>NC_060266.1:24945299-25287717 GCF_021901455.1 Neodiprion lecontei | reverse complement strand
TTCGGATGTTGTTGGATTAATGCACAGCTGTGCGTATTGCTTCGAAGCATTTTTTACATGCGGTTTCTGCTTTTACTTGGCCAAACAGTATAGTTTTTAGCAATGGTGATGGTGAATATTGCAGAGGTCTTCGAAACATCGTGTTCATAAATTCGTGTCAATTAATTCAAAAAATTAAGAATATTTACAAATTTTTCCTTCAATTAAACTTATAATTAACAAAAAGACGTAGGTATACTCGTTTAGAATGGTTAAAATCGAGTTGCACGTGGTACAAACATTTTTTGCAAGTACAGAATATAAGACATCCGCGTTCCATTATAGGAATTACAAATCATTTTTTGAGGTAACAACTTCACGGTTTTCCGTCAAGAAAATAAATCGGCTCAAACTAAGTTTTTTGTACATAATATTTTTCTTCAATTCGAATTGAATTTCGACGGAATACAGAGTAAATAATCTGAACGATTCAGGTCTTAGTAACTTACTGGAACTGGTAAAATGTCAGGGAAAACTAGGTTTCAGATCCTGGAAAACCTAGAAATGTGATGGAATCTTTTTCCCAAAAACTTGTGGCTAATCGAATTTGAAGATCCTCGAATTATCGAGCATTCGCAAGAAGAGCACCTGAAAACATTTCACTCATCGTCCCCGTGACATCGAGATCGATAAAAAAAAAGGCGTTAATTATCCGTGGAGCCGGAACGAGGATACGAATAAAAAGTGTGCTCAGCATCAAAAATACGAAAAACGGCACGCAATTTGAATTATAACTCACGTCGTTAAATCCCTAGGTCTGACACAGAAGCGGCTGGCATAATTTATCGAACCCTACATCGGTCCGCGTAGCATTTGATCACCGCGATAAGTGTCTCCGGATGGGTTGTACTTTATTTTTCCATTTCTATACAGTGTACAAGTACGTGCGGAGCCCCGTACCGCGTCGCTTTGCCGAAGCAAGGAGGGTAAAAGAGTCGGGGATGAGGCAGGTAACTTCCTAACCGAATTGTCAAGTTGGTGAGAGAGGTTGCAGGGGTGTACATCAGGGCCGGGGAAAATGCCGGGGCAAAGGCGAAGAGACGACGACGACGACTTGCAGAGGCCGTCAACTTCCACGCGGGGAACGAGAAGCCGAAGAGGAAATGAGAGAGATGGAGCGATGTAAAAAAAAAAAAAAAAAAATCAAGAAGTCTTCTGATTCGGTAAACATCATCTGAATATCTGATTGCCCTCTTTAAATTCGCGAACTGGCCCCTCGACTGGATTATATATATATATATATATATATTATATATAAGGTACAATCGTTAGGCAGTATTTTGTTCGTTTTTCCTCCTCCCCCCTCCCCACCCCCCTTTCGTTTTTTATCGTGTTTATCTTTTCACTTTTCCTCATCCTACTTTTCTTCTTTTTTTTTTTTCGCAACGAGCGAGGTAGAGAAGTTGAAATTATTTAGATTCTCTAACACAATAGCCAAGTTTACGAGGTCGGTCGACTCCCGGCAGGCTGGTCGGAGGTTCGCGCGCATTTCCATAAGAATTTAATAACACCGCAACACAGGGCGCAATTAATATACTTTTTTGCCCTGTTACCTCTCTCGGAAAAAGTACGAAGTCGAAGAAGGAGAAGAAGCCGCTGAAGACGCGGCCCTTCGTAGAAATCTCGCTGGATATCAAAAAAGAAGATGGGGAGAGGAAAGTTGTACCAGCAGAATAAGAAGCATAGGAAGAAATCACGTAACATTCGTGTACGATTTAACATTTGTAGAGTACAGGAAATGAGGATGATTGATTTTTCGCGGTCGATCGATTCCACGATCCGATCTCGATTTTGAAGATTTCGTCCGGATCGACGCTCGCCAATCACGGCTCTCCCTTCTTATTCCCAGCTATTACCTCGGTACCAGCTACTTTCGACGGTTTTCCCGACGGACGTGAAACTTGGCAAATTGTTAAACAACGTTAGCTGGCGGGAACGTCAAACTGTCTCTTGCCGCGCGGGCTACCGGGAAGGCCGGGGTTTGAAAATGACGTGGAGACGAGCTGTGAGAGAGAGAGAGAGAGAGCGTGAGAGAGATTGGGAGAAAGAGAAAATAAGAGGGAATAAGATCGACGGAGGATTGAGAGGAGAGACTTATACGGAGTAAAAGTGCCGGCTTGGATACATAGTCGGGAGTGTACGAATGTACGCTCAACACACGCATGATGAGCAGCGGAAGGAGGGCTAAGAAGATTTTGCGACTGCGGAGAAAGAGAGAGAGAGAGAGAGAGAGAGAGAAAGAGGAGAAAGAGAAGCCGAGGGTGTGTGTAGAGCCAACAAAATTCCGTCCGTCCTTTGAAAGCCAAATTTGTAATCCTTTCGCGAGGGGCTAAACCCACCCCCCGCCCGTCCCTGCCTCCACCTTCACATCCTCATCCTTCTTTGTCGGCTCACCTTCTTCTTCCTTTGCCGCGGTCGCGCGGCGGATCTAGCCGTTGAGATCTGCACCTACAGCCTCGATCCCCGTGTCGTCTTCTCCGCACTGGTAGGGTATATACGACGGAAATCCCAGGGTTGAGAGATAAAATATTAATGCTTCACGTAGAACCGACTCACCGGCATCAACCCCCACGGCTAACACGTACTCAACTAACCCGAAACCTCGGGCAGTCGGTTGGGGCGAAGAGGATGAGTGGGAGAGAAAAAAAGGTGGAAGAAAACAAGAACTGGAAGCAGAAGAAAAAGAAGAAGAAGACGAAGAATAAGAATAAGAATAAAAATAAGAATAGGAAGAAGAAAGTGGAGGGGGAATCGCGGTGCGTGGTCGAGAGAAAGAGAGTTGTCGGTGGTATACCTAAAGGTATTTCCTCGGCAAGTTGGTAAGCCAACTTTCGAAATCGCGGGGATTTTACCGAATAAGACTTTTCCACGACGAGGGGCGCGAAAACCGCAGCGGCGACCGAATCTTTTTCTTCTTCTTGGCGTCGAACAGATTAGGCTCCGTTCCGGAGGTCCGATATCATCGGGCCCAACGTCGTCGTTCCGCGGCTGCAGGCTGCGTGGCAGTATCAAAGACTAATCCTCCGCGTCTCTGACTTTTCCAACCCCCAATCAAAGCGGAAACTCTCTTTAATTTCGCAACTAGGTATCGCCCCGTCGATTCCCGCAAATCCTTTCCCCGCCCCCTCGTGCATCTCGCGCGTCATAAGTCGTCCCGATATTACGGTAATAGCGGTGATGGCCGTGGTATTATATTAGTGGTGATGGTGGTGGTGGTGGTGGAAGGTATGCCCAATGTAACAGCCGGCGACGATGATCAAAGATAATTCCTCGCCAAAAGATTAAAGATTGATGCCACGGGAGAAGACGAAGTAGCTACGGTGGTGACGAGGAGGTTGAGGGTCGATCCGCAGAGCTGCTTCTGCCCCCCGCATGGGGCGAGATGAGACGATAGGGGGGTCGTGGGGGAGGGGACGGCTAAGAATCAAAGTCTGTCGAAATATAAAATGCATGAAGCGTGAATCTCCAGGGGCTTCCCCCGCCCTCCGCCGCCCCGCGGGCACGGAACGAACTAAAGAGAGAGAAAGAGAGAGTTGGAGGGGAGGGGGAGGGAAAGGGACCGCTGAAACATATGTACCCTGGAGGCATTTACTTATACAGAGGCAAGGAAGGGCTGGGCGTGAAGAACGAGTGTGGTTTCGACTGATATCGTAACACGTAGCGCATGTACATACATATTATCCTTCGCGAAAAAAATGGGGGTGACATGCGAAAATGGTGTTTTTTTTTTTTTTTGTGCTTTTTTCTTGGAAAACAGAATTACACTATTCTCCTTTTCGGCCGAAGACAAGGAGAGGTGGAAGAAAGAACGCGAAATTTGCGCCCTGCAAAATTTGATGTATCATCGTAGTTTGGGGGGGGGGGGGGGGGGGGGGGAAGATGCGCACGTATTGCCGGGTGTCCCGCTTCCCGTAATTCACCTATCTTCTCCGAGCCCTCTCCTTGGTCCTTGCGTCTGATATTAAGGGACTTACTTCTATGACTGAAACAGATGGCACCCCTCCGGCTACGAGATAATGCCCCTCCACGTTGCTGTTGGGGGGTGAAACAGGCGGCGGTTTTCCCCCTCTCCCCACCCCTACGGCCGGTTATCGTACCGCCTTTAATAACTCATCCGTCGATTAGATAACCGCGCACGTATAGGTAGGCTCGATTATATCGAAATGAAGGGGGTCGGATTAGAAGTTATAATGTTAATGCCTCCGTCGTATAGCTTCTAGTCGTTTCTCCTCCCTCCCCGACTCCTCCGAGGTTGCGGCATATCATTCTTCATCGTTGCTGGGAGGGAGAGAGATACCGAGGAAACGTGAGGGTGAACGGGAAACAAAATTGTATAAGCCACATTTCTCCGAGTACTCGGATTTTCTAGGGATATTAAAAGACAAACAATTTCCGTACAGTCAATAATATTGTATTAATATTTCGTAATCTTTGTTCAACGTTGCTGTGCAGAGAATTTTTTTTTTTTCCCTACATTTACACAAACACACGTGTGATCTGGTGTTGCGCATTTCTTATTCCAACAGTCATCTGTCTTTCTTTTTATTTGCACAAGGCAATCTGCGATTCTTGCTGGGTTGCTTCACATTCATGGTAACAGTCGTCTTCCCCAACTACCGTGAGAATTTCAAAGCAATTTATTCGAGGGGTATGAAAATATTGCGACTAGAATGTGGCGGTGATAAAATAGCTTTGACGTCTTATCGAACGTTGCTGTTCTCTTCGTAAACGCGTAATTGATTGTTCTTTGCGTTAAAAAAAAAAAAACTCTAATATTTACACCTGTATATATAGCAGAGAGGTGCAAAAGTGCAACAAAAAAAAAATTTCAGACATGATCGTCATTCTTGGAATTAAATTTCACTTAATTCTTGACACATCGATGTACTTTAGCATGGCTGACGTCATATTATTCTAGTTTCAATCTACTCTGATTGCTTCGATATTTGTTCAATCAGAAATCAAATAACATGATCTGATTATTTTTAAATTCTCTGCTTATTATTCCCATACATTTTTTTAATTTTATTTTCTTCGTAAAGAGGCTAAATCGTTTTCTTCCCTCTATCCCTGACAACAAACTTTGTTTGAATTGAAAAGACGGACCAATAATCGGTTTTTAATCATTCACCGTGTTCGGATGATTAATGTAATCGAATGTCATCTTTTCACAGGACGAAAATCAATCGATTTCGGTTCTTATCTCTCCACGGCGACTGCGATCTACACTCTATAATTGTATTTAAGTGTACATTTGGAAAAACAAATTCTGACCTACGCTTAACGTGACTCACGGTAAACGTTCCCCAATCCAAACACATCGTCTTCGTAAAATGAGTTTTCCGCGTTGCGAAATGAAATTGTATCGAATCGAACGGCGAGATTTAAATTACCAGTGGTAGCTGCAGCGGCCAATTGTCCGATCCTCAGGATCTGCAGGATGAGACTAACGACGAAGCAGATCTGCGCCATCTTCGGTACCCTGATAACAAGTCCCAGACGGAATTCGGGACGCCGTGTCCTGTCGGATCGGCTACCACAGTCCTTGAATCCTGGCTCCGGCATCGCGTCAGTTGGATCTCGGCACTGCACTCGGATCAAGAAGAACCGGCACCCTCGACGCTGTTTCCTCCCTCCGACCGTTGAGCATCGATGCCGAAGAACACCACCGAACGTTTAACTTTATTCGACAGTGTTTGTTCGAGTAGTTTTTTCAAATTACAAGTCCCGGCGCGTGTTTTTCCCCGCAGCAAATTCCAGTCCCACTTTTTATTACTTTCGCTTAGACGTTACAGGGTCAAAATTTTGTAAAAAATCAAGTCCGTCCTGAACATCGTTCGCGTCTAGAAACGGGGCGGAAACGCGGCTGCCTCCAGGAGCGCGCTCGCTCTTATAACCCTGAGAATCGATAAAGTATATCGTCCGTTGCGGCCGTAGAAATCTCTCCGGAGAGGCTCGCAGACACGCGGCGAGAACGCGAGGACGCGGTTCGCTAAGACTAGCTCCGGATGCTCGGCGGGCCGCTCTGTCGGGACGCCCGGCGTCGACTGGCGTCGAGCCGCATCGTCCCCCGGAGCGTCGGACGCGACGCCGCGCATCTCTGCCACCCCCGTTCCTGTTTCACCCTGTTTCACCCCTCCCGAAACCCGCCGCGAGAGCCAATCGCTTGGTAGGAGAGGCCGCACCCGCGACCGCGGAGGCGGGACTCTCAAATTAAGATTTTCGACTTTCTTAGCGTCCGCGCGGGACTCGTCGTCGGCACGTGACCTGCCTCGTCCCCCACCCCCCGTCCCGCGCACCTGACATTGTTTAACTTTCGATGATTTTTAAATCTTCGCCGGAGGCATGAATCACATATTTCGTGCCTCTTATCCGTAGCGAGGATCTTCCGTTACAGCCCTGCATTTACACCCGCGAGATTTTCTTCTCGTTTCGATGTTTGGTCGGTTTTTCAACCACGTTTTTTCCCCCGGCGTTCACCGTCGTGATCAATTTTCAAACACCGTAGAACTACGCGTGTTCGGTGAGCGAAAAGCGAGAGATTCGAAACGTCTCGTCGGATTTATCAAAAGACCTGTCAGCTTGGTTGAGTCAGTTTTTACACGATCGCGACGGATCTCGCATTTCATTCATTTTTCTCCGTTAATATTGTTTCAGATTTTTTTCAACCCGTATCACATCGAGCCATCAGAAATTTTCGACAGTCCTCCGTGCGGTATGGAGTCCGAAACACTGGTCTGAGTGACAGAAGATGGTGGTTGAATTATTCAAGATTTCCAGTCACCGAACCTGACGATACCATCTCCTTGGAGAACATCTTGCTGCACGGTCTCGTAACTTCTAAGGTAATAATAATACGACCAGTATTAATTATGACTCTTTCGAACCCTGACTCGATGTTTTTACACGACATTTGACGCCGTGGTCCCTTGATCATCATACCGGCAGCTCAAACTATTTTCGCAAAAACCCGATCGGTATGGATCTTGGAAACGTGGAAAAGCCGCGTGACCCACGAGAACGAAGAAATTGAAGGGAGAAACGTGGATGATAAAATGCCATGTGGATTTTGATCCGCGTCCGCGGGTTATAATACCTACCTTGACTTTTAAATAAGACCGAAAAATCCATTACGCGGTGTCTCGTCCTGCAGGATGCGGTCCGTCGATGTCACGCGTCCCTACCCGGTAATCGAATCCTGGGTAGAAAGACACGCGCATATACATACGTACGTATAATACCGTCGAGTCGGCCGCGTCTGTCTCATCTCGGGGTCAGTTCCATGATTTCTTTTTAGACGACTATGCGCCCGGAGTATCAGGAGGTTTGACAGGCGTCACATCTCGACTCGTCCGCGAACGCCTTCGGGCGGAACGTTGCCGAGCGGTTTCTCTCCTCCCCTCTCCTCTCCTCTCTTCCGAACCGGTATACCTATACTCGGAGGTATTAGTTTCCCGGGGAGGAAGTTATCCACCACCTGGAGGCAAGATTGACATCTGCTTATCGTTCCAAGAATTTTCCCTCCGAACAATTAAGTCTCTATCGGAAGGTGGATGGGGGGCGAGAGAGACTCCCTCAACTTTGGTACTCCGCTCGTTAACTAAAACTTGAGCTATTACAAGAATTAGATGGTTGATTGATATCTCCGCGGCCTTCCTTGATCACCAGCCCACCCCCTCCCCAACCCCCTGCAATCCGCTTCCCGGCAATCAACGATTATACCCTGGAACGTCGAATGGATACACCGCGGGGACAGCCTCCAACGGATAAGAAAATCACCGAGCATTCAAGGGGAACGACGTCTTTGATAAAAATTGAGGAAAGCTCTGAAGAAATCTTTCGGCATTTCACCCTTGCGCGTCCTAAGCTGCGGCACAATACCGTCTGCATGCGTTATACGGTGAGACGCGGGCGCGGTGTAAGAGATTAGAAGTCAGGACGAGAAAGGGGAACCGTGGGGCAAACGGGCAGTTGCCAAATGGTGAAAATGATGGATGCGGACGGGGAATAGAGTGTGTTTAATAATTTCCGGTGCGGCAGCAGCGGCGCGAACAGCTTTGGCAGCGCCCCGGTAAGCTGGAGTGAGAGATAGAGGTCGGGGTTCGCAGGGTTCGAGAAACGACGATGTGACAATCGGCAGAAGAGTTTTTGCTCGGTCGCAGCTGGACTCTTATATTCATTTTCGCCGCTGAATCATTTCTCGGAGCTCCCCTTCCTCCTCCCTCATCCCGAGGGTTACATACAGACCGAGTACGATAACGCTCGCCGTCTTCCTCTCTTCTCTTGCCGCGCGCTTCGCGTTATACGTACGTGTACCGCGTCGGGGCCTGAATTCGTTCGCTCGGAGCCCTTTCAGATTTTCACCACCTCCTCCACCCCCGCCCCAGTCGATGGACGTACGGCAACGGTCAATTACCGGGCGGTCGTTTCTTTCACCGACGCGATTTCGCCTCGGGAGTTTCTTCTTTCGCATCCATGCAGAAGCTCCGAGACGACGGGGATGCAAAGAAACTCTCCGACGTGAAGCTCGGGGCTGAAGAGACAAAGGGCCAACCGAAGAAATTGTACCGCGCGTGCAGGCACTTCGCTTTCTTCGATCGCTCGCTCGCTCGCTCGCGGCCTTTTTCAATCGCTAATAGGATTATCTACACTTCGACAGGCGGGTGAGCCAGGTTCGACACCCGCCAATCCCCCCCTCGAACCTCGCCCCGCTTCGATACAAAACTCTTTCGAGACAATCGAACGAAGGAGGAACGAACTACGTTCGTTCGAACGGAAGGCTCGGAACTTGCGGAGTCTCTCGAGCCAATTAACCAGTCAATACATCCGAGCCAATGAGAAACTCACTATTCAAATCTCCCTTTCTCTCTTTATCCCTCTTCTTCTCGAGGGACAATCGGATTGTAATTATTGAGAGCTGCCTCGTCGTTGCCTCACGATTTCATTCTACGCGTTTTACCGAGCTTAGATTCCAGAGGTATATCCGTTCATCCTGATTTCACGAGCCCTCTTCCTCTCATGGCTTGTGAATAAATCTCCGCAGAACCGTCAACGTTAACGCGAGCAACCGTCTCACTAAAGTCTCGTCTTTTATTCGTTTTCCGTTTCCGTTTTTCTTTTTCTTATTATTATTCTTCTTCTGCTGCTTCTACACCTCTTTTTTCCCCCTCTCGCTCCCCTGGGTCTTCCGTTAAACTGCAGCAGCCGCGTATTCCTTACGGAGTAGGTAATTACGGAATTTTTATTTCAGAAATACTTCTCGCGTATGATTAACGAGCGAGCGTTTTAACTGTCCCCGATTTTTCCCTCCCTCGGGATCGGAAAGAACCGGAGGAGATAAGAAGAGAAAAAAAAATGCAAAAACGGGGATACAGTTTAAAAAATGTATAAAGAAGTACGCCAGCGACGGATAAATTACCGAACTACACCCGGGGCTTCTTCTATTCCCATTTCGCTCGGAAATTTTTCTTCGCTGTAGGATTCTTCGTTCGTCATCCCAATTGTCACCTTTGAAGGAACTTTCAATTAGCCCTCATTCATTATTTTCACCTAGATTCCTCGCGTTCCTGTCTCGTATCGCCCCACTTGCGGCGGATAATCGAAACGGAATTCCGAATGACGCTCGGAATTTCACCGAAACCTGCAATTCCCTGCAACGAAACGGGACAACGCGTTACTCATCGTGTTTTCTAGCTCCAGGTTTCTACAAATTTCCGACAATAACAACGCGCAACAGCACTATTTTCCATACCTACCCGTCCCGAATAACTCTCCACTCTACGATGCATTCAATTTTCGTGTCAAGTGTAAACTACTTTGAACTCGTGATTAGTTTCTCACTGTGAAGTTTTAACTATGGCAACGGAACTCGAATCAAGCTTATTTCTCGAACGAAGTAAAAAGTTCGCACCATTTTTAATTACGGGTAAATTCAGAACGTTTTATAATTTTATTCGCTATATCGAGCGTTGGAAGAAAAAGTGACAGTTGAAACGATAAAAAAGTTTAAAGAAATCTAGAAAGATGTGAGAAACAAAAAAAAAAAAAGAATGAAAAAGAAACTGCCACGTCTTGTGCAGAAATGAGATCAACCCTTTGGCACCACACTGCATGTAATTGCGTTATTGGTAAAATGTATCGAGTCCCGCCTAACCGAGACACGAAGGGGGAGGGGGGGAGGTGCTTCAGAACCTACGCGCCCGGATTGATACATAACGTAGGACTTCAATGCCCATAATCTCGTCGGCTAATATCGGCCGACCGTTCTCGAGCACGGACCGTATCGGTTAAAAAGAGTTCGCGTCACGGAGCGAAAGGTAAGGGATGGCCGCGAAGGAACAGCGGCATACCGAGGTAGGGTGGAAACGGCGTGGCAGCAGCCCTGCCGTTGACAGTCCTGTCTTCGAAAGCAAATTTCACTTTTTGTCAACGGGCGGTCGTTTGAAAGGAACGAATATTGGATTCGGTTATTACTTCTTCAACCTTCAACCTCATGCCCCGTCTTCCCTCCCTCCGTCCCTCCCTACTCCCTTCTCCACTCCCCTCCGCCCTTCTCACCAATGACAGGTGTAATCTGTCCTCTGCGGAGAGAGCCTGTAAGGTGCAACGACGACGTGACTTTCACCAATCTTCCCTTCTCGTCGGCGGCCTTTGAAGGCGGGCCCTTCGACGTCTTGAGTGCCCTGTACCAACCTAATTCTTATGTAATTGTATCGTTTATTTCCTTCCCTTTATTCCTCGCCTCGATACCCCGCGGCTGCTTCTGTCGGATCCAGACCAAGCTGAGACATGAAGAAGAAGAAGAAGATGATGATGATGAAGAAGAAGTCGAATCCTAGCCCCGAGGGATAGAATCAAAATTTGGCAAAATCTCTGTACACCCGAAATCCCTCGAGCTGATCGCCTGATGGAGTTTGCTCCTTTAACGTAACGTTCGGTCCCGATCGCGCAGTTTCGACCGCTTGGCGCATCGAAGTTCTCGTCGTCGACGAGGTGCAGGGTTGAGGGATGGTGTTAGTTTCCTGCCCGGATATTAGCTGTCACGTGGCTCAGTGGACAGAACCGACGCGTGTTAGAGCTTCTTCTCCTATGTGTGCCGCGGCGGCCTCGCCCGTCTTCTTACCGCGGTTATCCGAGTCACTCTCCTTCCCCGTCGCGGCTTTTCGAAATCTCCTAACCCTCGTTTTTTCGCCAGACGAAAAATTCACCCCCTAACCCCGCGCGACGCTCGCCGTCGTACGTGACGTCATGCCACCCGAGTCGCCGGCTGAATACGAAAACGTTGAAGGGACGGTTACGCCACCCACTCTTTTCCACTCTCTCCTCTCTCCCTCTCTCTCTCTCTCTCTCTCTCTCTCTCTCAGGGTCTACACGGGGTCCGATTCACCGTACGTATGGGAAGGATTCAACCCGATCGCGACACCTCCGCCGGAAAAAGAGAGAGAAAGAGGGAGGGTAAAAAGTAGATGAAAATGAACATAAACATATTCGTTCGGTTTTGTGGGCTGCGGTGATACCGCGTACTCGACTGTCTATACGGGGAAAATCTCGGCGGAGGGAAAGGCTTCACTGATCCAGGGGGATTCTCTCAGCTCCCGGTGTGAATAATTAGCGGCCTATCCGTACCCGGCCTAAGTCTATGTATCATCAACCTCACTTGATACAATGGTATAACTACACAAGGGCGTGTTAACGCCTGGAGAGAAAGAGAGAGGACCGAGAGAAGAACCCACAGTCGTGATATGAATTTATCCGCGAGTCAACTACTCGACGGAAGGGATATATGGAAAGGCAGACGTGCCTCTGCGCTTCTTACTGGCAAATGATTATATTACACGCTCCGTGATACATCGAGCAGCGATATTACACTTATTTTTTAACCTTCTAGGAGCCCTCGAGGCGTCCCAGATGTTTACCGGGAAATTTGGTCACATGATTTTTCACTTAGGGGTAACGGTAATACGAATCGGATTTGACAAACGACTGGAATACGGGTTGGCACTTGTCTAACCCTTATGATATATCTAATCGTCTACAACATCTGAAACCTTGCACTTTCCAAAGCTAGCCTTATCCCACTGCTAATAAGGGTGGAGGAGGGGACGGTCTAAAATCATACCCATTTTTAGGATTTTCTTTTAAAGCAGTTGCTGATGGAAACAAGAAAGTCGATGTTGCGTCGCAAAAGTCTCGACAAGTTCAAAATATAATTTACAACCACACATCTAGTTCCCAAGATGTCCAAGTACCTGATTACATTTTTTTCCTACCACGCCTGTATCCTGTAAATTTCTGACCCTTGTTCCAACTTCTCTCTACCTTCTCCCAAAACTTTGTCCCTTCCATGCTTTCCTTAAATTTCAAATAAGTTAGTTGTCGACACAGCCTTCAACAGAACAGACGTGCTCACTCGGCGAGTCATTCTCAACCATTTTTCAATCCACTCGTGTAACAATTACAGCCTAGTTGATCCTTGCCGTTGAAGGAAAATATTTAACAACTCCGGACGTCTAGTCGCAAGCACATCTTTTCGACAGTTGAAACCGAGGTTCAGAGCGCAGCAGAGTTCTGCCTCCAATCCGTTTGAATTTCCGACTCTGAGAGGTGACACGTCCTACGCGAATCCCGCCTCTTATACGATTACAGTGGTAAAAGCTTGCGTGGGAAAACGGTGTGAAAAAACCGAGTTGTCGCTTATACATATACCTCTCGAGACGTACTCGAAATACGTCCCCAGCTACACGGGGAGAAAAAAAAACTACCTCTTACGTATCCCATTTTCTTGTTTTTATTTCATTTTTCACACCATCTTATCAGACAGGGTATCGCACACCGCTTGGAGAGATGTCTTTAAGGGAATATCGCAGCCGCGTTGTCACACGGAAAAAGGGACGTTTCCGGACGGACGCCGCGAACACCTCGACGAAGTATCGATGACGCAAGCCCGGAATCAGAGATATCCGTCCGTTGGTGAAGTCTGTACTCGGTATCGTCGTCCAATGGCTTGCGATACCGCGTGGAAAACAAAGTGTCGCCTTTCATCTGCCCTCGCAGAGACAATATTGAAAAAAGAAGATTCCTCCCCCTTTTTCCCCTGCACTCTAACAGGGTTTTATCCTCCCCCCCCCCCCCCCCCCCCCCCGTCTTTCGTCGTTTGGTGTAAACATCAGATCGAGTAGGTATAAGAAGGCTGATGGCGGCGGTTATTTCAACGTCGACGAGAAGGGGGGTCGAGAGCTCGGCAACCGCCACCAACGGGGGCCTGCCAGATATTAGCATAAGATTTTCGTCGGGGCTTAAAGCGCAGCCGAGAACAGCGACGGAGTTTAGCGGTCGTGTCGCCGTGCGAATTGGTAGGCCTAGGAGGGCCTAGCGGCGGCCTTAGCGAGGCCTTAGAAACGGTCTAATGCGTTAACGCCACCTAACCCTGCATTTGGCGGTACAATTTCGGGGCCACGACGTCTCGGAGAAAATCAGCAGTCGTTGTCTGAGGTAAACACCGTATCCAGTCGCGGCTTGACGGAGAAGCAAAGCTAAGACCCGGCCTTGTCGAACCTGCACGACTTTCCAAATATGCGGTGTTCAAGTTTTTTTCCTTTTTTTTTTTTTGTTTCTTGCTTTTCAGAGGAATAATCACTCGGCTGGCTTCGTTTCGTTCATACTTTGCACCGGCTCGATACAGCCCAGGTATTTTTCCCAGCTTTCGTGGTGTGGTGTACCACGCAACTTCCATCGCCCCCGATCTTGATTTCATCAACGGTGTTTCCTTTTATTGTTGCCAGTTTAGCCGGGGCCTTAAATGTTTTGTCCCACCCGACATGCGGCTCCTGACCCCCCGTGTTGACAATATATTCTCACCCTACCTCCGGCCAATCAAGCAGCGATGAAAGATCACGTCCACCCCCGACCAGGCAGCCCCTCTCCTCCGACGAGAGGGTGGCTTCTGCTCCTGCTTCTGCTTCTGCTTCTGCTTTGGCTTCGGCATCTCTGCCGGCCGTTATCTATATCTGCAGTTCCTGCAGCTCTCCACACCGCGGAAATGTACTCTACCACCACACACCCTCTACCACCACCACCACCACCACCACCCTCGCCTCGCCGCTCCTTCTTCTTATTCGGTAGTTTCTTGGGAAGGGAAGCGTGGCCAAAATCTATCTCGACATAAAATCATACGAGAGCTTGCGACCTTACGTGCCGAGGGCTTTTTCTTTCTTCTTCTTCTTCTTCTTCTGCTTCTTCGTTTTCGCCTTTTTTCCTCGTTTCTCTATTTACCACCGGGGTGGCATCGTCACGTTGTAAGGTACAAGATCGCCAAACGAGAGAGACGATTTTCAACTTGTGTCGCTGGGCGGGAAGACAGGGGTGAGGGAGGGTGGGGAAGGGGGAGGGGGAAAATATATCGAATCCTGAAATGAGGGAGTACGTGACTTTGGCCCGAACTCAAAATTACCCGTTGAGACATCCACGCGGATGACCGCATGTGTGTTGGATTTGTACGAGCTGCTACGCTCGGCAACTCGTATACCTACCTCGATAAAAAACCTTCTTGAAGGATCCCTACGATTTCTCCCCTCAGCTTCTTGAGTCTTTCAGAAAAATTATAACCTTCGAGGATCACCTTCGAAACGACGATTCCCGACGAATCTATAAGATGGCCGAATACGCTGCACGGCTGGGGTCGTACGGTGAAGTTGTCGGGAAACCGGCTCGATGCGATGCGCGTATCTCAAACATTTGTTGTCGCTAATTAGTAGTTAGTATTCGGCTAGCGATATCTCAAAGCCCTCGCAATTCCCTGGATGCAGACCAGCGGCGGAGTTATACGATGCCGGAGTTCGTATAGGTATGAGAGGGTGGCCGGTGTGCGAGCAGATCCGAAGAATGAGATAAAACGAGGAGGAAGAACGGAGAGAGAGAGAGAGAGAGAGAGAGAGAGAGAGAGAGAGAGAGAGAGAGAGAGAGAGAGAGAGAGGAAGAAAGAGAGGAAAAATATAGGAATGAAAATAAAAACAAAAATAAGTATCGCAAGAACGAGATATAGGAGATAAATAAGACGACGAGGACGACGACTTCCTGAGAAATGGCTAGAGTCGTGGCTTTGCTCGTAAATACTCGCATCCCGTTGATTGGGGTGTGAATCTTCGCAAAGGGGACGAGGGGGGCGGGTCCTGGAACGAAACTGTAGGGACGTCGGTGACTCCAACGAGACCCCGACGCGCCCCGTTCAACCAACGAGACGATGTGCAGGGCTGATACGTCGATTACAGAACCCGGCTCGCTTAATTGATCCTCGAGCAATTCAGACCCAAAATCTCGGACCACCGACCGGACGCTATTCGACCCCGAAATATTCCCGATAGTAGCGAAATCAACCCGGGACCGAATAAATCGAGAACGACAAGCGTAAGTGCACGTCATCGAGCACGAAGCTGACTCCAAGATCGAAAAGAAGACGACCGACAAGGAAGATATACCAGGTCGATCTCTCCGATTTTATTTTTTTTCTAATATGTTACAGTAGACTAAAACGTAAGGGGGTGAAACCACCCTTCAAAACAAGGCATGTCAAGGCGCAATTCGGCAGTTTCACCAACAAGAACGTAATACCTTGTAACCAATTCGACTGGAAAAGTTTACTATTACCGAGAAACGAAAAACGTAATGTTTCCTTACTTTGGAGGGTGGTTTCACGCCCTTGAAGTGTTTAATGACAGATAACAAAAACACATGTATCGCTTAGTTTTCAGTCTACTGTAACATACGTTACCTTCGTTGTTTGATCAATCCTCTTCAAGTTCAAGGTGACGTTCTTCGGACACGACTCTGAGGATTTCTAGTAATTGTTCAAGCGAACTTATCCGAAAGCTCAGAGATGGCGTTGTATTTCTTAGGAACGAGGGGGGCGCACACCTGTTCGCCGTGTTGAACCATGCCTCTAACAGACGAACAAGCGGACCCGTGGGTGGGCGGATGTATACATATGTATGTACTCCAGGAACCCTCCTCGGTGGTCGTAACATCTGTTACCCAACCCTCCGCCGGCTGAGCGCTCTAAAGATCGGGCGCAGATTTCAGGGAAGAAAGTAATTATATGGAATACATCAAATCCTCGGGGTGTAGCTAGTGTGTGGCAGGCTCAGCCAACGAATTCGACTACTTCTTGATATAAGGCACGGCGAGCAGACCCGACCCCGGTAAAACTTTATGATTTATTATGTTCAGCCCCCTCTTTGTCTGTTTCTCCCCACCGCGAATCACTCCCTCTGCACGGCGGTGGTTCAAGCCCACGGACCGCTTTGTGCCGCGGTTGCCTTTGTCGATTTGTAATTCAAGTCGTACCGTATTATGGAACTATCAGGTATAGGTACCCGGTTTCGGATGAAATTCTCACCCCGAACGGGGCAAGAACCAACCTCCGAATTATACGAGGTGCAACTTGGCGCGGCTCGAGCTTCCTTTCATTTGGATCAATTGGACAAAAGATGATTAGCCCGGTGGTAAGGGTACATGGACCAGGTACTCCTCGTTCTATGTTTAATTTACAGCCCAAGCGTAATAACGGAGGGAGAGAAGAAGACGAAGACGAAGAAGAGGAAGAAGAAAGAAGCGAGCTGAGAGGGGGAATCGCCTCGCGCAAGAGGAGATACAAAACAGATAAATTAGGACACGGCAATCTGGAAGATTGGGGCCGAACGAGCCAGCCAGCGTGGTCCGGACTCTCTGGCTCTCGCCCCTTCGGGAGCGACACCGCCCTCCACTCCTCTCCTCGCCCCGAATTCTTTATTACGATAGTTCGAACAGGATCAGAATTCAGACTACTTTTGCCACTCCGTTTAACTTCTCTTATCGGGCAATCGAGGAAAAAAGTTTACTCGTCTGCTCAACGGCCCGGGACGCGGCGCTTCTGCCTACCGAAGTCGTGGGGGTGAAAACGCGTTCTGCGTTCGTCATTCGAATCCTAATCGCGCGCCAGTGTGTCCGTCGGCCGGATTCATTAACCGTGAATACGCCAGTCGCGAAGTGCTTCACTTTCTCCGTCCCCGAAACCAGAAGGAAGCGCCGATCAATCCGTCGGAAACGTCTCGCGTCCCTCTAACACCGAGCACCGACAGGTACACACTCGTTCCAGCTGCGAAGGAATTCCTCAGGGAGAATTAAAACCCCCTTTCCGTGCGCAAGTACCGAGAGTTTCGCGAGTTCGTTAGCGAATCTTTGAGCGAGGTGGTCGCGGGGATGAAATCTAGCCGAGTAGGTACCAACCTACCCTGCAGCCACGTACCTAGTCGTTACTCTGTCTTTGCATAATTGCATTGCTGGTGACTCGAGATGGAAACTCGGTCCGATTCCGCCGCATTCTCGAGGACTCGTCAATCGACCTGGGGAATAACGGCCGGGTCGGGTATTCGAAAGTCGCGAAAAAACTCCTAGCATGGCATCCTTGACCGGCGTCGCGAATTCCGGCGGAAACGTGTGGCGGGTCGTCAAGTACCTACCTAAACGGCTAGCCGGAGGGTGCGCGGCTGGTTTCGTGCTTCCTCGGCAAAACGCTAAATGCCATATCGTACACACGTAAGCGCGGGTGTTGCGGGACGTGTAACACGTGCCTCTCTGTCTTGCTGTTATAATTGTAACGCCTGCCTGTAGATTCAGAAGCTGTAGTTCTGCTATGCAATATTCATGGACGCCCTGAATGGTTATCGAATCGAGAAGTGAAAGCAGAGAGACAGGGAGAATGGAATAGAATAGAATAGAACGTATCTTTTTTGCGACCAGGGACAACAAAATGACGGTCTTGAAAGATAAAATAACTTAAAACTAGTGAAGAAGAGATCTCTCAGCGTAGTATTGTATTGCGGATAGAATAACAAGGAGGAAAAAAAAAATAACTGCGATAAGGAGAGAAATTTAAGAGTGATACGCCGTTGATCAGGCTAGAACGAAACGATGGTATCTAATTACAATACATGGGCAATAGAGTGCAGTACATAACCACAAGCACATACCAACTGAACGGAGGTTAAACTTTCAAGTATAGTCAACCACATCAATGTAACAATGTATTTACAATTTCATCTCATTGTCGGATAACTCATACCAGCACTAATAGCAATTGGTACATTCGGATTGTAATGTTGTCAGATTCTAGATACTAACCTTAATAATATCCTAAATTTCAACAATGCCGTAAATGTTGACAAACGATTGTCAGAATGTATATACATATATATAGAGAGAGAAAGAGAGTTAGAGAATTTTGGTATCGACATGCTGATATGCAGCATTCGAGGAGACAAGTTTCCTTCCGTCGGACAATAATTACTCTCAAACAATGCCAAGTTCAATATCTGCAAGCTCTGCGGTAGGGAGAAGGAAGTTAGTTAGAAAGTTTGACAAAAATATTTCCGACAAGAATTATTTTCGTCGCTGATTTGCGGTCCTCCTTTGTATTGAAGGAATAAATGAATTCGAGGCGAGGAAGCTGGAAGAGGAATACTGCAAGCACGCCCAGCTTTTTTTCAAGTAAAAACGTACCTGTACAACATGTAACCGTATATATACGTATACCTATATACATACATACATATAAGAGCGAAATGTTTGTCCGAGTAATATAATTGATTGTATTAGGCGAGTTTGGTATTCCGTTCGCGGAATTAGGAATTGCGGCTGCAGAACTCTGCGGCGAAACTCCTGCGGAGAGAGCGGCGAATGTTTGCTCGCGAATTACCGGAAGGCATGGCGGCCTGGAAACGGTCCGTGATGTTGGTTCATCCCAATTGCCACCTCCACGTCTTTACCCCATCCGACAATTACACGCGAAGGTCCGGGTGTCAGGATTTTTCCTTATAAATCTGTCCAATCGAAACGATAATACCTTTTAGGAAGTTCATATTTCGGAAGTGACGCCGACGTACCGCCGGACACAAGTTCTATGCCGGTCCCCACCGCGCGGCTGAACCGCCCGGCTACATCGAGCCGAAGTAAGTTATAAGCCCGCGAACCCAAGGCTCTGAGTGGCATGTTTCCTCATCGGAGGAGTCACCGGAAATGATGCCGCGTCGCCGACGGGAAAGTTATTGGCCTGCCTCGCGAGCCAGACTGCGAACCACGACGGAGGCGGAATCGGCCTTACTTTTAACGCAACGAAAATATACTTTAAATATGAAACAGTCAGATACAGAGAGGTGATCCCCATCGAGACGAGTCGCGACAGCGACAAGCCAGGAAAGATCGTTCCCTTTTCTACCTACTCCTCGTCCTTATACCCCTGCTGCAAATTCACTTAGAAAGGGGGAAGGGAAGTGCATCTTTTTTTTTTTTTGTCGTTATCGTTCTTCATCCATTTTCATTTTACGGTAAGAGCGGAATCATCGACATTAGGCAACGAGTACCAATTATAATGCGGTAGATGTTTATTTTTCGGAAAATCTTCTCGTCGCAGAACTTGCGGGACAAGAGGAGAAGGACCTGAGAGATGCAGACTGAGCCGAGTCCAATTTGCGGCGAAACTTTCGAGGAGTTTCGAGTTCCCTGGATCGGGAACCACGACTACAAGCCCCGTTTCGCGGGCGGGGAGAAACGTGCTGTAGTGGCGGACTCGCCGCTGCGTCTCGGCCGCCTCTAACGAGGAACCTCGAATGCAGCGAGTCTTAGATTCCCGTGCAGAAATCAAGACACTGCTTGATGCGAGGGTATAGATGTACCCATAAGAGTTCATTCGCCATTGTGTGCGTATAAATAATGCAGTATTGAACTCCAGCGCTGGTCAGATAGTAGGAAAATACACCTGTCTAGTTCGGGAGAGAGGGATAGAAATCGATGAAGCGAATCTGCTTTGAAACTCCTGTTGTAGGTATTGATGCGCAGAGGAAATCCGCAGCTGCTCTCGTCGGTTTTATGTTCACTCTGGTGTAAACTAAATCCTCGGAAATTAAGATTCTTGATATAAGGCCGTCTCTGCGTACAGATCCCGATACAGACATCTTACCGACAATTTTGGCCACTTCACAGTTCAGACACAAACCCCTTTTTCGGGCCTAAACACAAACCCCAGGGTTCGCATCTGAGCTGTGAAGCGGCTGAAGATGTCGGTGTCGGGATCTGTACTCAGAGACGGCCTTATACGCCTAATTCGGATGATTCGGATAAAGTCGCAGACATATCTGATTCCAGCTAGTCTTTATCACGCGTCACTGATGTGTGACTTTCACGATGAGCTTGTGAACAAAAGATTGATTATTATTTATACCGTCGATGTCGGCGTTTTAAAACCGCTTGTTCGTTGGACGGGTTTTACTCTCCTTCGTCGATCGTTTTCGATAACGTGCAATTTCACCAGCCGCGGTTCATTCATTTGTTTCATTTCGGCTCGTTTTACCTCACTCGCAGTTTCGAACATTCGTTCGTTCGTTCGCTCGTTACAAATCCAATAGAACAGGGCTCGTCAACGGTATCCAGTGTAACTCGCTTGTCGCGCTGAGCTTTTGAAACGACTGAAAAATAGAAGAAATACAAACGCCTAGGAAAAAGAGAAAAAAAAAATGAATATCGTGCATACAGTGAAAAAACTTGTTCAACGACTTGAAATCCTGCGCAATTTTTGTACTCATTTCCGTGTCAGTCATTTGCCAAAGCGTTGAAAAACAGCAGTGACGGATGATTCGTAATTTCTTTTTTACCTCTATTTCTGACATACCTGATGAAGCAAAGTCAGACCATGTCAACGTCTGAATATAATGCGCAGGTGTAGATTATTCTTTTCTACTTCACTCCTGTGATGTTCGGAATGAAAAAATTTTCCTTTAATGTTTGACTTTCGATCTCAGAAGCTTCGAACTGCACTTACAGCGCTGCGTGAAAGTTATAATATTATCGTCGAAAGTTTTCGTCTCAGAACTCGTAACTCGTAGGCTATTAAAGTACGAAATATGTAAGTAGAAGTGCAAGTCGCTCGGAGAACGCCGAAAGTGGTGAAGCTACTTTGACGTCAGCTTCTTTGGATCTTCATAAACATCTGTGGAAGTATACCTGCCTTCCAAGTAAGCGATATATACACAAGATGCAGCAAATGATTTCGTTGGTGTAGGTGTGTGTATGTGTATACGTATACACGTATTCTTTGTGTCTAGAAGGTCTTGAAAAGCCTTTTCGCGGAAAAGTTATTAACGACGTTTTGTGTAGGCACAAGGCATCGGATAGGTATACACCTGAAAGGGACGCGCAATTATGTCGATAATTATTATCCTCCTATACAGGGGACCTGATATAGGCGAAAAGACGAAAAGGCGAAGAGGTGCGAGGGTGGTGCACCCTTACAGAAAAAGGGAATTACAGGCAAAAAGAGGTAAAGAGGATTTTCGATTGTCGCAAAAGCTTTTGGGCGAAGAATTTTAAACGGAAACAGAGTTTGATGTTATTTATTTTCAATGAGACGACGAAAAATGGATAGAAAGTGAAGTCCGTCTCTTCGGCTTTACGGAAAAATCCTCTCGAAACCCACGCGGCACATACGCGACGTACCTCCTACGAAACTTCTCCTTACAAAACTATTACTATTTCCGGTTTCGAAATTGATTTACCTGCATGTGAAGGTAGACTTCTCCTACCAGGCGTCTTCCTCTCTAGAATTTTCATATGATTAATATTCATATTTATTTCAACGTATAAGAGCAAAGGTTTTCAATACGTTCAGCAAAATCGATCAAAGATTTATGAAGTAGGTAACGAACCGCGAAATTCCATAGATATATTGAGAGAATTGGTGTGATTAGAAAAAAACTATAACGTTTCTGAAAATTTTAACAAAAAATATCAAAGTGCAAAAACTTTTTGAGAATCCACGGGATTGAGAGAAGGGGTGGTTCTTCGTTCTAAGACCTCGTAAATCGTCGAGCTTGAGTAAGAAATGTTCATAGGTCAGACACTCGTGTCCCCTCTGCAAATATGCGATGTATGTATCGCATAAACGTAAAACAAGCCGAACACGCCGTCGCCGTGCACGAAACCCCGACTCGCTTCCATTGCAACTTCAAGCACGTCCCTACGATCGTCGCTTTGATACGAATACATACAACAATTGGATCCTCTCGTAAGTCCATCCGCAAGTTTACAGCGCTTCGAACCGCATTTCGAAGCGGGTTAACACGTCGTGATAATTTTTTGATTTTGCTCGCGAGTGAATTGTCAAAACGATTGTTAAAAATTTGAATTCTTGTGACTATGCTGGTTCGCGGGGGATGATCAAGTTTTTCGAGGATTCGTCTGACGTCTGTCCATATTCGTCGCATACATACTTCGCTGATTCGCTGTGTCGAACCTTGCAGGTATGCCTGACGTATATTCGAGCTGGATCGGGTGAAAATAGATTTTCGAAACGCAATTTCCCAGCGAGGAAATGAAGCGCGTGCACACGGACGTGCAGGACGCGATGCATTACGCCGGCGATTAACACCCCGCCGTGAATAATCTAATCCCCGTAGCCGTGCACCTGCGGTTTTAAAACTCGTCAAGGAGATCCGCGGATTGTTGAAAAGCGCGTTAGTGCCGCGACCGGCATCGCGAGGCTGTGAAAAACTCGGCAAGAACCGCCCGCGAGACTCGAAAGTCTTGTAAAAAGCCCCGAGGCTTTACATCGCCGATACATTTTTCAATCCGGTTTCTCGAGAGGCGGGAATCGAATCCCGTCGAATCAACGCACCACGAAATTCGATCCGCACGCGCAGCGGCAGAGTCTCGAAATGAAATTTTCCCAAATTCCGAAATCGAGGCCATTCTTGTTTTACCGCTCTTTTTTTTCCAAAGCCCTCGTACTTCCGAAGCGAAAAGTACGGGGATTACCTCGGTAACGAGAAAACTACTCTCACCGCGCCGCCTAGCGGCGGCCACGCGAGATAATCGACGGGTGTTTTCGCTACGCGCACGCTACGCAGTTATCATTCGTTTCTCGTCGATCACTGGGTAAGCTAACGAGTTCCAAAGCGTAAATAAATTAATTCAGTGTCCATCAGCCGCAGTCCTTCTATTTCGCGAACGGAGCGACGCGGTCTGCATCAGGCAGACCATCAGCGGGTTTGGCGTCGCTGTTTAATTGACGCGAGTAATTGACAAATTGAAACAAAACCCAATTTACCCTTGAACGTAGGTAGGTGGGTGCAGGATAAGAGGAGGAGGGAGGGAGCCGGAGGACGAGGATGAAAAATAAAACCTTGTCTATATCCGGGAAGATTGCGGGTTGATCGACGATGAGATGAGTTTTAGCCAATTATCCTCGCGGTCGTTCCGATCCCGTACCACCACCCCCAATACTTATCTCGATTGATCCGGAACCGTAGGGATTTACCTACATAGATTGGTATAAGTCGGTACCATACATACGTATGGTTATGGATTCGGAAATCGCGTGCCCGCCGAAGAATTGGAACAAAATCAATTCCAACGGCCCTCTGCAAGCAGTTTCATTATACCTACACACGTACGCAAGATCCGTGTGTGGCAAATTAAAGGCTGAATCAACAGCCAAATATCCCATTTCATGACCGACGTTCACCAGCTTCGGTCATCGATTTAACCAACATGGCGTCACGTTCCAGCACCATGTAGACGACTTACGATTAGTCTCATATCTAAGGAAACGTAAACGTCAGCGCTGAACTAGACTCGTGATAAATTATTGAGAGACGAATTTATTTCGAAAGGATTTCGTCGGCTTGAGTTTTCGCGATATTGCCCGTTTTCACGCGTGAAACATATAACGTAGTTCGCACGTGGTGAGAATGCGGGAACGCGTTTCACGGTGCCGGGACTTTTTCGCGTGTGTCAATTTTTTCCTCGATTCGAAAATTGGCTTATAACTTTTTAATATTTCTACCTTGCAGGCCTGACTGCAGGCGGTTTAAAGTTTATTTTGAATCTTTTTTTTCTTTCATTCGCCCCTCTTGCGACATCTCCTTTCTGTAGAGGTTTCCGGCCACGTTGAACCCTCGGGACTGACTTTCGGCGACGGGGGAATCAGGGATTCGCTAATCGAATAGACGAATAGGCGAATTCTTACTCCTGAAAGCCTGTGAAATACCAAACAGGGGATAACGACTTGACCCACGCTACGGTCTTTAACTTACTTTTTGTTTTCAGGGAGTCCCTCTTTCTCTCCAAGATAAGACCATCTTCACAGTTGAACAAAAAATACGTCGCCAGAACGGATCGTTGAAATCATTCATTCGACAAATCTAATCACTGATCACTCAGGGAATCTTGGGATAAACTGTTCTTGTAATGACGATTAATGCAGCTAATTTGATCAATCGAAAATATTTATAACCTATATTGCTATATTTTTTTATTCTTTTTTTTTTTAACTGAAAATTTACCTATTGAATGAAACCCGCGATGCCGACCGCAATATGTGAAAATTAATGCTGCGTGGTATTATGCAAAGGCGCACGACAAGTTTGCACGTGATATTGTGATAGGGCGCACATCACGTTTCACGTACAAGATTTTACATTAAACGTTGCGTCTATACCCGAACGCGTACCCGCAGGGCACATTGCGAAATATTTGCACAACCGTTGTATTCATAATAAACGCGTGCGCAGCTATATGTGTGCAGGTCAATTATAAAATCATGCAACGACAGGAGTAAATGAGAAAAGCGTGGGAAAAAAAGAAAAATAAACAAAAAGAAAATTAATTACTAATTTCGTGATGGTAATCACAGGTGAAAGTAGAGAGTCAATAATTATTATATTATTGATCGAGTGTGGGGAAAAATAATTTGAAATTGCGTTCGAAGAGTGAAAAATTGAATCAAACATGCGCAGGTATATTATACATACGTGTATGTCACGACGTATACTATGACGTATAATATGACGTAGAATGAATAACGATTACATATTTTTTTTTCATTTTCTTTACTTTATTTTCTTCTTGTTTTCCCCGCTCTAATTTTTTATTTCTCTTGTTACACGGCTCTCCATAATTATATTTCATCCCCGGCGCCAAACGGTGAACTCATTATTTTCTCAAAGAATTAGTCAGTCGCGTATAGCTGCAGTATGTACATACCGCGTACCTACAGCTACAACGTATAAAAGAGGGTGGCGAGAAAGAGAAAGAGAAAGAGAAAGAGGGAGAGTCGGGGGATGGCGAGCCACCCCTGCAGGTCTCTCCCTCTTCGTTTAATATTTCCCCTCGCCGCTTCTCCGCCGTTCTCGAAACTCTCGCCGCGGGTAACGAACCAAATTTATTCGAATTTAGAAAAAAAATTTATCATTTTTTGCTCCTCCCTCCCTACCTCGCAGGTTTTCTTTTCACGTTAAAACCCTCGACTCTCCCACCGCATCTTCAAAACTCCACCGGCTGCACACAGGCATACGTCGTCGTACCGACTACGTTGAAAAAAAAACAAAATAACTGTGATCAATTATGTGTAAAGATATATGTATATACGCCTATAGACGTGGCAGAGAGTGTGTTGCGCAGATGTAGTAGGTAAGTAAGTGTAACATACAACAAAGACTCTGGTTTTTTTTTTCCTTCTACGCAAGCGGCCGCGAATCCGGTGTACAAAACTCCCGAAGGCCGTGAAACTTCCCCCCCTCCCGCCCCGCCCCGCCCCTCCACCTGCGCACGTTTTGCCAACGAGAAATATAACGATAATCGTATTATCATTATCCTCGTTATGCCGGGGGCGATTAGATTTGCGTAATATAAGGTACCCACCCACCCTTAATTTCGAAAATTCAAAAATCGAAGGAAAAAAGAAAACCCGACCATAGATTTCACCCCGAGGCGATCAAGTCCGGTAAAGCTCAAAGCGAGCACGCGGCGTGCTTTCGTCAAGCTGCGGAGGTAAGGGCAGTTATATCGTACCCTATTTTTATCTCGCCGCTGGGGGAAGGGGGGAGAGAAGCTTCGGAGACAATTCCAGAGGCGGTGGTTAGCCAGCGACAGGGTGGCCGGCGCCGCGGCTAAATCGGGTTTCGAAGGGGGGGGAGGGGGGGGGGGGGGGAGAAGGGGTGGGACGAAAGTGGTCCAGGACTCTCGAGAAGCCGCCGCGCCGCTCTCGTCGAGGGTAGGAGATATTAAAAGTAAGGCATGATGGGCCAAGTTATCTCATTAGAACAGCTTGTACAACCAGACCTCCAGCACCACCCCTCACCCCTCACCCCTCATCATCCTCCTCATCCTCCTCCCACGTCCCGGGTGCGGGAATCGAGCGCTAGCCTTGACTCGAACGGCGCCCGGCGTCGCCCGCAGGGCCGCCCTTAACCCGACCGTCGCGTCGCCGCTCGACCTAAGTGGTTCACCGTTTTCCTCGAGCGGGGTAACGGCGCTGAATAAAACGAGGGGGGAAGAGGATGGGAGGACGATGGAATGTAACGCAAATCGCCGAGTTCCTCAAAGTACGAATTATCCTATCTATCGCCACCGTTCTAAGGCCCAAAACGTTGGCTTGCAATGTACATCTCTTTATATTGTAAGAATATCGTAGCGCCGCCGCCTGGCTCGGGAATCGAGGAGAAGAAACGATTGATAGATTAATCGACAAAAACATCGGACAAGTGTGAGTAGGATTTGCGCCCTGAGGCTTGCGTACTAAATTAATTGTTTTTTATGCGATATAACTACAAATCAACTGTTTTCGGATTTGTTTCTTTACTTCTGCTGTGATACCTCATATTTAAATGAAATTTGATCAAAATATGTGACGTAAATGGCAGCATCTTTTCATTGCGATGACTTAGAAGATTGAATTTTTTACACCTCGTAGACCTTAGTATTTTGTATTAATTTCAACTTGATGCCTTTACCCGTTCCTGACCAAAAAGAGTCTTGACAGTCGGATAGAGTGACGAACAACAAAGTGATCCTGTAAGGATTCCGTTTTTTTCTTTTGAGGTAAGGAGCCCTAAATAATGATTAATCGAAATCGTTGCATTGCTCGATCCAATATATATACATTTGAACGTGAGTCGAAAAATTGAACGACAACCTACACACGTCAGACGTGTGCTGCAGACGAGAATCCCGCTGTCTCTACTTTCCGGACTACCGAACGTGGAAATATACGGCACGGTTGGGTGCTAAATCAAACCTAGAAAATTTGAAAATATGCTAAGAGAATCTGCATCGGCACCACGGCTTTCGTAATGTGACTGAAGACGTGTGTGTGTGTGGAAGAGGAGGGGGGTATTCTAATATCAGTTCCGATTCATAATGCATTAGGGTTGCCTGCATCGCTTACCGGTCGTGATCGAGAAACGAAGCTCGAAGGATCTATTCACCCTCTTTGGTTGAGTCGAAACTAACCGCACGGATATATTTCTGCATTTTGAAGAATTATGGCTGAATTAGTATCGTTATTATGACACTCGTGTATCGACTGTTGACTGTATTAAAAAAGAATAGCAACCCTCATCCTAGATTTTTCATCTGCGGTAACTAAACTCACTTTCATTTTCTACCTGGAGTAATACTTTTTTCTTATAGTTAGAAAAGAAACTGGTCGAGGATCGTTCGTAAGTTACGACCGAAAATTCACCCCGGCGGGGGGTTGGATTAGTCGCTAAAACTCTACTTCGGACGAAACGGCTGCAGGGCCCTTAATTTTTGGCAGATGTGCAGCGGGGACTGGGATTCGTCAGGGCGAAGGGCGAGACAAAAAGGCGTGAAATTTCGAGGGGGTTCGGAGCGGCCGGGAGCGAAAGGGGGCGGTTATATTGCCAAGGCGCAAAACGGATACGCGGCTAATGCGAATAAATGGGTTTCGCTGCCCGCAGCCCCGCGGCGATGGGCGCATCTGTGTATGGATATCAGGATGGTGGTTAGATATGCGAGTAACGCGTATTATGGTCGGTCATACCTGCAGCGGCAGGTTATAAATTAACCATTGTTCAATTGTTGCCTCGACGCCGTCAGGATGTGGCTAACTGACGTGGGCTAATTTATACCCCGACTAAGAAGCCCAAATTTCCACTCTATTCCCATCTCGCCGTTGTCTTCCCTCCGCTTCACTTCCCTTCCAGCTTCCCTAAGTGACGCGGTTGGCCCAAACGATCATTCGGCATCCGGACGCCGCCGCAACCCCCGATACTTGCAAGGGATGATATCGTACGTCCGGCGTTTTAACGCATGGTTTAATCACTCGCGGCACCGTCGAGCGTCTTAGAAATTCGACGATTGGCCAATTCTTATCGAAGAAATTAATCCACCGCGAAAAATCCGCGAAAAATCTTAGAAATTAATACTCCGTAAAGCAGTAAATCCTTTTTTTGCCAATCGATGCGAGATTTATAATTGGTTTTATCGAATTATTTCATACGCTGGTATCAATAATGTCATTTCTTTGACACTTTGTATTAGGATGGTTCAGAAAAAAAAAAAAATGTCATTTTATTTCCATGGCAATCCGTCGTAAGTTTGTTTGGGTTAAAAGAAAGTATCTGTCGAAAGATGAGCTTTCTACGTTACGCGAAAGATCGCGCTCAGCTGATTTTTCATTATTTTAGACTATTTTTTATTTGTAAAGCATCGCTAATGAAAACTTTTCTTTTATTGCGAACATCAATCATAATATCAATTTACGTCACAAAGGAGACCGACACTTGTAATATTAAGTCTTCGGTTGACGTTTGAGAAGTCGATCTGACGACTTTTTCATTAATTATTCAATCTCATAAAATAATTATAATTCACTATGAACTTCTAATTTAGGAGAATAAGATTTCTGCTTCATATATTGTTGTATTATTGATCGTGATCTTTAGGATTAATATAAATGTCAGGAAAGAAATAATAATCAAAGTGCTACAACGTGTTTCTTGACAAAATCAAAAAAAAATGTAAAACAAAATGGAAAATCAAATGAGCGCGATCTTTCACATAACGTGGATTGCTCATCTTTTTACAAAATCCTTCTTTCGATCCAAACAAACTTTTCATAGGCGTACGATTTTGTACGACGGTAGAAAATCGCAAATCATTCTTTCTTTAAACACCGTACCCGACATATTATGCTTATGAAATAATTTTTTTAAATCAGTAAAGTACCTGCAATTCGATGAAATTATTTGCTGCAATACGTTCCGTACAAACGATCAAAAATTCTTTCAGGCGAATAACCTTTTTCCAGTAAAAGTATAATGGAATCATTTCCTGTAGAATCGGAGTAACAAATTTTCACGGGTCTGTGAAACGAGAGAGTAATCGCAGCGTAACCGCGAGTCCGTGTTTTTCCCATTCGTCAAATTTCGCGTCCTAAAATCGACGGTGATTGTTTGCCACATTTAAAAACTCTGCAGACAAATGACAATCGGAAGTTTAATATTTCAAGTCTTGTAAATCCCATCTGTTCTTCGGTTCTATCTATTTCCCGCTCTTCCGATTTACAAAATGCAATCAAACATGGCATAATTCCCACCTCCGCTGGGGTTTTGAGCCGCTGGATAGGGCGGTAGCAAAATTTTGCACAATTGAATCACGCGTAATCTCGCAGTACAGTCTACGCGAATAAGCTGAGGACCACGATATTTCTCTGCACCGTTCTCACAATCAGCCCATCCTTCTCTCTCTCTCTCTCTCTCTCCACCCCCCAGCCCTCCTCTCTCATCGTCGACTTGATTAGCTCCCCGCGCATGACGCACGCCACACCATCTCATCAACTGACGAGCGAGACACGAGAATTTTCGTTGGATTTTCGTTTCCCCCCCGGGGGTCTTGGGAAGACTCGGAAATAAAGTGCCCATTTTTGACGTTACATACCGTTTAACGACCTCGAATTATTCAAACTTGCGCAAGCAATCACCCTGATTTCTGAATTTTTAACGTAAAACAATTTCTCCGTATACTATACAGTTGTTGTCTCAATTCTTAACGGATTGTGATTAGACCCGCATAATAATTTCCGTGAGGATTCAGAAGAGGGAAGAAAAAAAATCTCAAAAACTTACAAAACAAACTTCCGACTGTTTCCTGCATCGGACGACCAAACAGTCAGCAAGCAAATACTGATCGACACCGAATCGGTGAGTGGTTTGTACTGCATTCTGCGGGGCATTGATTGTCGCAAATTGAAAAACAATTAGCACGGTGTTATATCCTCCACACCGAACCCCGCGGGATCACGTTCACAATAAATGCGCATCACGTTCTCTCAGGGTCTGGTTCGAACTTGCCTTCGTTTGCCCCGTGCCAATTCATCCTGCAAAAGGGTATTTATTTATGGCGAAAGACGGTCCCACGCATTTAGTTTGTGATCTAGAACCATTCCTCGCCGTGCTCGAATCCTTCGGTGATAAGACGAAGCAGCGCCGAATTCCCTGCAGCCCCGCGAACGATCTAATAACGAGAGTCAAGCGTGTACAAATAGTGACACAAGGAGATTTCGGGGTACAGATCCCGATAGCGATGTTTTACCGACATTCTTAGCCACTTCACAGCTCAGACGCAAACCCTTTTTTTGGGTGAGGGTAATCCCCACTCCGGACGACTTTATCGATCATCGGACAAAAGGGTTTACATCTGAGCTATGAAGCGGCTAAAAATGTCGGTAAAATGTCGGTATCGGAATCTGTACCCAGAACTCTCCTCACATCACTACTTGTACATATCGATGTAGGAATGCAGGCGTTGCCGGCAGCGAGAGAGCGAGATACTCCAGGGAGAGGAAAATCGGGAAAATAAGGGGACGGGAGGGTGAGATAAATTGGTGCGAATTGAGGGAGCGTGTGCACGCCGTGCCTAAAAGAAGAGAAAAGGAAAAGAAGAAGAAGAAGCGGTGCGACGCTCGAATCGCTGGAGCGAGTGTTGGTGGTAGTGCCGGAGGATCTCCTCCTTCGGCTAACCCAATCCGTCAGGATAAGTCGGGCGGACGCAAGGATAATTCGGTTACCTCAACACCCTCTTCGCGCTACCTTGCCGTGCCCCCCTCCATATTTCCAGCCTCGACGGGGCGCCCGATCCTTTCTCTCCGGCTGATTGTGAGCCTCGTCGCGGATTCCGCATCGTCCGGATACGTCACGTAGTGCGTTCGCCATCTGTATAAGGCACACGCAACGGAGACCGACCCGCAACTGATCATTCTCAATTTCAAAATTTCGATATGAACGTGGAAACATACCGAAATCTGACGAGGTTTCAGGTCCACGGAACACGCGGTCTTTCTTCCGATGTAATTGGTCTTGATGTACACCTAATCAAGTACCTACTTCGTATGCATAATATGGACATTGCGGAAACGTGCAGGCGCGTTGATGAAATTCGTCGTCCTCGAAATCCGTCACCTGGAATATTGTAATCAACATCCCCCGGTTGTTAATTCGACTTGAAAGTCTTGAGGAGTGACAGCTCGTGTAAGGAAATTCATCGTTACGAATATCGTCGGTGCTGTTTCCCTTCTTCTTTCCATCTAGCAACGACTTGAATGACTCTTAATTATACACTCGGGAGAGGAGGAGGATAGAAGAAGCAGGTGGCGGGCACCTAGCCCCAAGTATACGCGACTCTGAACCGGAATACACGCATGAATTTTTACACCGCCAGTGTGAAACGCTTCTAAGAGGGGGCGGATACATGAGAGTGTGTCGATACATCATTAGCGTTTCGATAATTAAAGGAAGGGTTAAAGAACCCCCGGGCTCGGAACGATGTGAACGCTAGATGTGTGGCTGATTGTGAAACTCCGAGGTTCCCTCAAGAGCGAAGAATCACGAGTACCTTCCGACCGCCTCGGCGACTCTTCATCACCGCGCGTTACCTTCCCTGATTATTATGTCGATACTATTATTATTATTATCATCGTCATTTTTATTATTATCTTCATTCTCGCACGGCGCGTCGTTGGTAACTTCGCTCGGCAAAACTCAAGCCTTGCTTTCCAATAAGTGCAAGATTTCAAAGGCACTCAGAAATGCTTCATTCCATGATTTTATAGAATTATAGCCGTACGTGGAGCATTTCATAACGAGACTGAGAAACTTGACCCCGAAAATTACAGTATTTCATACGATATGAAAAAATATCAGCGCGTTGATCGGTACGTCTATCAATTGCCTGATAACAATTTCAAAAAGTTATACCGTTCGTATATTTTACACCATAATCTCACCACAACTCCCACAGAAAATTGAAATACAATCCGACATTTTCGTTAAAAACAATCGCTCCGAATCGCGCGTATAAAAAAAAAAAAAAAAAAAAAAAAACAACAACCGGATCCATCAGGGCAACACGCAAGCTGAGCTTAAACCGGCATTCCACGGGACGAGAAACTCGGCGACGGATCGAGCTTTTTGCAAGCCTATGCACATATGCGTTTTAAGCCGGGAAACATAATAGACTAGCGTACCGCGAATTGTGCCGGCTTGATACATTGGCGTCGACGGGCTCACACAGAGGGGATGCTGAACGGCGGTGAGAGCTGAGGGGGCTCATGTGTGTGGATGGGTGGACGGGGGTGCGGAGCAGCCCGGGAGTTAACAACTCATTTTAATGGCGTTTACTAATTTGAATTTATCCCCCGGCGAACCCCGCCAACCCCCGGCCTTCCCACTCTGTGTTGCTGTCAACGACGAGGTCATAGTTGTTGTGTACAGGTGTGCACTGCTCGGACTGCTCGACCCAATGCAGGATTATTGTTGGTACACCTCGACCCCCGACAAACTGCACCGGCATCAAACTTCGTTCGAAGTCGCGGAATGGCAAATTCGAAAGTACCGAAAAAAAAATCTGTCGGAAAAAAGAAAATTCAAACTCCGGAGGCAGCGTGGAGCACAACTGATATCGGGAGAGATTCTAAGAATGTCGATGTTTGTGTAATTTTAATACTTTACTTTCTTGCATTTATGGGAAAATCGTGGGAGCTCACGAACGTGACAATTTGGTGCTGCGACTAACTCGTAATGAAATGAACGGAATAGTATTGACTGAAAAAATAAACCAGGAACTAAAACCACCGGGAAACGAAAGGACCCAGATTTTTTAAATGACATTTTTTGTGAAAAAAAAACAACCTATATTTGCTAACAAACACAGGAAAAACCACCTCTCATATTCATATTTGCGGATCGTCGCGCGTCCGGCTTTAATCAAAAGAGAAGTACTTGTACCCGAAGTTGACTCGATAAATCGAGTCTCTTCTCTCTGCTATCTGCGTGAGTAAATATTACCCGTTTTGTTTATTTGTAAGATTTAATTTTACCACTCGCTTTTCGTTGTTCGTTGAATTTCTGCCTTTGCGAACGATAAAATTTAAGGCAGACGCGCCAGGTCCTACGATGAGAACGACTCGGCGCCACGCAGCTGATTCCTACGTTTTACTACTTTTACGAGGTTTCCCTTTATTTTACGATACACGAGTACCCAATCCGTATAAATATCGGTGCTGACCTCGAGACACGCGTGTCGCCCCCTCCCTTTCCTATTTTGACCAGGAAAAAGAACGTTTAGATCGTATGATTGGACATGGGCCGGTTCTTCCGCACAATCTACTTTAATAACAATTTCACCGCGTTCAGAGATCCCGTTCTGTAAGTTATTATGTCGCAAGAACGAGTGTAACCACTTCAATGCTTCTCCTACGATAGGCGATCACTTGTGATCGTTTTCTATATTAGTGATCAAATGTGATCATAATTATTCCGAATGAAACCGATCGAAAAATATACACGGAATGGAAACGACTCGATTATCAATGCTTCGGCAAGCAAACTACCGAAATACGTGTAGGTACACCGCATTTCCCTGCAGCAGGATGGCATTCGGAAATCGAACGTTCCTCCATATCTAATTGTAACTACGCTTTGTAATTATTGCAATTGTAATCTGAGCTGCGATCGGTTTCGAATTAAAAATACCTACGGTGCAGGTATGAATCGAATAAGAAACTTTATCGAAACTGTCACAATACTCAACATTCCTTTGGGATCAGTGGAAGGGTTTGGGAATAATGACATAGTCAATCAGTCGCATCTCTCTAGGGTGGGTTTTGGGTTGGTTCATTTTAGTTCGTTTTCCTCGGGAGAAACTCTTCGTGAAAATTCTCCCGCCCTGAGCATATCGAAATAAAAAGGGAGGGAAAAAATAACCCTCGCCTCGAGCTTGCGACAACTGCAGGGGTGTAACAGCTAGAAACGGAGCTGTGACGTTGCGATGAACCGCTGGAGCCGAACCTCCAACTCCTTCGTCTTCTTCGTTAGCGGTTTTCGGGGTTAACCGGGAGTCGGCTAATTGGTTGAACGCCTCGGGCAGCCACTTTACGATATCTGCTCCTGGTTCCTCCGCCTCCTTATCTGCAGTCTCATGCCCTGGTTGGATACAGAGAACTTGCCACAGATATCGATGACAGAGGAAAATTATTCTCTCATTTTCTTAGTGGCTTTTACTTTTTCCTCAAGAAATTCGCGTCGAGTTACCGTGTATCTAATCCAATATACAATGTCCGTATGGTTAGCGGGAAACAGTTGTTTAATGAATCATGCTTCCAACTTTTATGTCTTAACGAGACTCACACTGCACGCGCCGGTTAGCCACAATGGAAGGCAACAAAACTGAACGGATGTACAACATTGAAGAAAAGTTCTTTCAGCATTTCTCACTGTAATTTGTACAAAGCAATATTAATTCTCATTTCTGCTCTCCAGATGGGGAAGTTTGGCTGTTTGCGAGGAAAAAAAATTTAACCTCACGGCACCGAGTCTGTGCCTGTTTGTACAATATGAGTGATTATCCCCGTGGCTTGGTGGAAACATTTTCGCTAGAAAAAACAGGCACAAGTTGTTGGTCCCGGTTTAATTTTAAAATCATGATCGTGATGATTGCACAAGGCAATTATCCATGGAATAGCATGGCCATGTATGGTTTTTATCGATCGTATCAGTGTGTACCTACGGTTTGCCCCTTCCAACAATTATGCTGCTGCTGCAGCTACACATAAATGAATACGCATATAACTTGCGATGTTATTGCGTGCGGTAATAATAATTGCCGAATGAGCTTATTACAATATTCCACGTTATATTTGTGAACGACAAACTCTATTTCCCTTTGATGATATTCCACAAACGGCTCTCATCAGCAATCTGTTCATACCTCCAAATATCATTCATATACGAATATACCAAATGATTACCGAAATATGTCTGTATTGTTTCAGGCCACGATTATACGGGATGGATTTGAGGACCTTTGTGATGTTTGGCAAAGGACGAATCACTTCTTGCGGATAACTGCACACACAATCATCATTGAGGCAAGAAGAACCAAAAATGTTTGGACTCGAAAAAACCAGTCAACTACGGCGAGAGCTTTCGCGGGTCATTTTTACTCTCAGTCTAACGAAATAAGTGCCTTTCACAGGTCTCGCAACGCGTCCATGTGCAAACATGAAAATTACGTAAATCGAATTCAAACCATAATGTTGTTCCACCCTATAAGACACCATGTTTTGAATATTGGGCTATGTATTATCTGTAAAATAAAATACCAGACTGCGATACTTCCTTTATATTAAATATCACATTGCTATATTGACTGTACCCTAAGTTTTGACTACTGTACAAATACATAAAAAGCTAACGGTGATGGGCGGGAAATGATCAACTTGATTGAAATTGATGGTTCACTGAGTACTTGAACGGAGTCATGATTTATCGACAATTTCAAATATCAGAGCTAGCTCCTGATAGAGGATAAGCTCAAGCACGTTTCGGAAGGGTGCTGAATCTGGTACTAGTGGCACCATCCATAGGGAAGCCTGAGAGACACCATCCTGGCATTCTGTCCTTAAAGTAGACACATCGATAACTGACCAGCATTCACCACCAAGAGAGCACGAGATGATCCAAAGCATACTTATCATGGTAAATTGCTATTGTTGGGGTTTACAACGAAGAAATTGCCTACTTTGGCTAACATGAAGTACGGTACCGCAAGCGGTACACCCAAATAATGTTATCTTTATCCATAGATAACATCAAGACCAAGTTGATAGATACAGGGTGCTGCTAACATTGCTTGCAGTCTCGACTACCACGTAAGAGATTCGAACGCTGCTTAACATTGTCAACAGTCAATTTAAATTTGTTTCGGTTCAATAATTTGAGCAGAATGTTTCGAAATTTAATTAAAACTACAGACGTAAGGGTTTAATCAGATTAATTGATCAGTTTGGTCTTCAGATTTATGTCTGTATCGATCAAGGTTCTGGTGAGAAAACCCGGTGTGTACCCCAGGCGATAATCTAAACCAAAATACGTGACACCTTCTTTTTTGTGATGTTTGCAGTGGGAAGCTTTCTGTGAGAAAATCGATTCGATCAACCCTTAGCAGACTGATTGGACATCAGAGATTGCAACAAACGCATTCATAGTATTGAAGAAACGACCGCTGGTATAATACAAATTGGATAAATTGTAATTTAGTGGTTTAGTACTTATAATCCAGGTTACACTGAGTAGTGAGAATACAATATCATCCACATCGTTTTCAGCGGAAGTGCATTGCGCCTGTGCACGCTCGCAAGCGCGAACTTTAACGATACTTACAAACTAAGATCCTTATGTAAGATTTTTCATACTCGGCTTAAGATAATGTATGATGCACTTCCGTGCTATCATATGATGGTGAAATATTTTATCTATTGTTCAAACAGATTCGTAGCATTTGTTTTGTGTCTTGGATTTGTGTAGTCTTTCATAACATGGAAAAAATTGTACACTGACACCAAAATACCTGTACAGAAATCAAAAAATATGTAATAAATTCATACTATAACATTATGATGGAGAGTTGATCATTTTTCTTCCCGACCCCTTCGAACACCCAGTGCACATTGAGAGATTTTCACATGTGACATTCGACTCGTTTCCTTGCGGTAAATCCATTCTCCGTGCAACCAATTCCTCTCATTAAATGACGTCGCGTGAGTAAGACTGAGGAGTCGTTCCTGCTCTTCAAGAAATTGCAGAATTTTCGCAAAAAAAGCGAAGGGGTTAGCCTTAGTTTTTCTTCATTTTTCGACCAAAAATTTTGGAGCTCCAATTCGATTTGTATGACCTTTTCCTGACTAATTGGACCCTCAGGAACTCAGAAAACGCAGCGAAAAGAGCGTGGGATCAACAAGAGAGAAATGGCGAATGAAAAAGCACCAGCTGAAAAATGTCGAAAACCCAGGTTTCCGTTTTTTGGCTGGAACTTTTTATACAATAATCGCAGCGTATTGGGACTGCGCCCAATCGATTTCTCTCGCTGAATTACGTCGGAATAGTGCCACAATGAATTTATTCCGGCACTTTTGAAAATCGCGAAAATTTTCGCAAAAAATGCAAAGGGGTTAGCCTTACTTTTTCTTCATTTTTCGACCAAAAATTTTTGGTCCCCGATTCGCTTTGTATGACCTTTTCCTGACTAATTGGACCCTCAGGAACTCAGAAAACGCAGCGAAAAGAGCGTGGGATCAACAGGAGAGAAATGGCGAATGAAAAAGCACCTGCTGAAAAATGTCGAAAACACAGGTTTCCGTTTTTTGGCTGTAACTTTTTATACAATAATCGCAGCGTATTGGGACTGCGCCCAATCGATTTCCCTCGCTGAATTACGTCGGAATAGTGCCACAATGAATTTATTCCGGCACTTTTGAAAATCGCGAAAATTTTCGCAAAAAATGCAAAGGGGTTAGCCTTACTTTTTCTTCATTTTTCGACCAAAAATTTTTGGTCTCCGATTCGCTTTGTATGACCTTTTCCTGACTAATTAAACCCTCAGGAACTCAGAAAACGCAGCGAAAAGAGCGTGGGATCAACAGGAGAGAAATGGCGAAGGAAAAAGCACCTGCTGAAAAATGTCGAAAACACAGGTTTCCGTTTTTTGGCTGTAACTTTTTATACAATAATCGCAGCGTATTGGGACTGCGCCCAATCGATTTCTCTCGCTGAATTACGTCGGAATAGTGCCACAATGAATTTATTCCGGCACTTTTGAAAATCGCGAAAATTTTCGCAAAAAATGCAAAGGGGTTAGCCTTACTTTTTCTTCATTTTTCGACCAAAAATTTTTGGTCTCCGATTCGCTTTGTATGACCTTTTCCTGACTAATTGGACCCTCAGGAACTCAGAAAACGCAGCGAAAAGAGCGTGGGATCAACAGGAGAGAAATGGCGAAGGAAAAAGCACCTGCTGAAAAATGTCGAAAACTCAGGTTTCCGTTTTTTGGCTGTAACTTTTTATACATTAATCGCAGCGTATTGGGACTGCGCCCAATCGATTTCTCTCGCTGAATTACGTCGGAATAGTGCCACAATGAATTTATTCCGGCACTTTTGAAAATCGCGAAAATTTTCGCAAAAAATGCAAAGGGGTTAGCCTTACTTTTTCTTCATTTTTCGACCAAAAATTTTTGGTCTCCGATTCGCTTTGTATGACCTTTTCCTGACGAATTGGACCCTCAGGAACTCAGAAAACGCAGTGAAAAGAGCGTGGGATCGACTGGAGAGAAATGGCGAAGGAAAAAGCACCTGCTGAAAAATGTCGAAAACACAGGTTTCCGTTTTTTGGCTGTAACTTTTCATACAATAATCGCAGCGTATTGGGACTGCGCCAAATCGATTTCCCTCGCTGAATTACGTCGGAATAGTGCCACAATGAATTTATTCCGGCACTTTTGAAAATCGCGAAAATTTTCGCAAAAAATGCAAAGGGGTTAGCCTTACTTTTTCTTCATTTTTCGACCAAAAATTCTTGGTCTCCGATTCGCTTTGTATGACCTTTTCCTGACTAATTAAACCCTCAGGAACTCAGAAAACACAGCGAAAAGAGCGTGGGATCAACAGGAGAGAAATGGCGAAGGAAAAAGCACCTGCTGAAAAATGTCGAAAACACAGGTTTCCGTTTTTTGGCTGTAACTTTTTATACAATAATCGCAGCGTATTGGGACTGCGCCCAATCGATTTCTCTCGCTGAATTACGTCGGAATAGTGCCACAATGAATTTATTCCGGCACTTTTGAAAATCGCGAAAATTTTCGCAAAAAATGCAAAGGGGTTAGCCTTACTTTTTCTTCATTTTTCGACCAAAAATTTTTGGTCTCCGATTCGCTTTGTATGACCTTTTCCTGACTAATTGGACCCTCAGGAACTCAGAAAATGCAGCGAGAGGAGCGTGGGATCAACAGGAGAGAAATGGCGAAGGAAAAAGCACCTGCTGAAAAATGTCGAAAACACAGGTTTCCGTTTTTTGGCTGTAACTTTTTGTACAATAATCGCAGCGTATTGGGACTGCGCCCAATCGAGTTCTCTCGCTGAATTACGTCGGAATAGTGCCACAATGAATTTATTCCGGCACTTTTGAAAATCGCGAAAATTTTCGCAAAAAATGCAAAGGGGTTAGCCTTACTTTTTCTTCATTTTTCGACCAAAAATTTTTGGTCCCCGATTCGCTTTGTATGACCTTTTCCTGACTAATTGGACCCTCAGGAACTCAGAAAACGCAGCGAAAAGAGCGTGGGATCAACAGGAGAGAAATGGCGAAGGAAAAAGCACCTGCTGAAAAATGTCGAAAACACAGGGTTCCGTTTTTTGGCTGTAACTTTTTGTACAATAATCGCAGCGTATTGGGACTGCGCCCAATCGAGTTCTCTCGCTGAATTACGTCGGAATAGTACCACAATGAATTTATTCCGGCACTTTTGAAAATCGCGAAAATTTTCGCAAAAAATGCAAAGGGGTTAGCCTTACTTTTTCTTCATTTTTCGACCAAAAATTTTTGGTCTCCGATTCGCTTTGTATGACCTTTTCCTGACTAATTGGACCCTCAGGAACTCAGAAAACGCAGTGAAAAGAGCGTGGGATCGACTGGAGAGAAATGGCGAAGGAAAAAGCACCTGCTGAAAAATGTCGAAAACACAGGTTTCCGTTTTTTGGCTGTAACTTTTCATACAATAATCGCAGCGTATTGGGACTGCGCCAAATCGATTTCCCTCGCTGAATTACGTCGGAATAGTGCCACAATGAATTTATTCCGGCACTTTTGAAAATCGCGAAAATTTTCGCAAAAAATGCAAAGGGGTTAGCCTTACTTTTTCTTCATTTTTCGACCAAAAATTTTTGGTCTCCGATTCGCTTTGTATGACCTTTTCCTGACTAATTGGACCCTCAGGAACTCAGAAAACGCAGCGAAAAGAGCGTGGGATCAACAGGAGAGAAATGGCGAAGGAAAAAGCACCTGCTGAAAAATGTCGAAAACACAGGTTTCCGTTTTTTGGCTGTAACTTTTTATACATTAATCGCAGCGTATTGGGACTGCGCCCAATCGATTTCTCTCGCTGAATTACGTCGGAATAGTGCCACAATGAATTTATTCCGGCACTTTTGAAAATCGCGAAAATTTTCGCAAAAAATACAAAGGGGTTAGCCTTACTTTTTCTTCATTTTTCGACCAAAAATTTTTGGTCTCCGATTCGCTTTGTATGACCTTTTCCTGACTAATTGGACCCTCAGGAACTCAGAAAACGCAGTGAAAAGAGCGTGGGATCGACAGGAGAGAAATGGCGAAGGAAAAAGCACCTGCTGAAAAATGTCGAAAACACAGGTTTCCGTTTTTTGGCTGTAACTTTTTATACAATAATCGCAGCGTATTGGGACTGCGCCCAATCGATTTCTCTCGCTGAATTACGTCGGAATAGTGCCACAATGAATTTATTCCGGCACTTTTGAAAATCGCGAAAATTTTCGCAAAAATGCAAAGGGGTTAGCCTTACTTTTTCTTCATTTTTCGACCAAAAATTTTTGGTCTCCGATTCGCTTTGTATGACCTTTTCCTGACTAATTGGACCCTCAGGAACTCAGAAAACGCAGCGAAAAGAGCGTGGGATCAACAGGAGAGAAATGGCGAAGGAAAAAGCACCTGCTGAAAAATGTCGAAAACACAGGTTTCCGTTTTTTGGCTGTAACTTTTTATACAATAATCGCAGCGTATTGGGACTGCGCCCAATCGATTTCTCTCGCTGAATTACGTCGGAATAGTGCCACAATGAATTTATTCCGGCACTTTTGAAAATCGCGAAAATTTTCGCAAAAAATGCAAAGGGGTTAGCCTTACTTTTTCTTCATTTTTCGACCAAAAATTTTTGGTCTCCGATTCGCTTTGTATGACCTTTTCCTGACTAATTGGACCCTCAGGAACTCAGAAAACGCAGTGAAAAGAGCGTGGGATCGACTGGAGAGAAATGGCGAAGGAAAAAGCACCTGCTGAAAAATGTCGAAAACACAGGTTTCCGTTTTTTGGCTGTAACTTTTTATACATTAATCGCAGCGTATTGGGACTGCGCCCAATCGATTTCTCTCGCTGAATTACGTCGGAATAGTGCCACAATGAATTTATTCCGGCACTTTTGAAAATCGCGAAAATTTTCGCAAAAAATACAAAGGGGTTAGCCTTACTTTTTCTTCATTTTTCGACCAAAAATTTTTGGTCTCCGATTCGCTTTGTATGACCTTTTCCTGACTAATTGGACCCTCAGGAACTCAGAAAACGCAGCGAAAAGAGCGTGGGATCGACAGGAGAGAAATGGCGAAGGAAAAAGCACCTGCTGAAAAATGTCGAAAACACAGGTTTCCGTTTTTTGGCTGTAACTTTTTATACAATAATCGCAGCGTATTGGGACTGCGCCCAATCGATTTCTCTCGCTGAATTACGTCGGAATAGTGCCACAATGAATTTATTCCGGCACTTTTGAAAATCGCGAAAATTTTCGCAAAAAATGCAAAGGGGTTAGCCTTACTTTTTCTTCATTTTTCGACCAAAATTTTCGGTCTCCGATTCGCTTTGTATGACCTTTTCCTGACTAATTGGACCCTCAGGAACTCAGAAAATGCAGCGAGAGGAGCGTGGGATCAACAGGAGAGAAATGGCGAAGGAAAAAGCACCTGCTGAAATATGTCGAAAACACAGGTTTCCGTTTTTTGGCTGTAACTTTTCATACAATAATCGCAGCGTATTGGGACTGCGCCAAATCGATTTCCCTCGCTGAATTACGTCGGAATAGTGCCACAATGAATTTATTCCGGCACTTTTGAAAATCGCGAAAATTTTCGCAAAAAATGCAAAGGGGTTAGCCTTACTTTTTCTTCATTTTTCGACCAAAAATTTTTGGTCTCCGATTCGCTTTGTATGACCTTTTCCTGACTAATTGGACCCTCAGGAACTCAGAAAACGCAGTGAAAAGAGCGTGGGATCGACAGGAGAGAAATGGCGAAGGAAAAAGCACCTGCTGAAAAATGTCGAAAACACAGGTTTCCGTTTTTTGGCTGTAACTTTTTATACAATAATCGCAGCGTATTGGGACTGCGCCCAATCGATTTCTCTCGCTGAATTACGTCGGAATAGTGCCACAATGAATTTATTCCGGCACTTTTGAAAATCGCGAAAATTTTCGCAAAAATGCAAAGGGGTTAGCCTTACTTTTTCTTCATTTTTCGACCAAAAATTTTTGGTCTCCGATTCGCTTTGTATGACCTTTTCCTGACTAATTGGACCCTCAGGAACTCAGAAAACGCAGCGAAAAGAGCGTGGGATCAACAGGAGAGAAATGGCGAAGGAAAAAGCACCTGCTGAAAAATGTCGAAAACACAGGTTTCCGTTTTTTGGCTGTAACTTTTTATACAATAATCGCAGCGTATTGGGACTGCGCCCAATCGATTTCTCTCGCTGAATTACGTCGGAATAGTGCCACAATGAATTTATTCCGGCACTTTTGAAAATCGCGAAAATTTTCGCAAAAAATGCAAAGGGGTTAGCCTTACTTTTTCTTCATTTTTCGACCAAAAATTTTTGGTCTCCGATTCGCTTTGTATGACCTTTTCCTGACTAATTGGACCCTCAGGAACTCAGAAAACGCAGCGAAAAGAGCGTGGGATCAACAGGAGAGAAATGGCGAATGAAAAAGCACCTGCTGAAAAATGTCGAAAACACAGGTTTCCGTTTTTTGGCTGTAACTTTTTATACAATAATCGCAGCGTATTGGGACTGCGCCTAATCGATTTCTCTCGCTGAATTACGTCGGAATAGTACCACAATGAATTTATTCCGGCACTTTTGAAAATCGCGAAAATTTTCGCAAAAAATGCAAAGGGGTTAGCCTTACTTTTTCTTCATTTTTCGACCAAAAATTTTTGGTCTCCGATTCGCTTTGTATGACCTTTTCCTGACTAATTGGACCCTCAGGAACTCAGAAAATGCAGCGAGAGGAGCGTGGGATCAACAGGAGAGAAATGGCGAAGGAAAAAGCACCTGCTGAAATATGTCGAAAACACAGGTTTCCGTTTTTTGGCTGTAACTTTTCATACAATAATCGCAGCGTATTGGGACTGCGCCAAATCGATTTCCCTCGCTGAATTACGTCGGAATAGTGCCACAATGAATTTATTCCGGCACTTTTGAAAATCGCGAAAATTTTCGCAAAAAATGCAAAGGGGTTAGCCTTACTTTTTCTTCATTTTTCGACCAAAAATTTTTGGTCTCCGATTCGCTTTGTATGACCTTTTCCTGACTAATTGGACCCTCAGGAACTCAGAAAACGCAGCGAAAAGAGCGTGGGATCGACAGGAGAGAAATGGCGAAGGAAAAAGCACCTGCTGAAAAATGTCGAAAACACAGGTTTCCGTTTTTTGGCTGTAACTTTTCATACAATAATCGCAGCGTATTGGGACTGCGCCAAATCGATTTCCCTCGCTGAATTACGTCGGAATAGTGCCACAATGAATTTATTCCGGCACTTTTGAAAATCGCGAAAATTTTCGCAAAAAATGCAAAGGGGTTAGCCTTACTTTTTCTTCATTTTTCGACCAAAAATTTTTGGTCTCCGATTCGCTTTGTATGACCTTTTCCTGACTAATTGGACCCTCAGGAACTCAGAAAACGCAGCGAAAAGAGCGTGGGATCAACAGGAGAGAAATGGCGAAGGAAAAAGCACCTGCTGAAAAATGTCGAAAACACAGGTTTCCGTTTTTTGGCTGTAACTTTTTATACATTAATCGCAGCGTATTGGGACTGCGCCCAATCGATTTCTCTCGCTGAATTACGTCGGAATAGTGCCACAATGAATTTATTCCGGCCTTTTTGAAAATCGCGAAAATTTTCGCAAAAAATACAAAGGGGTTAGCCTTACTTTTTCTTCATTTTTCGACCAAAAATTTTTGGTCTCCGATTCGCTTTGTATGACCTTTTCCTGACTAATTGGACCCTCAGGAACTCAGAAAACGCAGTGAAAAGAGCGTGGGATCGACAGGAGAGAAATGGCGAAGGAAAAAGCACCTGCTGAAAAATGTCGAAAACACAGGTTTCCGTTTTTTGGCTGTAACTTTTTATACAATAATCGCAGCGTATTGGGACTGCGCCCAATCGATTTCTCTCGCTGAATTACGTCGGAATAGTGCCACAATGAATTTATTCCGGCACTTTTGAAAATCGCGAAAATTTTCGCAAAAATGCAAAGGGGTTAGCCTTACTTTTTCTTCATTTTTCGACCAAAAATTTTTGGTCTCCGATTCGCTTTGTATGACCTTTTCCTGACTAATTGGACCCTCAGGAACTCAGAAAACGCAGTGAAAAGAGCGTGGGATCGACAGGAGAGAAATGGCGAAGGAAAAAGCACCTGCTGAAAAATGTCGAAAACACAGGTTTCCGTTTTTTGGCTGTAACTTTTTATACAATAATCGCAGCGTATTGGGACTGCGCCCAATCGATTTCTCTCGCTGAATTACGTCGGAATAGTGCCACAATGAATTTATTCCGGCACTTTTGAAAATCGCGAAAATTTTCGCAAAAATGCAAAGGGGTTAGCCTTACTTTTTCTTCATTTTTCGACCAAAAATTTTTGGTCTCCGATTCGCTTTGTATGACCTTTTCCTGACTAATTGGTCCCTCAGGAACTCAGAAAACGCAGCGAAAAGAGCGTGGGATCAACAGGAGAGAAATGGCGAAGGAAAAAGCACCTGCTGAAAAATGTCGAAAACACAGGTTTCCGTTTTTTGGCTGTAACTTTTTATACAATAATCGCAACGTATTGGGACTGCGCCCAATCGATTTCTCTCGCTGAATTACGTCGGAATAGTGCCACAATGAATTTATTCCGGCACTTTTGAAAATCGCGAAAATTTTCGCAAAAAATGCAAAGGGGTTAGCCTTACTTTTTCTTCATTTTTCGACCAAAAATTTTTGGTCTCCGATTCGCTTTGTATGACCTTTTCCTGACTAATTGGACCCTCAGGAACTCAGAAAACGCAGCGAAAAGAGCGTGGGATCAACAGGAGAGAAATGGCGAATGAAAAAGCACCTGCTGAAAAATGTCGAAAACACAGGTTTCCGTTTTTTGGCTGTAACTTTTTATACAATAATCGCAGCGTATTGGGACTGCGCCTAATCGATTTCTCTCGCTGAATTACGTCGGAATAGTACCACAATGAATTTATTCCGGCACTTTTGAAAATCGCGAAAATTTTCGCAAAAAATGCAAAGGGGTTAGCCTTACTTTTTCTTCATTTTTCGACCAAAAATTTTTGGTCTCCGATTCGCTTTGTATGACCTTTTCCTGACTAATTGGACCCTCAGGAACTCAGAAAACGCAGTGAAAAGAGCGTGGGATCGACTGGAGAGAAATGGCGAAGGAAAAAGCACCTGCTGAAAAATGTCGAAAACACAGGTTTCCGTTTTTTGGCTGTAACTTTTTGTACAATAATCGCAGCGTATTGGGACTGCGCCCAATCGAGTTCTCTCGCTGAATTACGTCGGAATAGTGCCACAATGAATTTATTCCGGCACTTTTGAAAATCGCGAAAATTTTCGCAAAAATGCAAAGGGGTTAGCCTTACTTTTTCTTCATTTTTCGACCAAAAATTTTTGGTCTCCGATTCGCTTTGTATGACCTTTTCCTGACTAATTGGACCCTCAGGAACTCAGAAAACGCAGCGAAAAGAGCGTGGGATCAACAGGAGAGAAATGGCGAATGAAAAAGCACCTGCTGAAAAATGTCGAAAACACAGGTTTCCGTTTTTTGGCTGTAACTTTTTATACAATAATCGCAGCGTATTGGGACTGCGCCTAATCGATTTCTCTCGCTGAATTACGTCGGAATAGTACCACAATGAATTTATTCCGGCACTTTTGAAAATCGCGAAAATTTTCGCAAAAAATGCAAAGGGGTTAGCCTTACTTTTTCTTCATTTTTCGACCAAAAATTTTTGGTCTCCGATTCGCTTTGTATGACCTTTTCCTGACTAATTGGACCCTCAGGAACTCAGAAAACGCAGCGAAAAGAGCGTGGGATCAACAGGAGAGAAATGGCGAAGGAAAAAGCACCTGCTGAAAAATGTCGAAAACACAGGTTTCCGTTTTTTGGCTGTAACTTTTTATACATTAATCGCAGCGTATTGGGACTGCGCCCAATCGATTTCTCTCGCTGAATTACGTCGGAATAGTGCCACAATGAATTTATTCCGGCACTTTTGAAAATCGCGAAAATTTTCGCAAAAAATACAAAGGGGTTAGCCTTACTTTTTCTTCATTTTTCGACCAAAAATTTTTGGTCTCCGATTCGCTTTGTATGACCTTTTCCTGACTAATTGGACCCTCAGGAACTCAGAAAACGCAGTGAAAAGAGCGTGGGATCGACAGGAGAGAAATGGCGAAGGAAAAAGCACCTGCTGAAAAATGTCGAAAACACAGGTTTCCGTTTTTTGGCTGTAACTTTTTATACAATAATCGCAGCGTATTGGGACTGCGCCCAATCGATTTCTCTCGCTGAATTACGTCGGAATAGTGCCACAATGAATTTATTCCGGCACTTTTGAAAATCGCGAAAATTTTCGCAAAAATGCAAAGGGGTTAGCCTTACTTTTTCTTCATTTTTCGACCAAAAATTTTTGGTCTCCGATTCGCTTTGTATGACCTTTTCCTGACTAATTGGACCCTCAGGAACTCAGAAAACGCAGCGAAAAGAGCGTGGGATCAACAGGAGAGAAATGGCGAAGGAAAAAGCACCTGCTGAAAAATGTCGAAAACACAGGTTTCCGTTTTTTGGCTGTAACTTTTTATACAATAATCGCAGCGTATTGGGACTGCGCCTAATCGATTTCTCTCGCTGAATTACGTCGGAATAGTACCACAATGAATTTATTCCGGCACTTTTGAAAATCGCGAAAATTTTCGCAAAAAATGCAAAGGGGTTAGCCTTACTTTTTCTTCATTTTTCGACCAAAAATTTTTGGTCTCCGATTCGCTTTGTATGACCTTTTCCTGACTAATTGGACCCTCAGGAACTCAGAAAACGCAGCGAAAAGAGCGTGGGATCAACAGGAGAGAAATGGCGAAGGAAAAAGCACCTGCTGAAGAATGTCGAAAACACAGGTTTCCGTTTTTTGGCTGTAACTTTTGATGCGTTGATCGCAGCAAATTGGGACTGCGCCCAATCCATTTCTCTCGCAAAATTACGTCGGAATAGTGCCACAACGAATTCATTCCAGCACTTTTCAAAATCCCGGAAAATTTTCGCAAAAAATGCAAAGGGGTTAGCCTTACGTTTCTGGCAACCAAAAATTTCCCTGTTCAGAATACACCTGTATTCTCTCTTTCGAGATAACTGCATTTTCAAGCACGCAACACTGTCCCCGATGTATTAAGGTATCAACGGCAGAGAATTTAGTACTAACATATCCGTTTACTGGAAAGGCATTTAACATGGCTTAAGACCAATAGCTGAGAAAATACGCAGAGTAATACATGTATTTGATTCAAGGCATATTTGAATAAACTAAACTTGAATAAACTAAACGGGGAAATTCTACTCATTTTCTATCGAAATACAGGTTTCAAGAATAACAATACAATATTAGATATATCGTATTCGGTTCTAACTTCTGATCCGTCGACAGCAATGACTTACATCCTGCGTAATTATGTGCCATCAAAAAATACGTCGCACAGAGTATGTAGAACTTGATTTCAGTGTTGATTAAATGAAACTATCGTAGTACACAATTTTTTCGTCAAAACAAATCAAATTTTTCATTCCGTTATATGTACTATAGTCATCGAATTAATTACTTCATTTTATTTCTCATGCCCATTTTTTACCGTGCGCCTAACTTTACTCGGTTAGGCAGCCAAACTCACATAGCTGTATGTCGGGTGGCCTAAAACTCTAACCACAGGCGCCCCGTTTTATCTCTGTGGCACCTGCTCCGACATGTTCACGTCGTTACCGCTAACAGCATTAGCATTTGTTCGCGCCAACTACCTGCACAAGTGGACCCTGTTAATCCTACACCAGTCGATTAAGATCGAATTGTATAAATTCCACGAATGCACCTAGCGGCATGGCTTGAACTCTTTCATAAACCTTCACGAAACACTGATTAACCGATATCCAGGTAAACAGAGCAGCATAAAATGTTGAATCAACGGAAAATCGACAGAAGACAGCAGAATGACCTGAAATTTCAATTCTCGTTTGATAAACGATAGGTTATGGTATTCTGGATCAAGCGATTTCGGTATTGCGATGCGGACGTTAGGTGAAATAGTTACTTCATCTTACGTTTGGTTATGTTGTAACAGAAGTGATAAATACAACATAAAAATTGATATGTATTATCGAATTGCCGGTGTTTTTGATCTACTCAATTATCGTATTTTCATCCGTAGTTATAACAGAGTAAATTCATAATAAACTAATACCATCCAACTCCATTTCGGCTGGTTGTAAATTTACCGCAAGAACTGGAAATTAAATCTAATGACCTGTAGTTGATGACAAGTTATAGACAAGCTGTTGAATATTTTTTAATAATAATTTTATTCACATTGACCATAAGTATATTGAATTATAACTGGTCATACAAGGTTGTGACACCACCTATCAAACGCAGTTTCTCAACGCATTGTTACATGAGATGGCTCAAGGAAATTTTTTTTCTGTCGATACATGTCGTTTTGTAGACTAACAGTGAAGTTTTTTACGCACAATGTACATTAGGTTTGCTAGTTTTGCTAATTATTTGGGTAATTCTCGTTTTCAAGTTCTTGCAGCCAAACCTTGAAGATCGACAATACATTGCTGGAGTGTAGCTTTTTCTTGTTCCGGTGTGATGGACTTCAACACGTTTGAGATTATCCATTCACTCATATGTTTCTGGCTTATTCTACGCTCGATTGCTTGAATCTGTACCTGGTAGTCCAAACGCTTCTTGACCTAGAGAAAAAAAATACTCATGTAAAGGAAACCAAAATCTATCAAATACGAAACAAAAAAATGTAAAGACGCCATGGTGTTAACGTAAAATTAATCCAGTAAATCGAATTTCAATCTGAGAATCTAATGTATTCACCATACTACACAATACATTACAGTAAGTGAATTACATTTACGTAACACGAATACCAATAGTAAGAAGGGTGGCAAAATAATTACCTCGGAATATACGTGGGCCAAGCGTTCTCTGTAAGCTGCTTCGAGTTGCATGGCTATGTTTTGTTTCTTGGCTTCCATTAGAAGAGTCTGGCCTTCAGCTTGCCATTGAGAGTGCTTTTCATCTTTGATTGATGATTCATAGTATTCAATCTCGCTGTTCTTCGATTCATTTAAATCTGTAATTTGCTCATCAATCAACTTGTCGGCATAAGCAGCAACAGCTGGACCAAACTTCTTAACCCCATAGATGCACATCAACAGAATGGATAGACCGGTATAATATTCATGTTCCATCACGTAAATCTCTTTAGAGACCAAATAGGTTGTCAAACCAAGGCCAAATGCATACGGTCCTGAAATAAGTTTCAAGTATTCAGTACTCTGCCATTTCACTTGCTGCCAAAATTAACCAAACCAGTTGGAAAATTATACCAGAGTGCAATGCTTGATTACAATAACAAAATTTGCACTCACCCGTAACACCGGTCTTGGGATAAAAGTAGGTGAACCATTCATCAGGAATAAATCCTAGGCGAACCTTTCCACCGAACTCTGCTCTGACCGGACGATTGCTGGCTTCGGAAGATGAAGATAGAGCCTGCGCGCCATGAGCAATGGCGGGCAAAGCTTGAGCTATAATTGTGAAAAATATTAATTGAAATATGTTTATATTTCGTCTAAGCGAATAATACCATTGGTTATTTTTCTTGAGATGCGGTAATATATATCGGGTCATAATAAAATATGTGTAGAGGTTAGCGATAGTGCAGAGGAAGAAAAATCAAAGTGGTCCTCTAGATGAATTATTTTCCGACATCAATCAGATATCCGTGCCGTAGTACGTTTCAGAAACCGTGAGTGATTTACGAAAACTGGGCAAGATACATCTCATTACATAATAACAGAAAAATGACCGCAGAATATGTAAAAGCAAACATAGGACCGCGAAAATTTCTACACAGGGACAGATAGTTACGAGACAAATTCGGTTATTGAGTTCGTTTGAATATCAAGACCAACTTTTCGGGCATCAATAAGTAAATTTAACCTAAATGTCATTTACCATTACGGAGAGCCAACCTCGACAGCATCTTGTCTGCACTGCGGTTCACCGTGCGACGTGAGAGTTGGTTGAACAACCCAGTGGAACCGTTCCTAAGAAAAAAAAAATGGCTGACCTATTAGTCAAGCTGTACATAATTTTATTTGCGCTTAAATTTCTACATCTAGCAAATCGCATCACTGAATTTCGCGAACCATTATTTAAAACTCAATCGCTCAAAATCCTGTGACGATAATTTTAGTCAATTTAATTAAGTCTTTAGTTTGACTAAAAGCGCGCAGACGCACGTAAATCGTGTCATCACGTGACTACTACACAATATTACTCAACTACATAGTGATACTTATGCACATTCATTTCACGTCGAATTATTCATGTGCATGTGTGACTGGCCAGCTGACAGTTCGTCCAAGATAATCGTAGGAATCAAAACGAAATCCAACCAATATTTCGTATGGAATTCGGAGTACCTTTGATCCTTTAAAATCGGGCAGCGTAGTTAAAATAAACTCATAAATTGAAACAGCGATAGTTTAAACAAGTGGAGAGGGTTGTCAGAAAGGCTTTGCTCCGGATTAAATCCAAATCGTTCAGCTTTCCGCCTAATACACGAACTAATTCGTCATGGGTATTTGCACATCTTGCTGTAAACAATCTTCGTCGTACGAAGATCTGACACCCGATCCGGTAAAATATTATTTCTTGCACGTTATTTATACTTTTCATTAGGCTTTCTGCGATTCACTTCACTTGTCAGCATGCAAAAATTTACTCAAAGATATGGGTTTCTAATGAAAACTGTCATTTGTATCTAAAGGAGGTGCGCCGTCGCCAGCAGGTTGAGGCTGCCGAGAAGCGAATAGCTGAACATGAGTCACGAGGCATAGGCAACGTCGACGCCGTTAAGAGACAGCAGCAGAGAGCTGCAGAAGTGGCCAAACGCCAGGCTGAAGCTGGTAGTGTTGATCAACAGACTGGACTCAAAGTAAGTCTTAGTTGAAATGAAGGAATATTCATCATTTTGAAATTACTGATTTATGAGGTATCATTTGCATACTTACAGTGGCAAGTGAACTGAGGTACGGTGCAGCTGTTATAAGGACCAGGTGAAGATGTGCACGCTTTGCAGGCATCACACATACTGAATTTTCAATCACATGTCTGAATAACTACTTTACACATTGTGATATACTTATACATATAATACATATTATATATATACACACACATATACACTAATAGATATATCGATTATACATACATATTTAATATATTTATAATATAACAGTGAAAAACTCTACTTATTCTAAGATTCGATGACTTTACACAGTGCTGACAGTATGATTTTTCCACACTTTTTTCATGTTGTACATACAATTTATACATATGAATTTATTCAATGTTACTCTAAATACGTTTAAACGATGGAAGTGATCGCTAAATTTGTGTATATATTGTCGTAAGCAACGGATTAGGTTTCATTTTAATGCCCAATTAGGTACATACACTCTGTTGTCAATTTCAATTCTTATACTGTTCAATTAATACAATATTCAACTCTTATTCCTACTTTCATTGTATCTAATGCCTATTGACACTAGAAATCCTTGCTTTTTTACTAATCCAGCGTCGCATTGTTGAGTGTGGAGGTCTCTGGCAGGCTGATTTGGAACTGTAGCAAGACGACAAGATAGGTCACCATAGTACCTAAGAGCTATTAAAAAGTTTTCAAAAATTTAATTCAACATCATTATAAGTTATAATATCATTCAACTTACCGATTTGAATAAGTTACGATTTACATCAAAGAAACCGCCCAGACTAATATCAGACGGATTCATCTCTGTTGCTCGTAGAAACATGTTTATCTAGAAAATGAAACTTCATTGTATTTTCAGTATTTCCCAAGAACTTTGATCTCGTAAAATAGACGTACCTCGATTTGAGCGTCTTCGTTGAGATTGGAGAGTTCGACTAGCAATAATTTCTTTTGAAAATGAACCCTCACCTAGAGAGAATGAAATTACTAAAACATGCTGATATTGATCAATAATATAAAAATGATAAAAGATAAGTGATAGATAAACTCACATGCTGTGATGCAGAATGTGCTTGGTCGCAAATCACATGCAACAGGGCGATAGTGGATATAGCCGATATTGTAAGTCCAAGGTCTTTGATCGTGAGCCCATCTTTTAACTGGGAGAACAAACCGTATATGGATAGGGTGGAGGAGAAAAAAAGATACATACATAGAACTGTGAAACAGTAACAAGTCGCTATCCCTATTTCTCTCGTTATTCTGTTCAGATGAAGCCACAGTGCTCGATAGTCCGCAACAGTAATAGCTTCAACATTGCTTCTAATCGCCTATAAAAATAAAATAAATTGATTTCACATTCTTTTAAATATGAGAATCCGTTATACTTGCAAACATTGACTACATACAGAAAAGACCTGATGTTACATGAATGCAATAAACTCACATGTTTAAAATCTTGAGCGAGTATGTTTGCACAGGTTGAGATGGTAGTGCAATGCATGTACCAGTAAGCACCCAGCATATTTATGAATGTCGTTACATAGATATTGGGAACAACCTGAGTATTATACGAGTGATTTAATTGAAGATGTTGTAATTATTTTATTTGGGAACATACCAAATTATACTGCATTTTTGTATACCTGCCACAAAGCAAAATTATCCATAGTCATTTGAGTGGTGAAGACACATGCAGTTGATATTATAGGAACTAAAATTGATATCCATATTGCCCTGATTCTCAAATTAATTGGCAAATACCGTGTCGTTACTCGAGTGTAGAAGACCTGTAATAGATGTAACTCAGTAAAAATGAGGGGAGTTGCAGAGTTACTGAACAATCCAGGCAATAATAGCACGTGCCTCAAAATCCATCCAATGGTTGAAGCAGCCTGCATTCTTTCGCGTTTCGTACCAGAATACTGGCACGAGAAAATTAGGTACAAGAAAGACGATGAAAAGATATGCTATGACAGCTTCTTCAAAACGACCCTGTACTGCCTGCACAATTTTTATTCGATTCCATATCACGTATACAACGTAAGCCGTCATGGCTACGTATACCAGTACAGAATATATCATTGTGTTTGAAGCGAATTTGAATTTAGTGACACCTAAAATTTGAATAGCACTTAAAACAAACCATTTTAAATGCACTTGAACTAAACAATTACGAATGAGAATAATTGTTCACCTATGTGTGGTCTCATGATGGGAAGAGCTCCCATTATGCGAACCACCATTACAACTGCCTTCATGTTTTCATAAACAATATCTTGTAATTCGGTGGTTTTCTTTTCAAAAGCATCAACGACTATTCGTGACGACGGAGCAACACTCTTCTCCATATGACCGAAATTATTCATAAACGCCATACCTTGGCGGTTTCCAGTCAGGTGGATAAGACCATTCATTCCGAATCCAGGCACGACTCGAGCTGGACGAAATGCTGACATCGTTCAGCTTGAAAATAAAATAATACTATGAATTTGAAAGGTATTAAATACATTTTATTCTAATAGGCTTGACACAAGTCAAAACTGTTGAAATGCGCCCTTCTTCGCTTTCCAGATCACAGTAGGTAATAATCATTAATCACTCACAAATTTAACATACCATACCTTTCTTATTGTGATGGAAAAAGGGAAAATATACTGTTGAAAAAGTTACTCGTGTGATTACTCAGACTAGATAATTGATGAAACAATGTCGATTCTGGGTAAAAAGACCTCGACGAGAAATACGAGATGTTCAATAAAGACTGTAACCAAACCAAGGTACTACGTCAAAAATATGGCAGTTTCGACAGAGCCAGTATGGATTGTTGGGTAATTATACCACTCGATAATTTTGAAACCTATAATTACGTTGGGTACACTCCCACTACTACAGTGTGAAAATTCCATGAATATTTTACCAGCGTACAGTCAACGATATCAAAGTAATGGGGGTGTATGATAACTCTTCAAACAATCCACGTTGAATTATTGTATCATGATATACAATACAGTAATCGTTGCTGCTTATATGACGAAAAAATTTTTCTGATTCGTCAAGGGTCATGGGCACTATAATATAACAACAAAGAAGTTCGCCCCTGCGGTGTGGATTAAAATGCATGCAGCAAGGTTCAATTAAGACCCAGTACGGACAGCATTTTCTCATAATAATGGTGACGGAAAATAATACAGTTCTTGTATAATTTACGAGCATTAGCCACGTGAAAATCAATACCACCCTTGACTCGGCTTCTTGAAAGTCAGGAAAAACTAAACAATGTTTCAAGCAACTCATACCTTAGAAACTAAAACTTGAAACTAATTATTACAAAATGTTTGGTTTGTGAGATTATTTTTCAACGTCAATGTAATCGAGACGAAATAAAACATAGTTCCATGATTGAATTCAAATTTTACTGTGTAATTCATTAATCGCGGATACCAAGATTGATGAGACAATGAAGTCGTTTACATAATTGGTTTAAAGTACATTTGTTATTTACGTAGAAAAAATTCTATTTGAGTTACATTCAAATATGCATGTATAAATATAGTAAATCTGAAAATAAATATAAATAGTCGAATAATTTATTTTGTCCGATACCCAGTCTCTGTACAATATGATAAGTTTGCCAATAATATGGCGATATACTGTTTATATTTTTTAAATATCTTCTTGAAAGTTTTATAATATTCGAAGAAATGTACAGTGAAAAATTTTCTCTCATAATATTATACATGTATATTTATATAGGTACGTATTATTACGGAATGATATGATTCTTCATCAGTACTGGACGTTAAATCCGAAAACGATTGTAAGTCACATTATGCTTGAACATACAACAACAGAGAGTATTTCTCACAAATTCATGCTGTCAATAGCTGGAGCAAGATATTCCAAGAGAAGCTGAAAGTGATTCTATAAGAATGAAATCAATATGATTTCATTTTGAAAACGTTCCAAATTTATCAGTTTTACGCAATACTGACCAAAATCTATTTATGAAATGGCGAACTCTTACAGTTAGACTACTAAAAAGATTTAATTTTTAATATTATAAACATAGTATTTCTAATATATACAAAAATAAAAACATCTTAAAATCAACTCGTCAGTATTCTCCATGGATGTGCTACACTTTGCAGTTTACCTGATAAATTTCGGATCGAATATAATCTGCAAATATGACCAAAGCGACCTAGTAGATGTTAAATTCAACTGTTTTCAGCTCGATGCATTGGAACTGCAGGCTGAAATTTACACCACTTTCAAATTTTGCCAATTCTGTGCACTGACCAAGACCGGAACAACTTTTTCGTGGATTTATTCTTCACTTCCTTCCCATGCCCAATTTGTATTTCCAACGATGCGCCATTATTCAATGCTAGCCAAGTATGCACGTCGTTGGTAGCCGCAGAAGCACCTGTAAAGATATTTCAAAGCCCAACTTAGTCGACGAGTCGCAAAAATCTGCACTCAACGGCAGTCGGAACTTAATGTAGCATGACAAAAATCGTAACGTAATAATATGGTATGTAATTACCACTTAGAAGTTCGTGAAGTGTAACTCTGCGGCTGGCCAACAGCTCCTTGTTGGAGCTGCGAATTTCGAAAATAAGAGAAGATTGCCGGGATACTTCATCGCTATCAATTTGGAAGTCAACGCCAAACTGTGGATTGGGCATTGCCGGAAGAAGGCGAGACTTTGTCAATGTCTTACCGCCGTTAGTGGAAGACGACATTTTCTCTGGACTTGTGCACCTATAAGTTATTTGATTATAAAATATTATGTAGATACTTCTATCAGAGATTCATTAAAGAATTTGATTTCTCTTGCATAAACAATCAACTTACGCTTGAAACTTCACCCGACAATAAAGCTGGGCAATATGAGCAACATGGAGACCTTGGGCTTGGAGTACTTTTCCTTCAACACCGGAATACTTTTCTCTGGTGCCATTGATTGCTTTCAAGTCTGCAGATAATCAGGGATAATTGTTTTTTAAAATTAGTTTAATCGTGTAGCTCAATACTACGTTCAAAGTATTTTAGCACAAGCTCACTGACCTCTCGTTCCACGCAGGTTCGGACTTGGCTGCCTTATCCTCCCAAGCATGTCCGGTTGCGAAACTGCATGGGAGAGACCGGCACCCTGAAGTAACTCCGTCGCATCAGCTTCCCCACCTCCTCGAGGTTCCAAACTCAGTGCGACACCTTTCGCAGTGTCTCCCTTATCCTCAATATTAACTTCAGATCGAAATCTGCGAAGTTTGAGTCCCCGTTTAACCTGATAAAAGTCGGAAATCGGTATAAACCTAGTCGATTTAACGAAAAGAATATGTCGAATCTCACCTTCTGCTTCATTACTCGAAAACTGTTGTACTGAGGCGTCTTCTTCCCAAAACCATTATCAGGGCTTGGTGTCAAACTGTGATGCGATGATCTTCTTTCCCCAAATTTTTCTAGGGTGCTACTATCAACGCCATCCTCTGCGTTATCGCCGCTTACTGTGCTGGTATCCCGCCCAGACCAACCAGTTGCCAGACCGTTTACTTCACCCGATTCTTTGCTAGTCGCACTGGTCTTATCTACATCATTCCAAACATAAATTTCCATGAAACAATTAGAACAAGACACAATCACTTGTTTCAACAAAATAATAATTACATACCAGGTAGATGGACTATGGCTGGCGGTTTAATCAAGGTGACAGTGCGAGGAGGCGGTGGAGGAGGAACCACCGGTCCCAGATGCAATCTCATTTTAGATTTTTCCATTGATGGCCGTCGAACAACAGTTGCGACAGCATCTGGCTCTGCATCCTGCCGTGTGGAAGAATCACTGACGGTACTTGCCGCATACGTGCTCTGCGTCTGAGAAAGCAGATGAACAGAGTTAAAACAGACTTTCCCAAAAATTTGATACCAGAAAAATTTTACTTCCAGTTCCTTCAACAACAGATCAGTAAACAGAGGACGATGTACAGCTGGAAAAAATCCTACAACTACTGTGAATTATGTCCACCTCAGATTCTTCGGAGAGAACTTTGATCTTGAGCTCAACAGATCCTGATTTGGTTCCCTTGAGTATGAACCAATGGGACTGATCGCTGCTCGACAGTTTTCTTATATCTTCTAGGGCTAATGACACTTTTCCGAGATAATCTTTCATCCCAAAAGTATCGTGATCCCACAGCATCTGAATATGGAGTAACTAGGTCATATGCGATACTTATTTCTAATATTTTTTTTCACTGGGAATGGCAAGATTCTTACAATGTCCAAATTTTCTCCGGCCCTCGGCAATCCCATGATTGAACTTTCATCCCAGCAGGGATTCAGAGTTTTCTTTTTTATGCTGCTTTTATACTTTGTTTCATTGTTCAGTCTCAGTTCGCAGAATGGATCGCTGAAACCGTTTAAATCTTTTGCAACGAGGTCTTTTGCTCGTAACAAGGTCACCTCCATCAATCCACTGCCTGTCGACAGAAGGCTTGATATATCTGAGGAGGCAGGGTCTGCATCTCGATGTATTAGAAGCATTTTCTGAAAATTCATAGTTGATTACTTTTAACACTTGTCAATATTAACAGTCTACGATACAATGGCCATCGTTGAGCATACCATCTTTGAAAAACTATGAAGAAAATGTATAATTTACCGCTTGTTGCATCCATGGAAGACTGTTTCGCTTCATCTTAGGATCATCATCAGATCCTATGGGTGCAATACTTCCACGTCTACTAGAGACCACTTGTTGAACACTTCTGACTGGATGGAAAAGCACAGAAACTGTCACAGTTGATGACCCACTTGAACCGCTAAGAGTCAGTTCTCTTCTGACAATCCATCTAGTGCCCTGAAAATTTGATGGTTTATTGTCTGTCCGGATGTCAGTAATTATTCTAATTCGAATTCTTTACAGAAACCGTTTGTACACGTTTACCTGTGATAAAGAAAGCATAGCCAGACCCAGCATGTCCGTATCTGCCATTTTAGATATATTCCATGAACATATAACGAAGCTCAGAGAAACTTGAGTGTAGTCTTGTACAAGAAACTGCGTCCTGGCCTCCCATCTTGGCGAGCTTGTGCCTCGGACGTAATGTGTAGTTTTTACCTGTGAAAGTTAATTATCCCTATTGAATGTATATTTTTTTGATTTTCCCAATTCGGCAAAAAGAGAAATGTTGATAAACACGTGAAAATAATTTTATTACTTGCTTTTTTACGATTATTGAAGAGCATACAATACGGATTGCAGTGGGAGGGATCGCTGTTGATAAGATCCTCCGCCGAATGTATGTAAACAACGAGCACACCTGGTAAGGAAAAAAAGAATTGCATAATTGACAGTGTACACAGCCGGAAAGCGTTGTGTATTGCAGTTTTTTCATTTAGTGAAACACAAACTTCGCAATGTTGAAATAAATTGCATGTTGTTTGTGCGTGCTCTGGTGCACCAATAATGAGAAAAATCGTGTAAGACCATGCCTGACAAACAATTCAATTAACATTCGGTCGATTCGCAATTTACCTGCTCTTTGCTTTCGGTACGAATTTTTTCGAGTCACTGAAAATGTTAAAAACCAAAGCTAAGTAACATAATGAGAGTAAGGCACAGGCGAATGGCAAATAATCAGCTTTGGATACAGGACCTATGACTTTCTTCATCCTCAATACTTGGTCAAACTTTATCCAAAGCCTCCATTGATTATTCAATACTCATCGCTATTCTATTTCATCTTCATTTGCATCTCCAAGTCTCACAGGGTTATAATAGACTCGATTAACCAACATTCACCAGCAAAACAGTGTCGTTTTAATTACCCGAGGGATGAAGGCTTTCATCCAGTGATTCTGGCTGTGGTAAATCGGGTTCCAAGGTGGGCAGTGAGCTGTACTCCAGCCTAGCATTGATATTGGGAATATTGGCGCTACTTCGTGATGGTTTTTTCTGTTGCAGCACACTCTCAACCCTGTAAATACAATATGATTACCAATTTGCCAGCAAAATTTTACATTTTCTATTCAAAAGATACATGATTTAATCGCTCTTACACAGTAGAATTTTCCCAGTTGTACACACCCAGCGCCAGCTCAAATTGAGCCAGAGTTATGGTGCTGACCAGCCTTTTGGCTTTCAGTTTTATGCTGATTCGTTCATTCTCCAACGACCCGACCAGAAAAGACACATCTTCTGTCCAGCTGGCGCAGAGATGTGGCGTCACTAGTCGCTGGTCGCCTATGGTGACCACCAACCACCTAACTTCGTCCGTTGTAGTTCCTACCAACCAAAAATTAACACAACTCTGTGAGAAATTGTCAGTTTGCAAGAGAATCCACTTTAAAAGTACAAATATAAACCAAGGTCTGATTTTCAATGCATGAAAGTTACCTGAGACCGTGTTGCTTTGGCTGAGGGTGACGGTAAGGACTCCGTGAGGTGTATCATGCGATACGCAATCCAGACCTGGTCCAGGTCTCTCCTGCGCTCGAAGGTCCAATTCAAGATGTCCAGGATCGACTATCCAGCTTGCAAGAGCATCAGAGACGACCGCATGGATCCATGTCTTTACCAGGGGTACCTCCATCATTTGGACAGCGCGAAGGACCCTGACACTAAACCAGACATCTGGCTTTTCTACGAAACTCACGCTGAGGTGCGTTACGTGTGGAAATGGAGCTGCGGAGTTCAGTGTCAGAGTTGCCAACACCGTACCAGCAAGAGACAGTTTTTCAACCGCAACATCAATGTCCATCCCAACTCTGCGAGACAATCCATTATTTTGTCAAAAGGCAAGGAATCGAGAAAGTTGGATGAAGAAGGAAGTGGCTCACCCTTTTCCAAAGAGCCTGGTTGTGATGAGCATCCTGAATTGCTCGCAGTCCAATCGAAGATCAGCTTCAACAGAGAGTTTACTGAAGCCGGGTCTTGCGGCAGGTCCATCGTCATCTCCGCTGTAATCCAGGGCTCTAACACGCGTTATACAGGGTGTCTGTTCCCCAAAAGTGAGTTCTCGCAGCTCCAATGGACCTTATTCGGTATTTTGAAACTTTAATCACATTCTCGGGGTGTCTTCTATGATTAGACCCCGTAATTCAGGATGGTTTACAATAATCTTAATTTATGGCTTACCAAGTATCCCGGGTTTTGACTCATTCAAAATTGGCTCCAATCGTTCCTTGGCAAGAGTGAATATACTTCCCGCGCTGAATCTCCACCTGCATTGTGAATCTGATAATGAATAATAGTATGTGTGTAGGTATTTTAAGAGTGATATGCAAATGAAAAACATGCTTTGTATTTTCTTTTTTTCTCTCTTCTTTGTTTTGCTGTATATTGAGACTTGAAATTGGTAATTCTTTGAACAAAATTCAACGTTCAAGAAACGATTTACAATTACATTTAGCGAATAAAATTATTGTAAACAAATGAATTAGATCCAATCTGTTTAAACAATTTTGAAAATACAAAAATAAAAATTTCATCCACCAAAATTCAATTTTCATGGTACAGAAAAATATCATATTCATTCTTCTCTATAATTAAGAGTTGAGTGAATGTATGCATAAATTAAGGTGTATTATCCTGTGTAGTTTTTATACTTTTTTACCTATGGTTGTAAATTGCTGAGTAAAATTCGATATTATTGCGAAAATCAACCAGTTTCACGATTTCATAGGTACCCATTACATCACTTCTGAAAGTTTTGTCCATCGCTTCAGTAAAAATGAAAAAGAATTAAAAATACGAAGAATCTTTCGACGGGACTCGAATCCCGAGCGTCGTTCAGTAGTGCAGATCGGGATTGGTCAGACTGTAAAGGATTTCGCAATGAACAGGCTGCAGTAGTCAAAGTTACATATAACCAGACACGCCGCCTGCTGCAGTAGTAACGCCGTCACGAGTCAGCCGGCCCGGGGATATTCGCAATTTATGCATCCAGGATTTCAACGAGCTTTAATTTATGCCGGACTAGTTTACGGGAGGCATGCGGTACAAATGCTAGAAAATTTACGTTGATATGCATGCACACGACGATATCGGGATCGACAATCTACGCGTCGAAAGACGCGCCTGTTTGACGATGGAAAATACACAAGATTGATTTTTTATAATCTTTTTTCGCACCGTGTTGACGGAATGTAAAGAAATCATAGCCCGTAGAGAGCTTGAAAGAAAATTCTTCCGGTGTCACGTAGAGAAGGAAGTTTTTATTTACTGTCGCATGGAGATGCATTTATGAATGATGAAAAAGAAGATAGGAAAACTCGGCAGTCTTTCGTGTACCTACGTAATACTTCACAGATTGATCTTTACATGCTTCGCCGCGTACGAGAGTTCATACGAATTGCTGCCTGCAGGGCCTTATGCACGCATTGCAACCGCATTACACGGTTTAACATAGCTGCGGATCACTGCTATTAGGTATAGGTGTATGCAAATTATGCAAGTGGGTAGATAACTCTTGGACACGTCGACGTTACATTCCACTTGAGGTAAACTATCACTGCTATCGCCCCCGCAAAGTGAACCTCGAGAAAATACAACCATGTTTCATGATAAATCACTCGCGGCCCTCTTCCGTAATACATTCGACCACCCGTGATACGCAAACGGGAGCAAAATACGGGTTTCATTTAACACTTAAGGTTTAATATTGTACCTGTATTCGGATGGAAGATAATTGACGTGGGTATATTTATTTTTTGTAGATATTTTATCGGAAATTAAACGCGCAGACTAATAAATATACAATACATGGCTTTGATTGCTTTTTATTTTCGCCGAAACATCTATGACTCAACTCAAATAGCAAGTGACGGAGAACGTGACGACAACAAAGGGTGGAAAGGAATGTTGGGGAAAAAAACCACGTAACCGAGAGGATTAAGAGGATTGATTTTGCCCGCAGATATACAGCTCGGCAATTTCCAGCCAATCGCATAACAAAGCAACCGTCGTGATAAATAATTGATTATACGATTATACGATTATAGGAGCGAGGTAAGTTATTATAGCGAACGAGAATGGATTGGAAAACGGTGATTCTCGGATTCTTTGAGGGATCGGCAAATCGATTTTCATCGAACGAACAAATAATAGATACACAACGTGCGCTCGCTGCTTTAGGACGGATACTTTAAACGACATTGAATTCTTTGACGCCCGGGATATTGTCGGTTAGTTGCACCGACTGTTACGTGTGTGTACCTTACGAAAGGCTTGCGTCTTTCATCGGCCATAATTCCTAGATTCTCAAAGAGAAACGGACTTTTATAGCTAAAGAATGACAGGGAAATAAAATTCGGTGATATGAGTAAAAAAAATTAGTTTCACGATGCGACGTTTAGGTAACAACGAATTTGCGTTACTCTCAATCTATAGTCTAAATCCGTGCTTTGTAGTTTATTTTATCGCGATTGAAGATAACCGGGGAACTAGAACGAAACAAATTTGAAAAGCGTGTATTATAACATTTGCACAATCACTTTTCCACAATCACGAACAGTCATCAGTTTGCGGTGCTGTTCATTAACCGCGAATATTGCCATTCATACATATTGTACCTCACGTATGTACATTAGGATGGTTCATTTTTTAAAAATTTCTTTTCGTTCAAGGTGCCGCTTCGAAAATTTGTGACAAATACTGTGGTAAAACCTGGAGGCGGTAGGAAAATATTTAGAGATCGCTATCAATTATTGTAATATTTTTTATTTATATTTACGATGTGATCTCTAAATATTTTCCTACCTCCTCCAGGTTTTACGGTAATATTCGTTTTTTTTCAGTATTTGTCACAATGTTTCGAGTGACGTGTTAAAAAAAAAATGTTAAAAAAGAACCCCCCTAATTGTACATATCGGCATCGGTTATAACGCATCAAGAGAAATATACATGCACGTGTAGGCATAAATATTTTCCTTGCTTCTCGACTACACGGTCAAGGAAGTAGTCGACTGGTCGACTGGAGACGCGGCCGTCGCGTTTTAGAACGTGAAAGGCGCGTTGCGGGTACCACAACTCGCAAAGGGAATGTGGAATGTGGAATGTTTACAAATGTCTATACTCCAGCAGCAGTCGGCAGCTGCCCTACGACTGGTCTAACTCGTACAACGGTCCGCAGTTCATGGACTGACTGACTGACTGACTCCGCAGGACTCTTGGCACCCAAACGCAGCAGCAGCAGCAGCAACAGCGACGGAGTTCATTCACCCATCATGATCGTTAAACTGGCCCCGTAATAATGTTAATGTCCGTGCCAGCTCCGATATTCGATACCGTGTACAGAAATCGGCGAATCAATTGTAACTACATCGTTCCTTTCATTCTCATCTTCACTTCTCGATCCACGTACTTTGCGTTGTAGGAAGTTTGAGCTTGTTTTATGTACCAGCGATTTATCAGCAGGCTCAGCCACTCAGCAGTCTCGTCCTTGTAGAGCGCCCTGCGCCGACGAAGCCTCGACAATTCGTGTTGAAGGGCTGTTTGCAGAAGCCGCGACAGCCTCGCTCGGAATATCGTTCCAACGAGGGCGAGAACCAGGACTAACCATGCCAGGGACAAACCGGCTGCCCCAACGACCCACGCAACCAAGAGGGCGACCCCGAGATAAAGAGCACCTCGCACCGCCTCCGCGTCACGCTGAAAACATACGCGGAGGGAAAGGATTGGTTGAGTCGAGTGATATTCGTTCGATTCAAATAAAGACTGTAGTCGAATGAGGCGAACGCGATAATTACTTATTTCGACAAGACACTTTTGCCGGACGGTATACTTGCGACAACTTAACGTAGAACTGAATCAAGCCTTCGAATGATCGTGCTGTTTATCTATTTATTCAAGACAACACGGCGCGAGTTCTTTGCGATAATGTGAATTTTGTATCAAGAAAATGTGCGATTGAAACGACTGAAAATTTGATTCAACGCATCTCAATCGTTCTGTTTTAAAATTGTGAAATTGTTGTATCAAAACAAATAACGGACACTAGATTGAAGCGAACGGACTCCAGCAAAATCTAATTTGATTCAATTCCTTTTTCCCCCATCTACATGCACATATATTTACATTCGAAATGTATATCGTATGTCTGAAAAACTACGGTTCAAAATTCTATTCTGGAAAGCGTTACAAGGAAAAAACCGTAAGTGAAGATCTCCTGGGTTCAAGTTGACCGCAGTGACTAGCTGACAGATTTCAACGTATACCAATTCAACCAGCACGTTCTAGACAAAAGAGATGAAAATAAATAAATGATTAAAGTCGATACCCTTAAGCACCCAAGGCGTGAAAAGTTGGTCGTAAATCAATCCGAGGCTGCGTGACCACGGTGTCTGTATCGACGGTCTCAAGCTTTACGCGTAGACACGGTACGTTGTACCCTGTCTCATATCGTAATACCGAGATTGTAACGAAGTAAATAATACACGGTTTTAAATTAGGGGGCGTCGGTGGCTCGAGTCGACCGAAGGTACAACGCACAACAGGCTTATCTAACTTATGCCGGGTCTTACGAGTTTCACGTATGAATACACAATTTCGCCTCCCCCGAAGCGAGATTCTGTGATTTAGATAACAATTTTAGCCTCGTCTCGGCCTTACACGCGATATTCAAATTAAAGAGGTAAAAAAATATGTAAAACAAAGGGAAAGCTCTACAGCCTGTGTAAAATTTCACACGCGTAAACTGTGCGTCCATCGAGTTGACGGGGAATAATCAAGTAAATAAAGAAATGCAAGAGTATTTTTAGACTGTAAGAAAAACCTCTGTCTTCTGGGCCAAGGCGAGGGCGACGGCGAACTCGTCATCCTGCGTCGCCAAGTCGTCCGTGCTCATCGTCGCGACGCCTCCGAGACCCCCTGCAGGGCCACCCACGGGGATCTGGAGGGTGGTTAAGGGATTTCCAGCCAGATATACTGCCGGCGGTCTTTCCCCAGGGCTGCAGCTTCCGCTACCCTCTCGTTTCCCTGCGAAGATGCGTCAGCGTGTTAAAACAGTAAAAGGAATGCGTTCGTTGTGGACGGCGGAGGGTTTCTTTTCGTACCGCAGGTAGGGGCGGGGTTGAAATTTCGAATTTTGAAAGTTCCGAAAGCGTCTGATTCCGAATTTCACGCCGGGGAAAGTTAAAGCAAAGAATTCGGAATGATTTTGGTGAAATTTCACCAATTTGATCTTTCTTTGTTTTGGTTTTTCCGATTTTTCACACCCACTCGTTGAGTATATTTTAATTTTCGGAACTTTTCTCTATCGTAACTTGAATTTTCGGAATCTTGCATTTTGGAACTTTGACCCGTCGGGTATCCGACCATTCGAAACTTTGTCGTTTCTTCAAAGTTTGATTTCTTTACTTCAACTTTCGCCGCCAAATAATTCGGAATTAGACGCTTTCGGAACTTTTCAAGTACGTAACTTCAACCCGGCCACCGCAGGTACGCGCGTGTAATAATACTCTTGGATCGAAAACAACTCGTTTACGAGTACATTCCGTGTAGGAATGGTCAGCCTGCGGCGATCCTTACAATTATGGAAACAGTTTCCGGTTCGCTTGTTCCCAAATCGCTTGTAGGGGGGGGGGGGGGGGGAAGGGTCGACGAATAAGTGGAGCGCAACCTTGGCAGAATTAAGCGCTTCCAAAGCACCTAAAGAGATAAGGTGCGGAATTAAATTGCACTTTCACCTCTGACCTCCGAAACACCGCGTCGCGAAATTTCCGTAATCCTGCAGCCTGATCGAAGATCAGATCAAGAGATTGATCGATTGATCAACTGCCGGAACAAGTGAATACGTTTAATTGTAGCGGGATATTTTTACCCTGGTATATTAAATTTGCGCTTCGACGTTTTACGAAATTAAGCAGGGAGCCCAGGTTGGCCGAGCGGTTGATTCGAGCAACTGATCGTTACTTAGTTTCAGGTGCATCGCGTGATTCGAGGAAACTTTCATAAGCTCAATCCGTACCGCCTGTGTGTTTATCCGTGATATTATACAGGCTTCGATGCGGTGTAGAGAAACACAGACAGATTACAACGAACATTATTGATCAAATATAATCTGTTAGATCATGCGCCCTTCGTCGTTACCTTTGTAATCCTGGATTAAGTTCCTACGATTAATTAATGAAGAACTGTGTAAACGGGTACGTCTCGTATTTGTGAGGAAATTTCAGACGCATGTCGGAGTCGAAATTTAACGGCTACTTTAGAGGAGCTCCTACGTAGGGCTCGAATACAGTAAAGTAGGTTCTATTTCAATGGCATTTTGGGTCCTAATTTGACAATAAAAATGTGAAATACAAAAAATACGATTAAAACGTGTGAAATCAAATTAAAATCCAAATAAATAAAGGGTTTTTGTATTCGTGGGAACGTTGAACGAATACGGTTGAAATGCGATACTTAATATTCAAATGTTATCGAAACTCGTCAAAATTATGTCAAAATAGCCCTTGGATTATTCATCGTTAACACTCGAATGTCGCTGTAATAATATATCTATAGATGAGGAGTTACAGGTCCAATGGAGAAGCTGTAAATCGAATAGCGTGAAAAATAGGTTCAATCGTTTATCAAGAGTGTCAAAGTAGGATTAGAGACTTTAATTTTTTCAAGTTGGAAGTTCGACGTAGGGTTTGTCCTAAAATCCTTAGGAGTTAGGATGAGCCGTATCCACCTTCACGAGGTGCGCGGCACTAATGAGCTTCGCAAGTAATGATATCCTATATATTGTTCAAATTTAGCACGGTTTGATTTATGGAGGAAATGAGGTTTATCGATCGCAGTTGTTACACTCGGTATACATGTGCGTTTAATATACGGATATTAAATTAGCGAGTTTGCATATGCCGTAAGCTTATTATTACGGATATGTTATTAATTAACACGAAATAACCGCAGGTAATATTCTCAGGGAAAAAAGCGTCATGTTTAGGTATGTACAGTACCTTTCTTCAGTGACGCAGCCCTCTTCAAATGACGCGCCATGAAACTGGAAAAAATCTGCATGCTTCAATTCCAACGAGCCATCCGAGCTATAATAGATCCACTATAAGGCCCACGTTTTTCTCCTTATTTCTCTCTTTTCTCTTCCAGCCTTCGCTTCGTGCAATCTCTGTTATTTATTTTGAAATCGCTGTTTATTTGTCAGTCCGCGATTTGATGTAATCGCGCGTCACAAAACCGTTATTATTATAGTCCACCGTCATTTTATCACAACCTGTACTCGTAGATTCCTTACAAATTTCACGTCGCGCAAAGCCATAAATTTCAACGAATTATCATCAAGACAATTTAGAGACCGTGTAAATAATTTTCATTTTTTTCATCGTTTTCTTGCGAACGCTTCAAAAACTTGCGGTACAATTATAAGCATCACGCAGCGAGTCCAACTTTGTGTTTTACAATAGCTGAACAGCAACTCGTGAGAAGTTAAAAATACTACGAAATATAAGGAACAACTTTTTATGGATATAATTGCTTACGTGGCAATTACCGTACGCGAATTGGAGTTGTTCCGACTACTTTGTCCTAGTCAATGATAAATGTACCTACATACGTTGGCCGATTATCTTTCGAGGGCATCTTCTAGTCGCGGGTGTTACTACAATCCCATGGGAACCGCGAATACATTTATGGAACAACTCCGATGGGCAGGAGGCACGTCGTACTCTAGATTGAAATTGCGATTGCTGAAAGGCGTGCAGCTGTTGTAGACGGAGCGATTCGTTATTCATTACGTACACAAAGTTTCATTTATCAATGTGAAAATTGAGACAGTTAAAAGGATTGATTATAATCAGAGACCGATGTCTGCGAATCGAAACCTTAAGCGAGGATCGGAGATTATTTGTAAAAAAAAAAAAAAACTGATCGTTTCATCCGAATTTCAATCTTGGAGATATTTCTCTCGCCTGAAAGTAAACTGCAGAACGTTTTTACGACCGAAAGCGAGTTAAATCACTATGAGCGCTTATTCTCGTCCGTTCGTAAAAGTCGGAAAGTTTCTTTGAAGCACGACGGTTCGTACAGTCCTCGGACGAATACAATTAGCGTATGATTTTACTCGGCAGGATCTCGAAACCTCGCCTTGATAAGAATTGTTTAGTATTTCGCACACTCACTGAGACTACGATTGTGCGAAGTGGGTATAAACCACTTGCGATTAATTGTGGTAACGGTGATTTGCGAACAGTTCGGACGAGAAGTAGCGCGAAAATAAGCAACACCGACAATTTTCGCTCTACCGTGGACCCGCCAGTTGGTGTTCTGACCTTTGGTCAAGTAGAAACCCGCGAGTAAAATGACACGTGTGGGAAAATTGGCGTTGGTGTATGACAGCGATAATTGACGATTTGATTGTTATACACTCGAGTCCAGTGCGCCGTTGCAAATTGATGGGGCGGGGTTGAAGTTCCGAATTTGAAAAGTTCCAAAAGTCTCTAATTCCGAATTATTTGCTGGCAAAACTTGAAGTAAAGAAATCAAGCTTTGAGGAAACAACAAAGTTTCAAATGGTCGGAAAGCCGACGGATCAAGTTTGATTTTTTCACTTCAATTTTCGCAAAATAATAATTCAAATTTTGGCGCTTTCGCAACTTTTCAAATTCGTAATTTCAACCCAGCCCCAACTGTAACCGCGGTCGAAATCGGTCTATATAATCTCTCCTGGGTGTAGTTTTACGTGTAATTGGCAAAAATTGCGCGAACTAATTTCACGGTAATTCTAGAGAACGCTGGCTGTGTTATCTGTATAGTATACGTATAGAGTGGGCTCGATATAACGCACTGGCACTGTTGTTTGTGCATAAAATATAAACGCGTTTCCGCCTATTCTCTCCCTCCTTTACTCCGGCCGCCACTAATTCCTCCTTCACAGTGCACAAGGAGTTTATTTTCGATTTACAGAAACGGCTGATCGTAATTGCAACCCAATTTCAGAACGACAATGACCGATAATAAACCGAGTAAGGCCGCCGTTGAGCCTCCCGAATCTATAAACCCAAACCTCCGAACTCTGGCCTTACTTTCATTGCGATTCTTATTTTTGGCATTACTCCCGCAGAGTCGACTTTTCGGACTAGATGAACCACGAAACGTAGGCAAGGTTCAAAGAAAGCGTCGTGGTCGGTCAGTGCGTGTTAAAAATATTTAAAATCAAATGATTTTCGCGCCGATTCCTTGCACATTGTCATCCGTCAGATCTCACTGACGTAGGAATCTGCAACGGATTGACGCAAAAAAAAAAAAAAAAAAACTCGGCCATATACAAATGTATGGAATAATAAACGCGCGTGAAAAATACCGATATACGAATGATATGATTATAAGAGGGTTGATTCCGACTTGGCGTTTTTCTCGATGATTCACAACCGCGTTTACGCGATCCTCCGGTTCACCACGTGCCGATCTCGCGTGTAGCTTCTCTGCGTAATCCGGACGACTCGGCTGGACTGACGGTGTCCGACTAAAACGACACCCGTCCGAACATCCGCGTCCAGGTCGTCGGTTATACCCTTTTGCTCGAGCAACGCGCCCGCGCCTTCGTCCTCGTCCTCGTCCTCTTGCCCCCTGATCCTTGCCTCGTACCTGCAGCTATAGCCACGCGATGTTTTCCGGCCCCTGATGGACGTGCGTAATATAGAGGATCGCCGGTGGCGATGGCGTGCGAATGTGGGCCGAATCCAACGGTTGCAGGGGAGGTCGAAAAATAGTTTCGGGGAAAACCAATCGACCGAATAAACTCGTCTAGGATTCGCTCGGTATAATAAAACCCTATGGCAAATGCCCTCATTTTGAACGGTATATCATAATCGATAAACTGAAATTATTTTCCTCGTTAATTGTCAAAGTTTTAGTAAATAACTTGTATGATATGTTACAAGTTGTTGATGGAGAGAAAGGAATTCTTGAACCAATGAAATAGATTTTGTTGGAGTCCGTTCGCTTCAATCTTGTATCCCTTGTTTGTTACAAATACGATGACTTCGATTCAACAATCTCGATTTAGTCAAGCGAATGCCTTGATTCGGAAAAAGCCTTTCTTGTCGCGAGCGAGTGAAGCTTTCGATGTGTTTCCGAAATTGAGTCGACTGAATATCATTTCATTCGACGTTTATCGTATTGTTCCTCCAAGCAGCATGTTCGTCGACACAAACGATTAGGTACTTCAAATCAAATAGGTACATGAATTTAGCCAACAAAAAATTTACATCGATCCGAATGCCGTACTTCGTTGATCTAATCGGAGGTTGTTTGGCGCAACTCGTTGAATCGGTTGCACTGATTTGTTTACGAGGTAAAATAAACAACACTTTGCTTTGAAACAAGTAGAGAATATATTCGTCGCAAACATCGGTATGCTGGTACTATAAACGGCCACTAGGCGGTGAACTTTCTCGATACGAAAGTCGCTTCAGAGATTGTGGTAAAATCGTACATATATAACGATAAGTTTTCGCGGTTTATCTATTGAATGTCGAGTAAATCCAGCAAAATTTTGAGTCACTAGAATTATAAATGATATCATTCGAAGAATACGTCTTGTGCGCTTGAATAACTCAAATGTTCGGTCAATGCAAAAGATTTTTGTAACGACAAAATTCATTAGCTATTTCAACCATTGATCTCTTGACTCGACAAAACGTGAATTAAAACAAGCTCAATTTGTTTTGGTACAACAATTTCACATTTTTAAAACAAAACCATTGAGATGCGCTCAATCAAATTTTCAGTCATTTCAATCTCACATTTTCGCAACAAACTCGCGCCGTGTTGTCTTGAATAACTAGATAATCAGCATGATCATTCGAAGACTTGATTCAATTCGCTATCAAGTTGTCGCAAGTATTTTATTGAATTGAGCAAATATCGGCTTCGCCGTATTTGACTATAGCGCTTGTTTGAATCAAGCGAATCATCACTCAACTCAAACAATCCTTTCCCTCCGTGTGTACAAAGACTTACGGACGAAAGTAAGAACCATTTGACCTGCGTAGAAGGAAATAAAGGAACGGAATACATAATACACCGTACAAGACGTACGCCTCGGCGGTATTCCGTTGAGCAATACTGCAGACGCTAATTATATTCAAACGCAGGTTGAATACCTACGCGGAGGGTCGAGACTACAATACGTGGATGAGAATGATAATTACGAAAGCACGCGGCGCGTCGCGGGTTGCGTATAGACAGGCGATATCGTAAAACGGCAACGCAGTCCGATATGTTTTTCTACGACGACGATAGTAAAGTCGAGTCACAGAACTTTAGCATAAAACTGTGTGTATACGGTGTACGGCATCCTTACACGCATTACACGCATATGTATGCAAGCTGGCGCACGCTTCCCGGTATATATTAACATATGTTTTAAATTTACGAAGGGACTGGTCCGGGGCCCGTTAACGGTTAAGTCCCGGTTAAGCAACCGCGTTACACCCGTAACATTACAGCTTCAGCTTACTTGCACCGACTTGCTTCGATCTCGTTAAAAATCTGAACGTCACATTCGGTGAGAAATTTTTTTGCCGAAATTTCGCGTCGAAATAAAGAAGAGAGCGGATGATCGAACGAAAAATGGAAACCAGTCATCGCACTCATCGCTGTTCTCGTGTCCGAGGATGCAGGGAGTGACGAATGAGGAGTGGAACGGCTGGTTCTTCCCGGTTCTTATAGTTTAAAGACCGTTATGGGTGCGAGTCGTCGTCGTCGTCGTTGTCGTATTAACGAAGTCGGAGAGCCGGCTTGTTGGGCGGTTTTTTTCATCTCTTTTCGTATTATTTCTTTTTTTTTCTCTTTCTTTTCTTTTACTACTCCGTTTCACTCCATTCTCCTTCTTTTCTACTATTTTCTTTATTTCTTTGTTGGGCAACATCTGTCGCACGCTGCAGGCAGGCAGGTAGGTAGAGGTAGGTAGGTATAGGTGCAGCTGAGATACGTACGAGGTATATGGTATATTATGTATATATATGCATGTATGGATACGCGGTTCCCTGCGATGTGTGCTCTACACGTGCAGCATATACACGTAACATCTTTACACACACACACACAGAGAGAGGAAGAGAGGGAGAGAGATATGTTCTCGCCGTGAACGCAAGGTGCACCGATCCCTACGGGGTGTCCGAAAAATATACCCGCAACACTCGACGCTACGCACGATATTGTGCGAAACCCATCCTCGTTACACGATCTGATATTATTTATAACTCGGCGGGTCTGCGTCAAAATACTGCCTATAATTTCATGCGTGGGAGATGTAAATAAAAAATCAGACGGTTTATAGAGCAGGGCGAAAATGAATCGGGGAATTTTCTTTTTCTTTTTTTTTTTTTGCTCCGATTATACACAGTAACCTGGTTGAATGAATTTTTGACCATTAGCTTTTTGTCGGAATTAGTTTTCGTGGAACGAATTTACCACTCTGTATACCCTGTCGCCCATCAGGTATGTAAATCGAATGACTTCCGGAGTCTTTTTACACCGTGTGTATTTCCCCTATACGCTGCGTTGCGGGGTATTATACAGCATTATATTGAAATACACGACTAATTTTAATGGACGAGGTACAGAATGCCGCGGGAAATGTTTACATCGAGTTTTAAAAAGCAGTCCGACAACTAGTTTCGAAATTCTTAAACAGTTTCAACGCCACCGGCCGTGAATAGTGATTATCGTTCAGACGGCTTTTTATACGAGACTCCACACGTGGGTATCTGGGGTGTCGTTTAATTTTTAATTAGTAATCTTAATACAGAATCTTAGGTTAACGCTTGCTTATCGGCTGATATGGATAGATGTATAACGATTTGAGAAATTTATATCGATTCTCTTCGTTGTTTAACCCTTCGTCCCATCGAATGTCATGCATCGATGCGCGCAAAACTCGTGTTTTTACCGATGAAAATAATTTCTACGATGTCCTATGAATTTTTTAAAAAACTTTGGACATTTCGTAGAATTTTGTACAAAAAATTGTAAATATGCATAGTTTCTCATAAATTGTATGTTTTAAGTAAAAACAATCGCAAGATACTAAAATTTTTAACGAAAATTAACAACTCTTTACTTAAACCTATGCATATTTTCAATTTTGTACAAAATAATACGAAATGTTCAAATTTCTGTAAAAATTCGTTGTATTAGAAATTTTTACCAGGGTTAAGATGATATATTAAACTATAAATACAGGAATAACTCACGTGCTCAGAAATGTTGTTCAGTTAAAATTTCTATCTGTTGTATGATTTCCTCGTCACGTGTCATCGGTGCTTACTATAACCGGCACTAATTCCGTTGACGGCATAAAACACTGAGAAATCCACTCGCGCGACTCGACTTACGGATGATTATTGTCGAAACTCCTGGTGTCTGTAAAAGCGGATACAATAACGATGTATAAAAGACATTCAGTACGGACAGATACGCAGATATCCACATCGATAGTCATAAAAACGGCACCCGCTCACCGTGACCACCGTGGCAACACTGACCTGGGACGACAGAATCAAGTTACAGAGAGTTTCTTCTATCCCTTCTTCGAGTTATCCCCGAGCAGAGGAGTCCTAGTATTTCCAGTCTCAGATCGACTTATCTCTCTCTCTTTCTTTCTCTCACTCGCTCTTCGCTCGCTCTTCACTCGTCAGGGATCGACTCGAACCGATCAACCGGCTTGAACTCCGGTGACGAAGCAACCCCGAGCAGCTAGCTACGCGGCCTAGCTTCTTCCAGGCTTCAGGTGGCACTCGTAGAAGCTGTTTGGTGATCGGTGAAACCGGCCCAACTCCCATAAGTCCCCAAACCGAAACGTATGCGCGCGTAACTCATGCGTAATCCACGCACGCCGCGTCTCTCCGTTCGTTACGGAGAACAGGATTTACTACGAGTATAACTAGATATACGTTCCCTCTCCCTCTCTTATATTTCCCTCGCACGCTGATCCGAGAGAGCTTCTTATAATAATTACGACTGAGAATAAAATATCCTACTCCCGTAAGCAAAGATGAATCGTTATATAAGACGGCTTGCAGGCGCCACACTTGCGTCGCTTTACAAGCGACGTTAGCTGCTGGCTGAGGCTGACTAAGGGCTTCGTTCAGCCACGGGGTTGATGCACATGTGCAGGGAACCCCGTGTGTTGTTCGCATTGGGGGTACGGGAAAAACCGAGGGGAGTGAAAGAGCCCTGACATCGAGTGCCAATGAACGTCGCCGGGCGTGCATATATACGTCTGTGTGTTATTCACGAGTGAATCGTGAACGTGAATCGAACCCCCCCCTCCATTTCTTTCTCCATACGTAGGACGAGAAGAGGGCCCCTGGTGCTGTACATTCTTGTCCGGTCGTATGTGGCATGCCTCCTAGATATGCGTGTGTTTATTACACGCTTTGAGCGCAACACTCACTTCGACGGTCTGGTCTAAGGTCGGTCTATTTTTGTCAAACGAACAAACGGTCGCCAACATAATCAAACTATTTCTGAGATTGAGTTATCTTTAAACTGTATATATTTCTGTTAGCGAACTGGGATGAGAGATTTTGTTCGATAAAAAGTCTACGGACGTAACGTCGTCTTTGACATTGCAGGTATTTTGATTTCAGCGTTCCTTTATTATAATAAATAATGTCGTATAATCCTTAAAGTCCCGGTACGTGAGGACTGATCTATATTTTGAAAATAATTCTCAATCTCAATAATTTTCAATCAATTGGCGCGAACTAAGTGAAATCGTACTGTGCTAAATTGAGCATGATTTCAGTGTAGCTCTAATAGGTATCGCGTTAAATAATGCTACAATTTATTTGACAAAATTTAGGTAAATAAATACATCAAATTAATTTTTCATCCCAAAAATTTTCCACAAATGTTACTCAATGAATTGTGCATATGATGATAATTTCCTACACACATTTTATTTGTTCAACGATATGATACTCAACTAATTTTGAGTATGTGTATAAATATATGCGTGAAAATACTCGAGTGAAATTTGAATTTGATTACAGTTAGACCCGTTTAAACGCTGTGCTGTTCACGCTTTGGTCTTATTGTCAGCTGCCCCATTTCAATTAAGATCCTGCACCTAGTTAACAAACACATGGCGCACGTATGTAGGGTGGCTAGCAAACAGGGGTGCGTACAGCTTCTGGTGCACAATGAACGCATCGCCATTGCCCGTATTGTTTCCCTACGAATTACGCACAATGCCGTCATATACACTCCAGATTGGTACCGCGATATTGTTTCAGCTTGCCGAAACGTAATAAAGAAAACCCCAATCTCTCACGCGCGACTCCGGCGCAAATGCAATTTGAATTTGAATTTTAACTGCATATGAAGGAATCTACTTTTACATAACGCGAGCATGTTTTACGCGTTATTTCATGCGTGTTTTTCGTACAAAAAGTGCTAGTCTATTCTATCACGCTCGAGTGAATCTGTGAATGCGTTTACGAGGAGTACTGAAAAGACCACTTTTAAGCCCTAGGAGTTTAAAGTGGTCTTTTCTAGACCGCGCGCATGCGCTGTCGCGAATGAATCTGACGTTGTGCGACCCTAACCTCAATTTCGTGCTTCGTGAAAAAACGTGTAACATACACTTGTTACATGAAAAATCGTGTGCAACGAGAAGGCAACGGTCTTTTCGCCTCGCATATTTGCAATATTCGTCTTCGACTTCACCTACGACTCATATTGCAAACGTACGCTCGGCCTAAAAAGACCGAGTTTGCCCGTTACACAATATACATTCCAATTGGCAGAACATCTGATTTACCGACGGACTCTAAATGACACAATAAGCTATTAATGATTGAAGACAGAGCGCGCTGTCGGCGTAAAAAGGGTTTGTGATTAAAAAAAATCGATTCGATTGTTTGAGGCGGTGTCGTCTGCTCCTGTCACTGTCATTGCGAGGAGCGTATTTCCCTGGCAGACTTAAAGTCGTGATATTGTACAGTGAGTTAGAAATTTATAGAGCGATTTTCAAAGGATAATGGAAGGACCAGGGGTGAGTTTGGTAAAATTATTCAAACGACGTTCGTTCTCATCGACCGCACTGATTTAACACGAAATATACATTTCACAGGATAATGCTGCGGAGCTGGGAGAGATTGAAAACGTTAGAGTGGTCGTTCGTGTTAGACCACTGAACGGAAAGGAGTTGGACGGTCACTGTAAGAATATAACAAAAGTTGACTCTCTGAACAGTGAAATATTGGTCGAAAATCCTCACGCTGCTCCCGGGGAACCACCAAAACTGTTTTCCTTCGACGCAGTTTTCGATACAGACTCATCACAGGTTGACATATACAACGAAACAGCCCGGCCGATCGTCGACAAGGTTCTTCAAGGCTACAATGGGACGATACTTGCTTACGGGCAAACGGGAACTGGTAAAACCTACACCATGTCTGGCGCCAAGACTTCCCCACAGCTAAGAGGCATCATTCCGAACACCTTTGCCCATATATTTGGCCACATCGCTAAGGCTGACGAAAATCAGAAGTAATTACCAGCCGCGAGTTATTCAATTTGATCATGTCAATTGCAGAATAAATATTTACTGATAATTACGTGACTGAACTAAAATAATATGAATTTCATCTCAGACTACATTTTTGCAGGTTCTTAGTTCGCGCTACATACTTGGAGATTTACAACGAAGAAGTTAGAGATTTGTTAGGAAAGGATCAAAATACTCGTTTAGAAGTCAAAGAGAGACCGGACATTGGTGTATTCGTTAAAGACCTAAGCGGATATGTGGTCAATAACGCCGATGACTTGGACCGCATCATGACCCTAGGAAATAAGAATCGTGAGCCTATTTAATCGCTGTTCAACGGCTATTCCTAAAGACACAAAGTCACCTCAAGATAATCCATTATTTATTTAATTTAAGGGGTTGTCGGCGCAACGGCGATGAACGTTTCCAGTTCTAGGTCCCATGCGATATTCACCATAACTGTCGAGTCCAGTCAACTAGGCGACGATGGAGAACAACACGTTAAAATGGGAAAACTTCACCTTGTAGATTTAGCTGTGTGTATTTCTTCACAGTATATAGATCGAATTTTGAATTGCTAAATTCCAACATCGAAAGTACAGCGAGATTTAAAACCTCGATATTTCAGGGCTCAGAGAGGCAAAGTAAAACCAAAGCGACAGGAGTCCGTCTGAGAGAGGCTACAAAGATTAATTTGTCTCTGTCGACACTGGGCAATGTTATATCCGCACTTGTTGACGGACAAAGTTCACACGTCCCGTACAGAAACTCTAAACTAACAAGATTGCTGCAGGATTCGCTGGGTGGAAATTCGAAAACTTTAATGGTGACTATTTACCCAGTATTCGTGATTGTGACAATTTCTTTCTTGAATGAACAATGAACCAAATTTGAATGGATTAATGTTTTTCGCAGTGCGCAAACATTAGCCCTGCTGACATGAACTACGATGAAACTATAAGTACTCTAAGGTACGCCAATCGAGCTAAAAATATTAAGAACCGAGCTAGAATTAACGAGGACCCCAAGGACGCCCTACTTCGCCAGTTCCAAGTTGAAATTGAAGAGCTGCGTAAACAACTCGAAGAAAATGGTACAGGAGTTTCTGAGTCTGATCCCGAGACCGAAGATTCTGATGATAATTTTGAGTCAAAGTGTGATAGAAAAACCAGACATAGACAGAGCCAAATACTTTCAATGGATCAACTTGAAGATGGTGAAGTAGAATTGAGAGAAAAAATGGACAAGGCAGAGAGGCACGACAAAAGCCCAGATGACAAAGATGTCATCGAGCTAAAGAGAACGCAGTGAGTTTTTATGTTCGGTATGAAAAGAAAAATAACACCCACAATAACACTTGATAATCAATATCAAATAAAAACTGTTCATTTTTTGTCTTAGAAGCGAGAAAGAAGCGTTAAGGGAAAAAATGCAAAACTTGCAAAACAAAATTCTAGTCGGAGGTGAGAATTTATTGGAAAAAGCCGAGGCTCAGGAACAGCTACTCGCGGCATCTGCAATTGAGCTGGACCAAAGAAAGAGCCGAGAAGAACAGCTGAAGAAAGCTATTGAGGAAAAAGAGGCTGAACGCATAGACATCGAAGAGAAATACTCGTCCCTGCAAGAAGAGGCTGCAGGAAAAACAAAAAAATTAGGCAGAGTCTACACCATGCTGATGTCTGCCAAGGCGGAATTATCGGACTTGCAACAAGAGCATCAGCGAGAGATGGAAGATCTCCTGGAAGGTGTACGAGAAATTGGACGAGAATTACAACTGCACGAACTCGTTCTCAACAACTACATACCTGTTCAATATCAGGTAAGTAAACTGAGGTACAGAAAATTAATCATTATTACCAACTTTGTCCTGACCGGCATAATATTTTCCAGACGATGATCGAAAGGTACGTTCATTGGAACGAAGACATTGGGGAGTGGCAATTGAAATGCGTAGCGTACACAGGAAACAATATGAGAAAAGCACAAGCCACACCTTCGACCGGAAGCAACAAAGATGTAAGTGGAAATTGTGATTCTAATCGAAAGCTTGGAATATTGACAAACTTGCATGCTACAATTTCTGTTACAGCAACCACAGCCTGATCTCTCTAACATCTACCTTTCGTACAACACGGGCACGGAAAGCAGTCTTGCCCAACCAAAAAAGTTGAGAGGTCGGTCGGGTGTTCCGAGGCCGACCACTGCTCATCGACGACCCCCTCGCTAAGCATTATTTTTAAGCAAAACCATAAGCTAGATATTTATTTTTCATAGTGTATTTTTTTTTCTTTTTTTTTTAATTACCACTTTATTTAAAGAATTGGTATCATTTTAACGGAATGGATACGCAAGGACTCGATTGAGAGGTAGTTTTAGCACGAATATTAGCACATTATAGAACTCGTTATTGTTTATGTAAAAACTGCTTTACTTTTTATGATACGTATTATAGGTAAGGATTATAAATTATTGTTCCTGAATTATTTTATATTCATATACAAATGTCTGTTTGACGAGTCAGTAAATCTACGTAAATCTGCTTTGATTGCTGATGATAAAAAGTATGAAAAGAAATCTTCAATTCGTTGTACAGAATAATTGTAACATCGAGGGAACATCTGATGCTTTGCAGCTTAATTTTTTAAATATCTTTTTTTAACGACAAGATTGATGATCTGATTAGTAATTAATATACGTATACTGCAGCTTTTTAATAGTAATAAATCCGACGAATCACCAGCAATATGTTTTTACATTATTGCAACAAATCTATGTCGATAACTTTTAATCTCTTTTCTCAAATTTAGTTAAAGTAAACTCACGAGCAACGTGTTATTTATCCACTCATGTAAAACCATTTATATCCGCAATTTGAATAAACAAATCGTAAATATTATAAAAGATCCTATTTCTATTAATATTTCAAATTCAGTATGAAAACTTTCCCCGTATTAATATAAGAAGCAAAATTATGTCTTTTATCAAACACTTATAATTTCATGTTGTACTGTATTTTTATCATCAATAGGTACCCAATGCTCATGAATCCACTTTTTAATAAAATTGCAGTGAATTTGTCGCGTCTGAATCACGCTAGATGGATCATGGGGATTACTTGCCCTGAGATCTAGATGGTGAGCGCCTTCTGGTATGAGAATTGCCACTGTCGACGACGAAACGTTTGATAAAACTCCACCAGTTGACCAAGGGTCCAACAATCCATTACTGAAAATTTTATAAGTAATGCAATAATTGATGCACGATATGAAGTCACTGTCAGTTCCAAGACTAAATAAACAGCAAACGCACCTAAACACGATGTTACTAGCTGCAGATAGATCCTGACATCCATATTCCTCGCAGGCTAGATAAGGCTGGGGTCTTGACTTGAAATTCTGATAGCAGTCGTCGCTAAATTTCTTAAAATCCCAAGGAATTTTTTCGAACATGTCATCCACGCCATTGGTACACATGGGCATGACCATCTCTGTGCAAGATTGATACGACCACCCTTTGCTATCCAGATTTGGAGAAGAGTTTTCGCTCACAGATAAACACTTGCTGTTTCCTGTGCCATTTGTAAAGACACTAATCGCTTTGTTGAGATCAAGAAGAAGCGCCATGTCGTTCTGATTCGAGTTCGTCAAGTAGCTGCAGACTTTCTACACGAGCAAAAATAATCATAGATATACATGTTATTTGAATTTGGTTCAATTCTTTTACTTTGAAAAGAGTGAAATTTTTCATATCAGAATAGAACTTACGGATATTGGATACGCAGGTAATGGCGCTAAGAAGTTTGACGCGTATGGATAGTTTACCATTGCTAAATTTCCGTAAATATCGGTCAGAAAGTCCTTCAGCACTTTGATGTCTGATGAATTTTTCAACGGCTGGCACAATTTCCAATTTTCTGAAAACCATTTCCTCCCATTTTCTGTAAAATAAATTAAATTATTCTATCCGTGAAGGTGTCCCCGCCTGTAGGAAATAGCAGATATAACTGATGCTAATAAAGTAATATTCTGTCTCACCAGTTGAGGTAACGTTTGCGATTGCTGTCCACGATTTGAGAATTGTTTTCGGACATTCTGGATGCGCTATGCGAAAATCTGATGTGACGACTCTCGCAAATGCGCCGCATTCGGTGATACCAGTGAATTGTAGGATCGGAGCCGAAGCTGCGATTGCTCTGAAATTTTCAGGTGGATTATTTATCGCATTATTAGCAAGGCTTAGCATTCAAAAGAGACTTTTGCAACTATCACCCTTTTACAAGGTGTGGATACTTCATCCGCATCCATGCGCTAAGCATTCCACCGTAAGAGCCTCCAAATACAATGACAGGGCTATGTTTCATGTTCGAAGCAGATTTTAGAAAACTTATCAAGTCAGCGTAATCAGCTAAGGCTTGTTGGCTTGTTAAATATCCGAGATGACTAGAATCTGAATAAGATTCGTTACCAAACGGCATAGATTTTCCGTAATAGCGATGCTCAGCAAAGATTAAACATGCGCCAAAGGTTGGTGCAATTTCCCACATAAAACCCTGCAAGAAAATAATTGGATATCAGTATCAACTCTGCACATAATTCAAAACTTGTACAAACAAGGGGCAATGCTTTAAACTTGCACGGAACCAATTTGTAATAAGCTCACTGACTTCCAGAATAATCGGCATGCAGTGATAGAATTTTCAACATATAGTTATAACGCTAATTGTTTACGTTTACTGTGCAATCTCTCACCGTATTTTGAGCAAAGAGTTCGATGTCCCCTTCATTTCCTGTGTAAAAGAATATAGGTGGATCATTGCCCCTCTGCCATGTGTCATTAACGAGGTATCGCATCTCAAATGTAGCGTTCATTGAAAAACTGAAATGATCGAGCTGGAAAAAAAACAGTTGTCAATTTCAACGGTGAGTTATTCTTTGTAGTTAAATAAGAAAACAAATTACTGACTGATTACAAGATACAACAAACTTGTTCACTCACGGGTACTCGAAACTTTTTGATCACAAAGTCATACTTGATGTCTTCTACTGCCTGGTTTTGAGCTGGTTTAAATTCACCATATTCTATTGAGCTAGCAGAAGTAATGTAACAACAGAATAATGCATTTATTAAACCAAAAGCAGTAGGGAGATCCATCATGATCGACTGCTCGAGGAACACTGAGGTTGCAATCACAAACCAGTGAACGTTGACCTCTATCAATCCTCAACACATACGTACAATGATATGAATGTGTTCGTGACGTTCGTTCGTGTTTGTATATCTGTATGTTATCCAATTCAAATAAAGGGAAATCAAATATAAACAATAACGAAAAATTATCTTTCGATAGCTGACAAGTGTTTGAATGGCTTGTTGAAATGAACAAGTTAACATACTTGGGATCTTAAAACTACAGATTCTTATAACGAGTCGTAATATAACTAGAAACATTGGATTGTGCATGAAACGAAAAGAAAATGCCAAACCAAAACCGCACATTCTGAACACAGACAGGATGTCGCTTTTACTGATTAGTATTAGTTAGAATCTGGTATGACATAAGATGTTTATTACAAAAAATAAATTAATTCATTCTACGTACAAAAATACATCGTAAGTAATTAATATTAATAATACTCTGTATTTAGTGATGATTTTATAATAAATGATAATGATGATATTATTATTTTGTGACAGTATCGACACGTAATTAAACAGTATATATTATGCAATACTCTCTATAGTTTGGTTGCTGAAATTTCCAATCCAAACGACACGATAGATACGTCACTGAAAGAAGAATAGATTCTTTTTCAAATTGCCACAGTTAATGAAAATTTAGTTCAAAATAAATCTACGAAAGTATCGATTAATATAAATATTTTTTTTCCTTTTCATTCTTTTCTTTTTTCCCATATATTGAATAAATTTTTTTCTTTTCATTATTACTTAAACGAATATTCATATAGTAACAGAGGCATAAATTTTTATCTAAAACATAATTATCTAGTCTTGCAGATCTACAGTAATTAAAATAATTGATTATAATAATGAAAACCTGCGTGTACAACCTCATCCAATATTAACGAGCCAAACTCAGTGGTGGCTACTGGTGCTTATAGTACTGTCCCGACATTCTCTGACGGATGGACAGTTGTACGACGCTTGTTATTAATATCTTAAGTATAAAAATTTATAAAATTTCAACTTTACATGATATAAATTTTATAGAAATGATTAATATTATTTTTAATATTTGTATCAATTTGTGATTTACAATTACAATTTCCTACAAAGTACGTGACCAGGCACTTTGCCTGTTGTTAATTATATAGAATTTTGCAATTATGATTGCAAAACTTATAGAGAAATGTAACACTTATAATAATGACTATCGTATCGTTTGATGTATGGGCAACCGCAGCGACTGGTAATATTATTATATATATTTGAAAATATTGTTCCTAAAATAAAATCTCTTCTAATGATGTGTTGTACAATAAAGTGCTTTAAATTAAACTAGAATAATATATAATTAGCCTCTTCTAACTAAAATTTATCATAAACTACGGAAAGCTCTACCAGAGGTAAGTGGAATTAATACATACTTCAACATTTATTTTTGTACTTCATTTTAAGTCTCATTTGTTCTAACTGTTCTTCATACTGACTCTCGAGCTCCGCCATTTTTGTCGATACTTGTTTCTCTTGAGAGCTCACTATTGCATCAACTTTTTGTTGTACTTGATTCATGGCTCTTTTGTAACCCTCCTTGATCCTTTCGCATTCGCTTAGAAAGAATTTTTCTTTATTCTCCGCCAATTCCTGTAAACCATGTCAGTTTTAAAACCAGAACTGTAGACGTTTATCGTTGGGTATACCGAATGATATCCCGAAGGTCTTACCTTATAATTTTGAGCAGTTTTCCTTGCTGACTGATACTTGTGTTTCAACATATTGATATTACTTTTCATATCTTCCTCCGTTTGTTTTAAATCTTTGACTTCTTCGGTTAAGGCCTCCTCCTTTTGCTTCAACTTTTCAATATCTTGATTCATTTCAGCCTCTTTTGTTTTGACCGATCTAATTTCCGATGCCCACTCGGACATTACTTGGGCCATTACATTTCTTTGTTCTTCCATATCAATTTCTCTCCTTCTTAATTCCTCCAGCAAGGATTCTATCCTAATTTTTCTCGCCACCAACTCATGATGCATCTTTTCCAGCTTTGCTTCTATCATTTTTGCTATCGTTTGTTCCTGCGCCTTAAACCTCGACTGTAACCGGAGTCTTTCTGCGATCATAGTTTCCTTTACTGCTTCAACCTCTTCAGTCTTTTCTCTGCACCTTGACTGCAACTCTAACAACAGGGTTTTATACTGCTCTTCAATTTCCTTTTGTCTTTGCTTATGTTGCTCTTCAATCCCCTTTAATTCGTCAGTCACTTTCTCCTCCATTTCTTCCCTGACCTCTTTTATGGCAATTTCCCTCATTTTTTGTAAATCAGCATCACCTGTCAAGCTGCGAGGAGAGTTGTTCAATTCCACTGACACTTGCATTTGACTCTTAACGTACCGTTCAAATTGTCTTGCCTGATCTTTCAGTTTAACTACGAGCTGATCTCGTTCTTCTTTGAGCATATTAATTTCTTTCGATTGAAGTTGAAGCTGCTCATCGTTGCGCCGTGACTCATTAGCCAAAAGTATCATTCTTTCTTCCGAGTTTGAATTAACATCTGTATTGCCTTGCAACTGTTTTATTTCTAAACTAGACAACTTATCCTTCAACGTATTTCTATCCCTCAAAACACTATCATATTCTTTTTGCAATGATTCATATTCACTTTGTGCACGTTCGAGGCTTTGCCTGATATCACTGGATTCCTGTAAATTCGATTGTGTACTTCTTTTGGCATTCAATAATTCTAATTCCAATGCAGAGATCTTATCTCTGCAGGAATTTCGATCTCTGGCAACATCCTCGCACTTTTTCTTTAAAGACTCATGTGCGATTTCCAACTGGGCTATTTTTAATCTAGCATCATCCAAATTTGTTTGTAGTTCCGACATTTTTTTCCTCTCTTCGACTACATTCGAAAGCTTTTCTTCCAAACGTTTGCAATCATCTTCAAGCTGCAATAGGATATGATAGCCATAAAGAGTATATTTGACTATAAATGTGCTCTGTATCATGAAAAACAATCTTTAAACAACATACATACCTGAGTAATTTTATCTACATGCTCAGAGCAGTGATCTGGTAAAATTACACTTATGTTACGGTTTGGGTAAGCATTACGCAGTTCTTTCAGCGTTTCTTCTTTCGCTGCAAACAAGAAAGACAAAATCAATGGTCAGAAATTGACGTCTATAAAGGTGCTTCAAAACCCAAATCAAAATGGTTTCTCCTCACTTCTCTCAATTTCAACATGTATTCTTTTTGCATGTTCTTCTCTTCTCTGCCTTTCATGACTCAAATCTTTTTCCAGTTCTACAGTTTTACTCCTATAAAGCTCACACTCTTTAGTTAGCCTCTTTATAACGGATGCCTGAGTTTCTAAGTCACGATTCATCTTGTCCGCCATTGCCTTATGTGTCTCAAAGTCTGCATACGTTACTTTTAATTCCGCAATTTCTTCCTGATGCTGTGCTATCAGTTGCTCTTTTGTACCACAAACATCTACGTATAATTCTTTAACTCGATCTAGTTCTTTTTGGGTCTGTTCCAATTGCACTCTGTGAAACATGGTAAATTTTTATAACAATTGATTCTAAAGATGTTCAAATAAACTATGGTCATCATGCAATGTTCTTGTTTTGGGTTATGATACTTACGATAACTGAACTATTTCAACTTGCGCTTCCTGCCTGACTCTTTGTACAGCCTTTTCGTGAATTTCTAAATACTCTTTGTTGTATTCTCCCACAGCTTCTTTCTCTTGCTCTGCCAATATTTCCTGATGCACACGTCTTAAATTTTCCTCATTTTTAACTAAAGCCTGCTGTAGTTTACGCTCGAGTTCATTTTTTTCTGTCTGCAGGTTATCACAAAGTTTTTTTGTATCATTCAAGTGATCAGAAAGCTTTTGTATCTCCGCGTTTGCTTTCATAGCTTTGTCCGTCAAAAGAGATTTCAATTCCATTTCCAACTCGTTGACCCGCCTTGCATATCTCGCTGCTTCTTCTTGACATGTTTGAGCCAAGGATGAAGCTTGTTCGACCTCTCTTTCTTTTTGGGCAAGAGTATTTTCTAGACGATTTATCTCTTTCCTCTTAACTGCTTGTCCTGCCAAGCATCTATAATAAAAACAGCATTTTAATTAAAAGATCTTCATTCTGGTATTGAGTAATCATCGAAAGACGAATTAGAAATACCGCTGCAATTCTCCTCGCAGTTTATTGGTAATATCATCAGCTGGTTTACTCTTAGATCTATTGTGAAGTTCGCCCAACTTTAGTTGCCTCATAGAGTCGGATTCCTCTTCACACGTAGTTGCCAGCAGTGAGTCATATTGTGTAATATCGCTCTTGGCTAAATCCAATTTCCGCTAGAAGTAAATGAACTCTTGTCAAGTATTCACGGAAAGAAAGATGCTTAGACGACAATCCTTACCTGCAGTTCGTGTACAGTTTTAACAAGCTCGTCCTTCTCCTCCGTCACAATTCTAAGCTGAGTTTCCAACTTCGTAACTTCCTGCACATTGTGACTGGCCATCAGATGACGACATTGAGCCTGACTTTCCTCTAGCGCACGCGACAGACGATTCATCGTATCTCCTTTATCTACCATTAATGTTTCATGCGCCCTCCTTACATCAGCTAACTTGTGTTCCAGAGCGACATAAGATGTTTCCTAATTATTTTAAAACAACCAGTAAATTTTCACATTTTAATATCAATTTTTCTTGATCGATGTAATCAGGAGATATTACACAAATCAGTATTACTCTGGAGCAAATTTAAATGAAATAATTTTTTCAAGGAAGCAAACGCAAACTTCTATGCAGAAGATCAGACACTTGCCCAAATGTCGCTGCTGCTAGAATCCATGATTAGCAGCTTCATCAAAAATTACAAAAGATCTCGTGTTATTTTATACTATGAAATTATGTAAAAGGTTCATTAGTTCAAGTGAATACCTTAGCATTTAATTTATCTGTAAGAGCATCTATCTGTATCTGCATGTTCTTCATCTCTATGGTGTGTTTTTCTTGAGCTTGTTTCAAAAATTTTTCATGAGTTTTATCAGTTGTCTGCAACATTTGTACTCTTTCTAGGACCGCTATTTTTTGTTGAAGATCGGCCACCGAATTTTTGGAAATGCTGAGCTCTTCACCCATCTGTTGAAGTGGGTAATAGAAATTATTATTATTATTCTTATGGAACGAAATAACACAAAACTCTCTGATCTTTATTATGCCTCACATTTTGCTTAGTCTTTTCCAATACAGCAACGTTTTCTTTCAAAGCTGCTAATTTTGCCTGGAGATCACCTATTTCCACTTTAGCGTCCACTGGAAAAATCAAAACAATTGTAAAAAAGTTTGACAAATTTTTGCTCACATCAATGTAAAATATTTACCAAGTAAATTCTGTGCCTGATTTCTCGACAGGTTAGATCTTTCCACTTCAGCTTGAGCAAGAGCAAGCTTTCTACTGAGCTGACTTGTCTCTTCTTTTCGTTCCTCTTGCAACTGTTGCAATTCTTCCGTTAACCTTTGAATTTCTCGCATTCTAACAGAATACAATACTTGCAATTGTTCATTACTATTATACTCTGCGGTCTTATAGGCTGTATTCTCATCGACAGGACCGCCATTTGGACTGGTTTGAAAGCAATGCTGAAAATGATCTGAAGTGACTTCGCTATCTCCTCCGCCAAATTCCTGAATAGCTTTATACGGGCCATTTTTTTCGTAATTGTCGATATACCCGTTGTCGCGATAATTTTCAGTCGCTGTTCCAAAGCGACTGGTTGGAGTTTTGTAATTAGCTGGATAACTCTCAGGAAAAGTATACCCCTCGCTAAGCTGAGCTCTGATATTGTGAGGATACCCAGGATTCGATGGTTTGGGCAATTCATAAGGACTGTCCAACGAATTGACCATATTATTTGCAGTATTCTTACTATACGGTGTTTCCGGTTGCCCATACACCCCGTATTCTCTCTGTATGTCTGAAATAGTAGGGCCACGATCTGCATTTTGGTGTTCGAAATTGGACTGGGGTTGATCATTGCAATCATTACTGGCGTCGACGCGTCCGTACACCCCGAATTCTCGTTGTATTTGAGAAACCGTCGGACCACTCTCAGAGCGCGTAGTTTCAAAAACTAACCCTCCTGCATGACTCCGTTCTGTGTCTCTGGTAACGTCATTGTAGCATCTACTGCTGTTGACTGAGCTGGCTTCGTCGTCGTCGTTGTCGAGGTCGTCAAAAGCATTTGTCAAAATGTTTTTGATCTTGAAAAAATTACGAAAAGGGTTTATAGTGCAAGAAACGGAGGGGTTTGGGTTTGTTTACCAAGAAGAGAGTTAACATTCACCTCCTCATTCCGGCGCTTGATGTCTTCTTGTTCTTCATCCTCCTCTTGGCGCTGGGCGGTTGTGTTCAACTGGATGCTATCGGATCCTTGAAACAAACTTATACCAGGCCCTTCCATCCCGAAGCCTGCTTAACGCCGAACAACTATGTTATATCATTGATTTGTGAATAAAGTACCTTTGTTTATAGGGCCATAACCTACGTGCAACAAGTGTGTCATCGATAACTAGTCGCATTTAACACAACGGGGTTGAATGTTGTTCAGAAATACATTCCGGGATGTTTATGAAACTGTTGCCACCGACCCTGCCTTGATATTGATAATGGATTTGACTAAATTCGATTGAACGTTAACGGGGGAAAACGCTTGTAAACAATCTTTGAAAAGTCAAACACCACTCTATAGCATATTACACGCACCGGAAATATCAAATTACGTACTAGTTGCGTCGCGCTCCCGCCAACCTCGCGTAACCGGATAGACGCCATCCTGATTCATCAGTGACAGAAAAACTTCGTACGTTATCAGCTCTCCTCAAATCTCGTAGGAACAAAAGACACTCGACTTGTCCCCAAACAATCATTCAGAATTTTTATAAAACTTGAATTGACCGATTCGTTCATGCAGGATGAAAGCCGTAATTCAACGAGTTACACAAGCTAGTGTATCAGGTGAGAGTACTTGATTGCGTTAGGTTACACAGTAGCTGATTTGATTACAGTATTCGCGATAAATTTTGAATTTCCAAATAAATATTTATTGCACTCTAGCTTCGAATCAATATGCACCAACACTACTGTCAGACAAATATTTGGGTGATTAAACGATTTCTTCAAATTTTTTTCTTCTCGAGTTAATGGTGAAATCATCAGTTGCATCGGACGGGGACTCTGCGTTTTAATAGGACTAAAAAAAGACGACAATGCGGCAGATATGGAATACATGTAATTTAACTCGCCTCAATAATTTAATGTATCTTTCACATATTTTCATAAATTGCTAAGAACCTGATGGGACCTTTGAATATATTCGATTTTAAAACAGAATCCGCAAGATTCTTAACACTAAAATCTTCGAGGACGAAAATGAGAAAAGATGGTCTACAAACGTTGTGGATAAAAATTATGAAATTCTATGTGTCAGCCAGTTCACCTTGTACCATCAATTGAAGGGGAATAAACTGGATTTTCACAGAGCAATGCCAGCTACGGAATCGGAACCATTTTACAACAATTTTCTCCTTGAACTTGGCAAACAGTACAAACCCGAGTTGATAAAAGGTATGTAAATACTCTTCACCCTCTTCACAATTTATAAGTGTACTACAACCATACCTACAATACATTTTTCAGATGGGAAATTTGGCGCAATGATGCAAGTTCTAATCGAGAATGATGGACCAGTCACCCTGGAGATTGAATCACCTGTTAGAGTATCTCAGTGATTTAAAGACGTCGTGCGCTTGAGTCTGGAAATAAAATAAATTCTAAAAATTCTGCTTTAAGCCCACGCCTAATTCCTGCCTTGCGACCATTCATCTGTTCTAAAATAAATCAAAGATGGTGTCACTAATCAGTGCGAGAAAGAGCACGAAATTATAACGTTGGCAATACTGGAAGCACGTGTGCTCGTGAATATGATTGCAATCGCCAGCTGTCATACGCTATCCTATTTAACATCTCCGTTTCATTTCTGAATTGATTTATAAGCTCAATCACCTATGAATATTGCAAGCATACGTTGTATTCAACCTGTAAGTCCAGAAGGTGATTAATAAAATGGAAAAAACTAGCAAGAAGGAGCTCTGGGAAATCGTAGACAAGCAGAGGCAAAAGCTAACCAAGTATGAAAACCGTTTGAGAGGTTGGTAATAGCTGAGTGCAGCGGAATAAAAAATGGCGCGCAACATTTGAAACGCTCGGGTAACCGGACACGCGACGATGTACATCTAATTTGTATATTATTTCAGATATCGTGCCGGCGTACGAAAGTCTAATAAAGGAAAAAGAAGCCCTAGAAGAAAGCCTCAAAGCTTTTATCCTTAAAACTAAGGCTGACGTTGATAAACATGATAAACCGTCGGATTTGAAAACTGGCACTGAACCGGTACTTGAAGATGAATCGCATTACTATACTTACAAGCGATTGCGTATTCATATTATCAATCCATAGTTGTATATGGGATGCAGTAAATGTTCGTTGAATACTTTTTTGACAAACTTTATACTTTCAGGTGCCCAATTCTAAAAAAGAAGCAAGCCAACCAGAGACGGTGGAGCAGTTAAAAACTCAGCTTAGTGCCCTGATGAATTCACTAGCAACTCTTTCGGCAGAAAAATCAAAAATGGAGGCGAATTTTCAGTCTGATAAAAAACAGCTGCGTACGGAAAGAGAAGAAGTGAGTGCAATTAAATTTTAAAAACAGCAATATTTGTCTAAATTGATATTTTGAAACATCTTTTGATTTGATTATGTGAAATATTTTCCAGTATGAAAAAGTTATCAGAGAGTTGAGAGAAAAATTAAAACAGGCACAAAAAGAGACACGCTCCGAGGTTGAACATGTTAAGTATAAACTGATCATGGAACGGCATGAACGGGAAAAGGAGCAAGCTGATCATTCTGCAATGATTAAGTACATATACCTCACTTGTATGAAGATTGCTTTCGACCATTGTTGGTACATTGGCTTGCATGCAGATTAACTAATCGAATATTTTTTGCCTTGACCAACTTGTTATTACAGCAAATTTTTTTCAAACTTCACAATGAAATTGTTAAGGTAATAATGTGGATTATATTATCAATTTGTAGGGAACTGCAAAGACTGCTCAACGACGAAAGATGCGCCAAAGAACAGTTGGAAAACCAAGTTAGAGATCTAAAGATCAACGTCGCGAGTAAAGAGCAAAGTAAGTTGCTAGAGGCGGAGTTAGAAATTGCTAGGAATAAATTGAAACAAGCAGAGGCAGCTGCAAAAGAAACTCCTCCACTGCTACTTTCTTTACAATCTGAAATGGCGAGTTTAAAACAACAACATCGCAATGCAATTCAAGAGGTAACAATAGCACAGAGTTCATAAAATTGTTACTTCCAATGAACGACCGATTGTATAATATCTCATTGTATATAGGAACAAAAAAGAGCCTCTGCCGCAGAACAACAGGCAAGAATTCTAGCAATGACGCATGAATCCAGAGTCGCAGGGTTGGAGGCTCGATTAGCAGAATTATCGGAAACAGTCGGAGGATACGATAGACTGAGGCATCAGGATCAGCAAGCTATTCAAAAGCTAAAGGACCAATTGGCCAACTTGCAGGGGGCTGGATGTAAAGATAAAGAAACAGGAAGGTTTGAAAATGATCCAGAAGAAATTGCAGCTAAAATAAAGAAGCTCTATGCTCGTATGTCGGACCTGGCTAATCAGGACAAGTCGTCTGATATCAAAAGTAACGTATCCTCCAGGTCTATTTTAATAGTTAGCTCAATCGTGCAAGTTCTACTCAGAGTTTATGAACAAAAATGTCAGATCTTTTAGGTAAATTAAATCTACGCGATGTTAACGAGGATCTAGAGTACAAAGAAAAGTTTGAAAAGCTAGAGCAAGAATTCGAAGATTTTAAATTGAAAACATCGGCCCAGCTTCGTCATGCGATACCTGATTCCTCACTGAATAAAGAACGGGACAAAATTACTGCTTCTGAATCAAATGAAAGTGGCAATTACAAACTGCAGTTGAATGCTGCTAAATTGCAGGTTAAAAATTTGGAAGAAAGATTGCGCAGATCGCATGCAGATATAATTAACAAAGAAAAAGAATGCAAATCTCAATTAGAAAATCAGCAACAGGTAATAAAAATACAGAATATGTGGGCAAAAACAAATTTGTCACTCAAGTTTTAACAGTAATAACCGCAGTCGATGTATTGCAGCTACTCAGAGAAGAACGATTGAAAAGTGAACGATCGCTATCTCTGAAAGAGAATGAATTCCGAGGGAAGATTTCAACTTTGGAACATCAGCTTCAACGTCAAAGGGAACGAACATTAGTATTAATTCAGGAAAAGGACCAAGAAATTCAAACCTTAAAGTCGTCATTTCACGCGTTACTGCCAAAGAAAGCTTCTTCTGGAGATCAGGAAGACCGCTCCAAATCTCCAACTCCGGACAATATTTCCGAGCCAGCAGTTGATCTCGTTACAGGCTTGCTGACAGCCGACAGTCCACCTATGCTCCATTACGCTCAAGAATTGGCGCGGCGAGAAGTCCAGGTTTCAGGATTACGAAAAAGCAATATGAAAATGGAAGCAGATATTAGAGAGAAACACAGAGAATATATAAAAGCTACTGAAAGACACAGGGAGGAATTGAAGAGACTAGAAAATGAAGTTACAAGGTACGCTAGGGAACTAGAAGAGAAATATTATAATAACTAGCATTAAAAAAATGTTTTCAACTCAACTTTTTCCACGTATGCATGTAGATTGAAAGCCTACAAATCCAGAGAAGGTGCAAATCTCGAGTACTTGAAGAATGTCGTACTCAATTACCTCCTGACTAATGATGCATCCAGTAAGCGGCATATGTTGAATGCTATTTCTACAATTCTTCACTTCACTCCGGAAGAGGTGGAGAAAATTCGTCACCTCAAACGACATTGATGAGTAAGTTGATATCAATTCCAGTTGATTTTCATTGCGTTAAAATTACCAGTATTGATATGTGTAACCCGTGCTTCCTCTTCAGATATATCGATTAAATGGTGCTACATTCGTCATTATATTCGTTTCTTGAAAGTAATCGGAGCAAAATCATCAGGGTGTCACGTTTCGAGCAGGATTATTTCTCTCTGCGACTACCTTGGCCTGGACAATCTGCCTGGGGTAAAAGGTGAAAAATTTCGCAATTATTCATTCTTCACTCATCGTACGAGTGAGAAAAAACATTCCCTTTATCCACTATAAATAGTTAATCGACTAGAACATTAGATATAGCATTTAAATTATTTATAAAACGATACGAAAATATTCTATGTAATGTGTTTGATGAGAGATATCCAAAGGACTATCAAATTGTACGAGACAGTAAAAAGAAACTTGATTTAGCGATAAATTCTTAGATTTCATGTAGTTTCTGGTCTTGTTAAGAAGTGGATACGAAAAGACTCAAAAGACACGTTCAAACTATTAATTCTACATGAAATTTATTATATCGCTTTCTCTACATGAAGTGATCACATTGTTGGCATTGAAAAAATATCCTCAAGCAATATTTTCTATCTAATGCCTACTGCAAGTACTCGGGATGTACGAAGTACACATTATGTAACACATTTACAATAAAATTATTAATATATATATATATGTAATATATATATATATATATATATATATTATATATGCATGTGTGTATATTATTTAAATGATTCATATACTTGAGTCTATAATATCGTTACAGTTTATTGATTATGATTATACGTATCGTCATATCGCACAATCAAATATTTATCGTTTTATGTACAGGAAAGGCTAGTGGAGAAAGACTGCAGCTCATGCAGGATTGTGCAAATTGTTACCAATTCTCTTTATCGAACAACATGAAATAATAAACATCTCTCGCTTCGATCACATTCTCGATAATATAATATAACACGTACCTCTATTTGTATATAATTTACGTTCTCTAATGCGATTTATAATAGCATCAAAATGATACAACATTACGGAAGTTTACGCGGTCGATTTTTATCTTAACAAAGATATTCATATTTATACTAAAAGATTAATAATATGTTGTAACTAACAGCGGACTGGGTTTTGTTGTATATGTACCATATATACAAGTAAGCTACATTCACCTGACAAATCAAGCTCGAAGTAGAAGCTTGAAAATTACTTGAAAATCAACAGTTATAATCAACCTCTTCCCAAAATGGGAATACAAAATTTAGATTTTCAATCGTAAGTACAATACAAAAATTCGTCGAAATATACGTGAACACGTTAAAAATGTACCCACCGAACGATCGATACTAAATATTAACATTTAACTGATTTCGTAAAAATGTACTTACGAATAAAAAGTAGAAAATTTATTTTCAACACTTCGAAGGCATATTGTGTCTCTACAATATCGTTCAGTTATTAATGTAAGCTCAATATGTCGGCGATTGTCAACACAGATTTCAACATCTTATTTATTCTGTCACACGCAATTTCCTATTTTAGACATTAAATAATTCGATTCACGCATCTCTTTTAACGCGACATTCACCCGAATATCAATTATCCAATTTCTCTAGCAAATATTCAATTTAATTTATGTATTTTTCCCTGTCACTTAATTTTATTTTCAAATAATTGTTACGTCTTGGTATCGTAATTAACATTATTATTATTACTATTACCATTATTATTATTATTATTATATATCTCAATTATTATTACAGTCATATAACAGTATGATTTATACATCGTATTATATACACATTAAAGTATGTAATACCCTTAAAAATTTATGCTTTTCAAAAAAAATAATACATCCAATGTTTTTCCTCAAAAAATTGAAACAGAAATTTACTTCCTAATTATCGTTTCAGAGTATCTTGATTAAAATTAACAAAACTTCATACACCGTATGGCTGTTCCCAAAAGCAATTGAATCACTGAGTATTCAATTAGTTGTCGACAATAAATTGTTACGTATAGCAATTTGAAGAAAATATCATTTGGTTTCATTTATTCTCAATGAGGAAGTTCCTTTTCCCACAACAGAAATGCATTTCAATTATTACGATGTTTGGTCTATAAGGCATGACTGTGAATTTCTAAGCATCGAAAAGTTTTTACCGTTAAACCACTTAAATTTCTAATGTTGATGTAAGCATCCATATAGCCACGCGGTAATATGATTGCATTAATAATCGTTACCTCGTACTGCGGCTGTCGTCAAAATGTTCACACAATATTCAATATTTGTTCATTTCATTTTTTGGTAATCTTATAAATTGTCAGAAAGGATCGTTCTCGCTACTTTGGGGAATCCATGCACCAGATCTCGACTTTAGCTACAAGGAAAGCGAATCGAATTGTAATACATTATAGACATTAACCGAAGTTTCAACCAGCTAATTGATATTCGTGTGATCATTGCACCTGTCTTTAATTTATCTTAACCAAAAATACCCTTAAATACTGTTTTCTGTTATCTGTTAATACAACGATGTGCGCGACGGAGAATTAAATGACTTTTAGCAAACTTTCAAGTATTATGAAACACATACTTTATAGAACATTGGAAACTGTACTAAAAAAGCATAACCTATTTGCAAATATGCAATACAGTGTTCCGGATTCATCTAACTAAATTTAATTAATTAAAATGTTATAACGAACAAATTTTATAATACATCGTCAAAATGTGCACTTCGAAATTATTGTACAGTCACTTTATAAATTTGGTCTAGCGTGTACTAATCGGCTGGTGAAGTCTCAGGTAGGCTTTAAAGTCTACCAAGCACCACCGATGCTTGTTTTATTACCTTAAAGCATAGCGTGTGTCGCAATCATTTACGGCTACTTATCTGCACACGCATACTTTGGGTGTAATTGAAAATTGTAAATGAACCAAACATGACCACCGCTGTCGATAAAGAGTTTCAAGCTTCTGCCAGATAGTGGCTATTATAAAATGTCAAATATATGTTTATCATACTCGTCATTTCGTACATGTATATATCAGTGCATACTTTACAAATTATACACGCATACATACAGAGAGGGTCGTTTGAAGCAGACCTTTGATATTCACGTTCAAAGTTTCGTTCCAGTTATCTCAAGGTACACGGAATCACCTCAAGTAGTTTGAAAGATCAGTTTCAAAATATCCTCATCGTCTTCGTTATGTATGTGTCACATTTGTATATAATCACAACGTTGAGTAGTAAAGATTTACATCATACATCAAAGGTATTTTTATTGAAAAAAAAGAAAAGAAAAAAGAAGAATTTACCGCATGGATATATTGATTAATAGATAGACATTATCACTTGTACGTGTGGTATTCATTTTATCTAATTCATATTTCGATAACATTATACTTGATTGATATAGTGTATTATATTTAACAATTTTAGAAATATTTCAAAATTAAACAATAAGAAATATAAGAATGACGACGACGACAGTAATAATAATGATAATGATAATAATGATGATGATGATAATAATAATAATAATAATAATAATAATAGTAATAAGTAATTAATAATTATATCGTGGTAAAAATACAATAACACAAATAATAATATAAAAAGTATTTAGGGGAGGGTATAATTTGGATGTTGGTAAGGCTCGCTGTTCGTCGTAAGTTGTCGAGTTTTTTTCTTCCTATCTTTCTTTATCAAACATCATAGCATTTCTATGAATGTAATTCTTTGATATTCTTCCTCTCTTCCTTTGACGAAATGGAGAAAAAAAGAGGATAACGAATATGTTCAGGGAGATAAATTATTGAGCGAGGAAACTGCTAGCTATTATAGCCGCCCAGCGGTTTATCCTTTATAGTTCTGCTTTTCTAAATCACAGTCATACAAGCAACGGCTAATAGTCACCAAGCAAATTTCTTCGCATTATTCAACGAGTTACGAAAAATATGTATGTATAAATAAGAAAAAAAAAACTTGTAGATAATAATAATAATAGTAGTAATTTTCAAGAAACTTATTTAAAAATCTTATCAATACTGGAAAATAGCTTACTTAAAATTTAAATCAAGTACAAAATGTGGTAAATTTTACTAATTGTTGTTCGAGCGAGGCAAGGATGAGGATTTTACGAGACTCTACAATATCGCTTATCGGCCGCAATCCCCATTTACATAAGGAAATTTCACTGTCAGAGAGCGTCTTAGTGTTCATCTTCTGTAAGTTCCCCCACCCCCCATAGAATAAGGTCCTTGACAACATCGTGTTACGCAATAATCCTATCATGTGCTTTTCTGCATAAGATAAAAATTATCTTCAACAAATGACGGACTAATGGCTAATTTTTCAATCGAACCATTGTTATTTCATATCTGGGCGACATTTTACTGCAAATTTCCGAAGAAATCAAAGAACAATATAATCTGTGACAAAAGTCATATATTACATATGTGATAAAATTGAAAGAATTGTTCTGAGAAGCTAGTTTAAGTACGCTATTTCAGTTTTCTTGTTTTCTTAAAAGTATCAAAATTGTGAAATAGTCCGTTGCTTCAAAATCCTCATTGGATTTTAAGATTTTAGAAAAAGAAAAAAAAATAGAAAGAAAATTCAAGTAAACGTAAAACCTCATGAGTAATCTTTTACAGAAAAGTACATGTCGGATATGACAAATGAGGTAGAACGAACACGTCAAGACATTTCTATATCATTTCATGCAACAATGATCAGAGAAATTGTTAAATTACCTAAAAAGAAATCTTATCGCGAAATATTTGCGCTTCACTCTGTCAATATTTGCTTGCAGCACGCTTGCCGCGTTCTTAAGTTGGTGTCGAAAAAAAAAAAAAAAAAATTCTAATAATAATAAATAAATAGTAATAATTATAGTAAATCGGTAATTGCAAAAATTATTATTGGGCAGCAAAAGTATATTATATATATATGTGTGTGTATATATATATTTTTATATATATATATATATATATACACACACACAAATAATGGTATCAAGAGTTATCAATCATTTGGGAACAAGTTTTTCAGTTTATACGGAGGCTGGAGGGTGTGAACCAAATGGCATTTGATTATGAGGGAGTGGAGTAAACAATCCCGAGCCAAAATTTCAATGACGTGTAAAGGCCCAGTTATTTGTAATTAAACTAAACCTAATCCTGCCTAAACTCGTAGAAGTAATTATACTAGTGATTAATATTTTCTTATGTTATTTTTTCTGTTTTTTTTTGTTTTTTTTTTTTTTTAATAATAACTATCATTCTACAAATTACAAGACTATATCCTTTACTATACTTCAATTATTATACTCTATTTCTTTATATAATATAATATAATTATATTGTTTTTATTTACAAAATATGTAGAACATGCGCTGTCTGCTGTTTAGCTACAATATATGTATATGCGTGCCGTCGCGCGAGACCTGAACATTTTATCGTGCACTTCCAAAACATTTTTTGCTAATTACAATATCTATATTTTACAGCCAATTTCTCAACAATATATTTCCATTTTTTATTATATTTTTTTTTCGTTATTTTGCCAAGATTCAACACATTTCCGCAACGATTTACAGAGCGTTCTTTCGAATAAAATTGTAGTAGAAAAAAAAAGGAAAAAAAAAAATTGAGACAAGAATTATTTATATAGATTCAAACAAGACCGTTAAAACAAAATATATTGGGCGTCGATGTATATGTGAATACATAAATGTAAATCTATATGTATATGTGGTAGGTAAAAGTAGATAACATGCTAGAATGTGAAAGCCATTTTCATCAATGACGAATTGGAAATTGATTAACAGATCTACACGCGCCATACTGTATACGAGTGTAAAATACATGAGTCACGGCTTGGACAGAAAAAAAAAGAAAAAAAAAACATCATCATATAGCCAATATAAAACCGCTTAAATCTAAGGTGGCCATTGGAGTAAAAAAAAAAAAAAACAAAAGTGACCATTTTTTAAAAACACCTATAAAATACGTATAAATACGTTGAACCTTAGCAAAGCCTTTTAAAAACAGTCGATAAGTACTTTCAATAATATTGGAAATATTTTTTTTCTTTAAATTACATATTAATACGATCTATGTTTATTAACTATCGGGCAATGAATTGATTAACCGTTAATATAATAATACACCGTTAAATAATATAACAAGGGAATTGAACGTCATTCGCACTTTCCCTGGATATCATCGCTACCACACAATGGCACCGTGTCTTTATCATGTCCTTCTCAAATTAACAGAATAATTCAACGCATTGTCACCAAGGTTTAACACAAACGAAAAATCGCTTATATGATTACAATGATTCGTCATCACGCAACATCCCAAGCGCGAGACGTACTATACCATTATTTACACTTATATCATATAAAACACATTTTTGTTGATTGCGTCATCTAGATTTTGTGCAAATATTTTAATACATATATAACTATATATATATTTATATATTTCTATGGACTTTGTTCTCGAGTTTTCGTGTTTTCTTTTCTTTTTTTTTTTTTTTTTAAACAATTATCAAGATATATATATATATAGTGTAGATATATGTATAAAATGTTAATCTAAATTCTATAGAATGACTTAATAGCGATAACGTTTCATTAAAACGGACCGGTGCATTTAACCACCGGATCACGTCTTTTAATGTTTCTTTTTTATTATAAGTTTTTCTCCCATAACATTATTATTATTATTAATATTATTATTATTAACATTGGCATAGGCCTCGTCCGATTCGCCCCGCATCAATTACTACATAACTACAAGAATCAGCTACACGTCTTTTGAATTATGCCATGCTTAATTCGGCTACGGGTACAAATCACAGTTGCAAGTAACGACATAAATTTGATCAGATATAAGATTCGAGCGTTACCCAAGTATTCATATACAAGTACGATTTTTTTTTAAACTCTAAATCACATACCACGTGCTTAAAACTGTGAAAGTTTTATAATACGTTTTTTTTTCCTTTCATTTCCTCTGAAATATTTCAGCGATATTGCAGTAATTTTATAAATTTACAAAATAACGAATCCTAACTTTGCTGAACAAGATTCAAGCCAATAAAGTTCATCGACGAATTATTGCACAAGCATTCGTAAAGATATAATAATAAAAACGAGACACACCAGTTTTCCGATACCGATATACCACTTAGTATGCAGAAAACTAAAACATTCTCTCGACAGGAGTTTGACATAATATTATTTAATTAAACCACGTAGCCGATCGATGTAAGACATCCCCGCCCGTATTCAATATCAATAACGATTGTGTGCCCACGTTAACGGGAGAATAGCACTCGAGTCTCACGAACACGTTTCGCCTGGAGAAGGAAATTCGAAGAGATAGGAAAAAAAATATAACAAAAAAAAAGTGAAAAAAAAAAGATTTAAAAAAAAATGTAAACTTCTTCTCCCGTCCCAGCTAATCGTTTCACAGAGACTACACGGTGCGGACGATGCGATTATTTTGTTCTTCTAATAACGATGTTCTCATAACATTATGAGGCGGATGCGCTGCGGGGCGAGGGGGTACGCTTTCTATCACAGTTGGCGCGTGGGGGCTAGCTACCGCTGGTATTGCCGACCGGCAGCGAATGAGGAGCACCCATCGACGTTGGGGGGGCAGTAAGAGGTCCTGTGAAGTTCAATCTTTAAACATTCGAGAGGGTAGTAAGAGCGAGAGAAACTAGAGAGCAGAGATCCAGTGATTTGCACGTTAAGGGGACTGTAGAGGTTCAAGATTTTAAAACTTTGCGTAACTTTCATTGTTCATAACAAAGTTATGGTACAAACTAATAAAACCGGTTCATACTTTCAAGGGTGTTCATTGTCGTGTTTGTGAATAATTATATTGTATGGGATGGTTCCCAGGTCAATAATACGGACGGTCCACAACGTAATTAGTCCAGAGTAATCAAATCCGAAATTTCTTTGTCTGGGTCTCTTCATCGGGCCTCTCGATATCGATCACCCCTGAAATGTAATCCTTAGAAGATGTTGTCACGATTTTATGATAACAAATGTCCCGATTTTTTCTTAATTTAGCGTTTTTCGGTTGCCATTTTTATAATTTTCAATAAAAAGATTCAGACAGAGGGACTCCGGATTAGATTTCCCGTCCGTGTGGAATCGTGATAAAATTCAATTTTACCTCGTTGGACTAATGATGTTGGACCGTCCATATTATTGTCCTGGGAACCATCCCATACAACATAATTATTCACAAATATGTCAATAAACATCTCTGAAAGTATGAGCCGATTATATTCGTTTGCATTATTGTCATAAACAATCAAAGTGACGCAAAGTTTCAAAATCTCAAATCTCTAAGTCCGCTTAATACCTGGATGTAAGAGGAGATATAAGGAAAAACCATCAATTACCGTTAACCCCAGGTGAGGACTCCGACACCGGTAACGGGCTGATCAAACTGCTGGCGCTCACAGGCGTCGAGTTAGCCTTCAATTTTTGCCGAACTTCCCTTATTTTCAGTTGAAGACTCGCTTTGGTAGGAAATATATCGGCATGATTTGCCTGAAATGAAGAAGTCGCCTGCGTCGTCGGGAAGTAACCCTGTTCTTGAAATAACTGCATAACGAGCTTTCGTCGCTGCTCCAGTACCTTCCTGTGACCTCGTTCGTTTTCACCTCTGCTCGCACTGGTTGTCGCACCGCCAACCCCACCGCTGGGAGTCTTCGGAGTCCGCGGTGAACTCGGATCAACATCGCCGCCTGGATCAGTGCTCGTTCTAAATGCTTCTATGTTGAAGTCGGGACCAAAAAATTGATTCCCCGTCAATTTTACACTGCTCGTCGACTTAGGGGTGACTGACATCGATATGTCTGACTCTGTATCATCCTCATTCACTGTTAATTAACATGACAAAAAAAAATAAAGTTATAATTACACTCTCAAGTATTACTCTGTAATTTTTGTCTGCACAGTTTTCAAATATACTACTTACAACTGGGTCTATGAGGTCCCTGCACAGATTTCTTACGATAATCCTGCATGGATGAAGATAGGTTAGACTGATGTAGTCCCGGTGTAACAGAGACATGAGGTGATGCACCTGTTCCACTGGTAATGCCGATCGCGCTCGGACTCTGGATTTCCTCTGGCTTGAATTCTGGCAACGATGAAAATTTCTCTTGGAAGTTAACTTGCTCCAGAACCCTAGAAATATTATACACATGTGATTTAATCAATTCCTCTTCATTTTTTATCTTTGTTATTACACTCCAAGTAGACATACAATTGCCTGTACCTGTCCATGCCGTCCTCGACGTTCTTCTTGAAGAAAGAACCTTTCTTCGTCGATGGTGACGACGCAGCCAGAAGCTCGGTATTGGAATTTTGTTGCAGCTGATCGAAGTTCTGGACAGAATTTGAAGGCTGCCGATTATCGGAATTCTGAGACGTCGGAGGCCCATGATCTCCCGCATTTGATGTGGGAGGCATTGCTGTTAAGAGTATACAATAAATATTTGCCATTTGGATAAATAGGTCGTTTCATCGTCTCACATGTTATTTACCCATTGATTGTCTCCTCTGTAGCGGAGCCCGACCAAGTTGCGCCGGTGTTGGAGCAAGCATAAATGGAGCTTTATTTGTCCCTACGTCGACGTTGTTCAAAGCGCCGATTCCTCTTGGCTCTTCCATTGCGAAAGATGTGTTCGACGAATGATCGTTGTTATGCGGCGTGTGCGGAGTATGCGGCGTTGAAGGTTGCTTGTGACTGTCACCAGGTACCGGAACGTGAATATTAACCGTGTCTTTCCTTTCTTGATCTAATTTCAGAGCATTTACTGCTTCAACAAAATATAAACATTACTCTTTGACAAAGGTTCATACTTTTGTTCACCCATTAACAAAAAAAAAACTTAGATGTTAGTAATACAAGATAAAATTGAGCAGTAGTGTCTTGGTTTTTTGAATTGCAGACTTACCATAGAATTGAGCATGGTTTACAGTAGATTGATTATCATTTTGCTCAATTTCAGCAAGTCGTGTAACCGAGTGACCGATTCCTTTATAACTTGGTGTACCAGGACTTGGAGTTGATACTGGATAAGCTTTGCTCACAATAACGCTATGAGCTTCGACTTTACCACTGGTTACTAAGTTCTGAACAGATATACTACGGCCACTGGCATCTGAAAGAAAAGAGTAAACGAGAAAATGAGAAGAAAAATAATAAAAAGAAATATACTGGCATTCTTCCCTCACTGAGTCATTGGACAAGCTCCTTAAAATAAAGTAGCCAAAGTACATCAATATAGCTGGTAGCGTCAAGAGCCAAAGAATACAAATTTATGGTGACAAAGAGTACAATAAAACACAGGCGTCAAATAGTTTTCATTTTCAGAGGGCAATGTACCTTGAGTTTCGTTTGAAAATAGAATGAACACAAATAAGAAACAAAGCTTTACCACGTTGAACGGTACTCAAAGTGATTTAAACACACCAAGCTATTATTTCAAACTCCGTGCACGTTACGTGTGCATATTAGAGACGTGTCAAATAATAATTATAAACACATACCTGAAACAGGGATCTGGAAGTTTCCATACATTCTAGCATGAGGCGATGCCTGGACAAGATACTGAGATCCTTGCTGGGGCTTTGAACCTGACATGACCTCATTGTTGACTACTGTGAGGGTGAGTTGGGGTTGGTAACCAGCACTGGAAGTTAGCATATGATGCATAGAGTTTGTTGACTGTATCCCCTGTTGTTCTTTAAGAAGCGTCATCATGGGTCTGACCTGTAACTGCCATCATCAAGAAGGCACCATGAAATAACATGCAGATTACGCGAATCTACCAGACTCTCGTGGCCCGAGAGAAAAAAAAATGTCAAACAGATAATCAACTTTTGGCTCACCGAATGTGAAACGATGGGTGAAGGAGGAAATTTCGGTAAAGTTCGCCCGTTTTCGTTCTGAATATTAGCAACGAGATTACTGACACTATACTGGGTACTGTACTGTTGCTCAATGTTTTTAACCGGCTCTGGTTTAACAACTTTTGGAGATACAGGCATAGTTATAAACGCGCCTCCCTTAGGCTGGAAACCCGTTACTCCGCTCGGATTAACAGGGCTGTGGTAAGGGTACGTTGTTGAAAGGACCGAAACAGTGCCACCTTTGTCCATGGATGCATGATGGTATTTTGTCGTAGTCTCCATGCCGGCGGATGGTGGTCGGGCTGTTACAAAATATATGATTAAATTGCAATCACAAATTTTCCACGTCGTTACTGAATAATGTTAATTTCGAGCAGAACAAACGCGCCAGATACGAAATTTACCTTTGATAGGCTTAGGCCTACATGTTATGTCCATCTTGGTATCCTGTGCGTCGTGATTTTGACCACTAGCAGGCGAACATCTCGCCTGTGCGTAATTTTTATTCTCCACATTTTCATCCTGCCCCTCATTGTCACTGTCTGTCAATTTATCCTTGCACTTCAAGTCTATTTCCGGTTGCGGATCTTCACATATCACCATTTGATCGTCATCCGATACGTTACCATCCTCCTCCTGCTTCATATCAGACTCAGAGTTTTCAACCTGCAGCGGAATTTCGGAAACACGACGAGAATCGCGCGCTTGACCACCGATCTAAGAACCGAATATGTTTTGCGATTATGTGATGCAAAAACAGACAGACTATTCTGTAAGGGAGACTGGAAGAAAAATTCAACAAACTTACCTCGATATTCGGAGATTCGAATATGCCGGGTGCGAGTGCCGATGGTTCGTCGACTGTTCGCGGGGTTAAAGGCACGTCATCAGAGGGTGGTCCCATATCAGTTTCCTCTCCGGTGCTATTAAGTTTCCCTCGTGGTTCAGCGCCCTTGAATCCGGTAGTCGATGACTTCCGCCTATCTTTGCTGCACCACTTCCAGTCTGGATGAGCTTTGAAATGAGCCTCCTTTACTTCCGAAGCAAGTTCGTGGTACTTCTGTTTCTCTTCAGGTTTCAGGGCGTACCACCATTCGCCAAGAATTTTCGATACTGTTCTATTATCTTGATTGGGATGCCTTAGGTGTACCAACGCTCGGTGACGTTTTGAAAATATCATAAAAGCATTCATTGGTCGTCGTATTCGGTCCTTGGCCTGTAACATCGGTGGTTTTTTCACAGTTTGCTACAAAAAATGTAGCAAACAGAAAACATGTCATTTTTTCTCGATGCTAAAAAAATACTTCCAGATCGACGAATAGACTACATCAACAATCGATCGAGCGATCAATCAACGGTCATACAATCAGTAGGATAAAGACACGACGTGTTGGTGCCAGAAAATGGTCTTCTGGATCACGTAGAATGATTAAATAGAAAAAAGACTCTGAGTTGAAATAAATGAGTAATGAAACTCACTTTAAGTGGACTTTGTGGATCTTTGGTGTGCAGCGCACCGAGTGATTGACTTCGACGTTTGTTGATGCTGCTCTCTACTTCAGCCGGGGTTGTCGGTTCCGTCTCAAAAACGTCGTCATCATCCTCCTCCGCCGGAGTGATGGGTTCAGGGCCAGCCCCAGGACCATGCCCGCTACCATCGTCGCTAGGATTGTTGCCTGTACCCATAGGAATCGGGGGTGCACTCAACGGAGGGCTGAGGGCTGATGGCGGCGGACTGACCTCTGGTTGGTCCAACACTATCGTCTGCCAGGAAAAAGCTGGAATGAAATTATTTGGTTAGTTGTGATGAATGTGGTTAGTAACAGCATGGGAATAGCAGCGAAATTAGATGGGATCATTTTGAATATCATTTTTTGGATTATAATAAAAACAGAAAGAAGTGCTGCCAAACCCCTAGACATTACAATGAGTTAATGCAAGGTGCGAAATCAAACTAAGAGACGTCAGAAGGCGGACAATCATTGCGCAATATTTGTTCATCTAATTAATACTTGAAAAAAATTAATCCAAACAATCGTGAGATCAGCTGAGAGGTTCAATTGATAACTCTGAAGAAAACCTTCAAGTACGCACGTTGTTCGCATACAACATCCATAGTTCAAATTTGAAAACTGGTTAGTTGGAACATCTTGACCCTATATACAAGCAACATCAAACACCGTAGTGGCAGAAGTCATGAAAATGCGGTTAGAAGATGAGATAGAAGCAGAGTTAGATCAATATCATGTCGCTGTTTTTGAATAATGGCAGTTACTATGGCTATTGATTTAATGTCAATTAAACTTGGAAGAATACGAAAAAATGTATGAAATAAAATTGGACCATCTGTACGCAGTTTTACAAGACAATTTAACATCTCATCGCTGCTTATATGATTACAGAAAATCGCAATTCCCGCCACCAAGTAATACCATTATTCGAATTGTAGTTAGAACAAGAGAGAACTCAAACGATGATCGCGTTCGCTTTCTAGGGTTCAAACCTTTTTTCCGTTTGGACACAGCATTGGTGACAAGTTGCGGGAGTTGGGGCTGATATGCGGGAGAAACATCGCGGCTTCCATCTGTGAAATTCTTTTCACTTAGTCATGAACTCTCCGAGTTTACTCAATCCATCGATTATGTTCAACACAATCGATACAACGTGATTTTTATTTTTACTTTCTATGAGACTTGAAAAGAAATTGACAACTTTCGAGGTAAACAACACGATTAGTTATAAAATTACTGTCTAGTAAATGAAACTTATCATGATGATGTAATTTTTCTAAGTAAAGTCACTATATTCTACGTATCCTGTTGAAAGTAGGCAGATAGAGAATATTTCAACATTTTTTTTACTAAGACTTAGTTTTGTGTCCGCTTACCATTCCTGTCAAGGATGTATAAATTTTGTGTGATAATAGGACATACGAAGACAGTAGTTTTATGATTTTTGTTCCAAAAACTCAATGCTTTTCATCTCCACTAATAACGAATGGCGTTTATGTCCATAAAATCTAAGATTCAAGTTGTTTCAACACTCTAGTACATTATCTGTACTATTGATGATACATTGGATATGATAATACAAATAAATGCAAACATTATAAAATATTAATAATTGTTTCCAATCTGAAGCATAAATTTTCCTGAGAAGAAGGAAAAAAAAAAAAAAAAACAAACAAATAACAGAAACTGAGGTTTGAAAAAAAGAGTTGGTCAATTCTAGTTTGAAAAAAATTCAATAAATTAACTAGAGAGAAATATCGATAAGGCAGCATAAAGGAAATAAAGATATTGTTTTACACTCACATAGAACTCCATTGTTCTTTTGATGATTATCTTCTCGAGGCGGTTGGATTTTTGCCATTGGAGTCAAGTGACTTGGTTGAACGATGACGGGTTGGAAAACGCTGGTTGGTGGTGCCGAGTCATTAATGGTTGTCGTAGCAGACATCACAATGGTTGCCGGTGTCGACAAAGTCCTCTGGGAGTCCACGTGAGATGAAAGATGAAGCGGAAGGGTTACTTTGCTGACCTGAAAAAAAGAATGCATTTTGTATGCCTACTTCAGGGATCTGGCTTGCTAGATAAAAAGAATCCATTTTTTTCAACGAAACAATGTCATTATATATACGCGATCCAAATGATTTTATAAAGGCGGAGTTTACACGCGACGCGCTCTCATAATTTTTCAGAATAAACAGCCAACTACAGTTGAAATTTCTAACATTTCAGTTCATATTATTAGTACATGTGTACCTGCACTCGTGCGGCTGATCCTTTGAACGAAAGAAGGAAGGGAGACGTCCTACGCCTCTTACGGGGTCGATAAACTTTTATCTTTACAAGCATTTAACAACGTACGTCCCCCGACCGTCTCGCAAGCCTTCGCTGTCCGTGTCTCCACAATTTAATTTAAAGTCTTCTCCCCCCCTTCTTTCCTCCCAGGTCTCATCCGTGGTTCACCTAATCCAAAATTGTCCTTGACATTACCGAGTAAAATAAAATCAAAGAATTCACTCGCAAAGAGGGGGGAAAAGAAAAAAAAAATCTAATTCGACAAAAATAACATCCCCAAAATTATTATGCATATGTATATGTAGAGGCTAGTGCATATTCATAACCATCCCACCGTATAGCAGAGTTTTAGATCACAGAAAATATGGTGCCAAATCGCGCGTACATCCAACCAAAATCATAATCAATAACAACACTGTTAACACTCACCTGTTGGAGAGCAGACATTTTTTCAACGTGGACGGACTGAGCTGCCGGTGACTGGGGGGGTTGACACTGTGTTTGATGTAAGGGTGGTAATTGTCCCAAATGATTAATCATCGTTTGTCTATACTTGTCGTCTTGATTACTAACCAAATGTCCACTAGACAATGGCGTTGCTTCCATAGTAGTGCTTTTTATCACATACTTTTTCTCATGTTGATGAGGCATTAAATACATTGTCTGAGTCTGGGTCAATGGTTGAGCGTAGTCGACGGGTTGGTCTTGAGGTTTATGAATCATGGTTAGATTCTGCCCTGGTGTTACCGAGAGTGGAACATGGGGTGAGTGGGGTGGCTTCAATAGCTGATTGTTAGATTGCGTCACTTCCGAATGGTTCGAAAAACCGTTGTTAGAAGTCAGGGCATGCTGCAATATTATGCTTTGTTGCTGCTGATGCTGCTGTTGTTGTTGCTGCTGATGTTGGTGTTGGTGTTGTTGTTGTTGTTGTTGTTGTTGTTGTTGTTGTTGTTGTTGTTGTTGTTGTTGTTGTTGTTGTTGTTGCTGCTGTTGTTGCTGCTGTTGCTGTTGCTGAGCCAACGACGTAACAACCGACGGATGCCTTTGAGGCGGACTTTGATCGGGCCATGTAGGGATGCTCAAACTCTGGCTTGCCAATAATCTACTAACGGGTGAAATCCGGATCACACTGGCGCCGATGCTTGCTGGTGGTGTTTGACCTGGTCTCCCGTTCGGCCTGACTAGCTCTGGTCTAATTACGGGCTGCTGATACTGACCCACGAAATTCGGTTGGGTAGGGGAATGCTTCCATTTCGCACCAGGCGATATTATGGGAGGAGGGTGATGCGCTGGACTCGATATTGGCATGAAGACGTTCTGATTCAGACCCAACAACGGAACGGGACTCTGATTTATACACGGCGATACAGAGGACTGTCCCGTAGGTGAAAAGGCCGGGGTTGCTGAACGCGAACTCCCCAGTGATACTGAAACGAGAAATGTCGTTAGAGATGATTTTGTTAATGCACTTTTTCGTGCCTATGAGCTGTAATTGATGGGAAAAGGAGGAGCTTACCAAGCATGTTTGCGGCCTCAGTTTCCTCTTGGTCGAAACGTCCGGCTATTCTTCTATCTGCGTAGTTTGGAGACGTGTCGGAATCCCGTGAGGTTTCTTCCCCGTCCATTTTACCCCTGCAAAAAACAAAACGATAAAATAACGGAACGAAAAATACGACCGAATTGTCTTGAAATTGGGTGCGTTTTTGAAACAATAATGCGACAAAATAAAATCGTGGCTTCTTACCCGGGAAACGTGCTAGTGCCCCTGAATCCTGAACCCTTCAGACTAAGGTGGCGAGAGCAGTATCCTCTCCGCTGACTCTCTTTTGAGCATCCTTCTTTGCTGCAAAGTCTGCGCCATTGTTTACCATTGAATTTTTTCCGGATTCCACTAGACGTCGCTACTACGTCACCCTTTTTGTATTTGTGTGGCGTTGCCGCCTGAGATCTGTTGATAGTGTTTCGTAAATTAATTGTCGACTACAACGTGTTTTAAGGAAATTTATCAAAGATAATCAAAGCTCCGTCTCGTCGTTCATTTGTTTCACTTGCCTGGGTGTGGCCGCCTGGGAACGAGGAGTTATACTGCGTTGCTCGACAAGGCTGCTTGTACTTCCACGGCTTTGCATACTGCTCCTTTTACTGCTTCCTGACAATTTTGCATCTGTCAGTTGAATACGAATACAATTATTTTCTACTCTGACCTATCTTGAGCTTAATGTAAAAGCTGATCAAATTAAAACATTCTCACAAAATTATGTTTGCTTTGTCTCGTTGGTTGAATCATAATTTTACACACACAACGCTTTCTAAATTATATGACCTCAGACCACAGGAAAACAATATCCCTACAACTCAAAGAACTGAAAATAGTAGAGAGAATGTGAGATGCCTTGCTATACTCGACATAAAAAAAAATATGATAACAATTTACCTGCATCAGAAGGAAACCTTATATCCTCTCTGCCCAAATCGTCGTCACTTTCCAAATCCTCGTATATTCTACTTCCGTTGCTTATGTTCAAAGTGTTGTTTCCTGATTGGACGGAACCTGGCAACTCCAATAAGGGACTCGTCGCCCTACTTCTGTAGTATGCATTTCCGTCATTGTGAGCAATAAGTGAAGCATGCGGCGAAGCATGATGAAGCTGTAAGACCGGTACCGACGCAGGTGCCTCCAACGAATTTCGATAGCCACGATCTGACGGAATAAATTACTGATGTTATTGATGACAAGATTCCAAAGTGTGAAAATATTCGAGTGAAAAAAAAATTCAAAATCTTACCGACTACTTGGGCCCTTGGCGGATCAACGATCTCTAGGCCTTCGAGTTCATCCCACCACGGAGGTTGGACGAGCCTTAAATCGGCACGTTTAACAACAAATTCACAGCTCTGATCATCTTCGCCAGGTATCTTGACGACAAAACTAATTGGATTTGATAGTATCTCACAAACAGTACCCTTCACAAAAACACTGGTCAGTGTTTCGGCGTGGTTGTTAGATGTGGTAGGATATCTAAAGCAAACGTTCGCATCAACAGTCACTTGGCTAACCGACGGACTCGAATCCTTGATGACATCGTATTTTCCTATCCCCAGCACATCCTCGTACTTAACTAGGTTACCCTCACCGTCAAACTTAACGTATATATCACCATGAGTCGCGTTGCTTATAACCCCCGGGTAATAATGTGAGTCCCTTAAAGCTAGCACTTTGTGCTCCCGCCACTCGCTCAGGTCTATCGCCGCTGCTGCTGGTGCTACCTGTAACCGAGGACGAGACCGTGGTGGTTCTTCACGACAAGAATAATCCACCGCTGTGCTTTGCGGCGGAGCTACAACTGCATGTGGCTGTTGTACCTGAAAATAAATTCGAGTGATTTTAAGTAAAGATTTCAATCGAATCTTTTTCTTGCCAAGTATAAATTGGTAGCTTTATATATTATTGTCCGAATCGATCGATAGTCAGTTGGATCCACGCATTTTTACCGTCTTCTTTTGATTATACCAATGTCAGTATAGAAACTAACCATTCAAATGCTTAGAGGATCTTACAGAAACTTTCGAAAGAGGCATTTCTGATTAATCGTTGATAAAATAAAATCAAATTACAAAACGAATCTATATCGTACTTAAAAGAATGCTAGAGATTTTTCTCTCGTAACACACATAGGTATGTACGATGTTATCGTCTTACCTGATAATATTCGGGTTGATGTTGCTGTTGCTGATGCTGCGGCAGCGGCGGTGGTTGCTGGTGCGGAGGAGACGGAAGAAGAGTCGGATGTTGAATATTTTGGGGTTGATTTATAGAGGTTGTATTGATACCCCGCAATCCGGTAACAACAAGATCGCCACCAACGTTGCTGGTAACGTTGCTGGTAGCGTTGTTGGTTTTATTCATATCGTCAAGAGCGGACAAATCGAATTTACGTTTTTTCGGTAACTTTTTAGCGCTTATCGTCGGGTCGGAGGGATCCTTTTGCGGGGGCGGCGGAGGCGGGGGTGGCTGCTCAACGACGCATTTATCCTCCGGGGATTGCCCGCCGCCCCCGCCAGCACCTCCCCCATACTGGCCCACAACTCCAAGGGAATCCCGCTTCTCGTGCATCTCAGGATGAGTAGCGGTCAACATTTCCCCTGCAGGATCGGCCAGACGCTGCTCTAAATTGATTTTTAACAAAGGAAAAATATACTTCTTCATACGGAATAATACGGACAGTATTTTATTGAGGGCAGGATGGAAATTCCGAATTTTAAAAGTTCCCAAAGCGTCTAATTCCGAATTATTAGGTGGCAAAACTTGAAACAAAGATATCAAACTCTGATGAAACAACAACGTTTCGAATGGTCGGAAAGCCGTCGGCTCAAGGTTCCGAAAATTCAAGTTACGGCAGAGCAATGTACCGAAAAGTAAAGTTTCGTTGGAGTAAAATTCCGAAAATTAAAATGTAATTACACGACCTAGTTTACTCAAAAAGTATTCTCACTATCGGAACTTTGACTTGTCAGAGTTACGCCCTTTCGTAACTTTGCACTCTCTTAACTTTGAGCGTCGGATTTCGGACCATTCGAAACTTTGACGATATGGTCAAAGTTTGATTTTCTCCACTTCAAGTTTCGCGAGCAAAAAAATCGAAATTCTAAGCTTTCTAAATTTTTCAAATTCGGAATTTCAACCCCGTCCGTTGTGTCGAAATTTAGAAAGGCAGAAAAACAAGGATAGATAGACAGATGGTTAGATAGACGGCTGGATGGATGGACGGAGGTGGGAGGGGGTGGGTGGGAGAAGGGTGAAGGGTGGCATCACTTACAGTCGACACGTGTGAGAGGGGGCTGCGGGCCGGAGTGCGGCGATTGAGAGGTAGGCGTTCGGTGGCAACGGCTGGGTGCATACCTTAGCACCCGGGTATCGGGGACCGGATGCGTCGAGTCCGGGCTCTCTGGTCTCCGTCTTTGGCGCAGCAGAGTGATCGTTCCCTCACCCAGCTCCAGTTCTCCTTCCCAGCTCCAGCTCCCATGCATCCTATACTCGAATTCTCTCGTCTCGCTTGGACTGCAGTCTCTTTTGTTCCTATCTATCCTATCTTCTAATGATTGCCCTGTAAAAACAAGATATTACAGGCGTTGTTAGGTTCGACGGTCGTTCTAACATATGTACCAACAGATCGCGTCACAATTTATCCCGTTAATAATTCTTTACGTTTATACACGCGTGTCCGCATACATACATACATACATACATACATACACGCATGCATACGTTTCACTTCGGTGTATGCATAGGTTTATATACCATATGTATACATTGAATATCCCCGCGTGATCACCGACCGCTGTAATTTCCAAGTCGAGGAATTCTCTCGAGAAACCAGCTACCCGCAGGAAAAACTTTGTACTCAACTTACATTCTCGTGATTACGTACGTGTGTGTAAAACGTGTACGATACGTTCGCACGAGTAGAATGGGTACGTTCTGTACGGTGCGTTACAACGACCATGTGGTCGTTTGGGTGATAAAAAAAAAAAAAAGATAAATAGAGGAAGAATTTACACGATGTACAAATAAATGGAAATATACTACACGACATCCATACGTATATACGCATCTACACACCGCAGCTTTGAAGGGGAAGGAAAATGAACATAATACGGTATAAGTAAGTAAATAAATAAATTTCAATTAACGGAAAGCTGAAACGAATGTCGGATTACAAACATCGGACGCGGCGATGTTACATTATACGTGGAAACGCAACGGGCATGAAGCATAACGGCGATGTGCACAACACATGTGCAACGTATAAATTATATGCAATGACGTTGTGCGCTTCTTCTGGTCCTCCAGTGCGAGCGCGCGCCTTTCATCTTTTCGCAATATTTGATTAGCAGTTGATGCTCTGATGCGTGTCTCGTGAATATATATATACGTACAAGTGTGTACATTAGGGTGTTGCACGAAAAAAATTATTGAAAGAAAGATTCTCTCTCCAAAGATGAGCGTGTTCTACGTTTACATCCACAATGGCGTTCGTTCGATTTTTCACTTTTTCTAACGTACGTACCGCGCTCATCTTTCGAAAGAATCTTTCCCTCAACCCAAACAAACATCTGACAAAAACGGTTGAACGATTAGAAATCACGGGTCGAACGACTTTCTGCGCAGTCATTTTTAGTAATAGAAAAATGCTCATATCACGTGTCAAAAATATAGCGAGGGTGTTTCGGGAAAAAAAATAATTTTTCGTTGCAGAGAAAGTGAAAAATCGAATGGGCGCCATCTTGAATGTAACGTGAAACACGCTCAGCCTTGGAGAGAATCTTTCCTTCGGCCGAAACAAACTTTTCACATCGCGCCGCGTTGGAAATTACGCAAATTATTTTTTCGCGCAACACTCTGGCATGTACATATGCATACAAACTTTTTCCAAATATAAATTCCAAAACGATTGTGATGCGTAGAAGGAAAACTGCACAGCATCCGCAGATAACAACGACACACGCACGCAAAGCAACAAAATGACTATACCACGTGTGCAGAATTAATTGAGTATGACGAAACGCAACGCTGCACCTTGCCCTTTTCCAACCTACGAAGGGACGTGAGGTCAGCGTCAACGATCGACAAGGAAGTTCCAGACAAGGTGCATCGTTTGCGTCGAAATTGAACGAGAATAGAGAAGAGGAGAGGAGAGGATAGGTGAGGGGAGGGAATAAGGGGAAGGAGAAATTTGCAAGAATAAACAGGTGAAACAGTTTATACCTTCAACGTATATTCTCAGAAATATTATAGGTATATATCATGTAGAAGTAACAATGTACATAATGCAACTTTGTAAATTTTATTTATTTAAAACGAGATGGTTGCAGGTGTATGTGCGTAAGTATAAGGTACGTACGTACATTGGGGGTTCGGGGCGTCGGTTTCCCTTCGTACAATACGTTAAAAGTTGAAGACGGTGAGGCGCAAGGAGAAGGGCAGGCAAAAGGCGATTACTCGAAAGGCATAGTTGCCAAGGATAATGTAATAAAGAAAGAGATCCGATGCTGGTTTGTTCCTTGGTGAAAAACACGCCCTTTTAACGGCAGTGTCTAGACTCCGACAATTTGTAACCAATACCTGCGACCATCCTCGGTTCTCGTACGGGTGTACCTACTAGAGTCAGGGGTCTTGCAGAGACCATCCAACGAAAACACAAAGGGTCTTTTTCTCTTTCTCTTTTTCGTTCTCCCTCTTGCGCCCTCCCGGGGCGGGATTGGAGTTTCGAATTTTAGAAGTGGCAAAAGCTACAAATTCCGAATTGGTTGCTGGAGGAACTTGGGAGTATAGAAATTGAAATTTTACGAAACAACGAAGGTTCGAATGGTCGGAAAGCCGACGGTTCAAACTTCCCAGATGCAAGATTCCGAAAATTCAAGAGCAAAATTCGCATAAATAAAGTTTCGATGGAGTAAAATTCCGAGAATTTAAATATACTCACGCAGCTTGGTTTACTCGACGAGTGGGTGTGAAAAATGAGAGAAACCGAAAATCGGAAAGACCAGGATTCCGAACGTAAAAATATCGAGAATCCGAAACAAAAAAGATATCAAAATGGTGAAATTTCACCGAGCCAGGATTTGACAGAACTGAGAATCTTGGGTCATTCGGAATTTCAACGCTTCAAATCTTTAAATTTTCTCACTATCTCACTTACGGAACTTTTCAAATTCGGAATTTCGCCTACCGCACCACTCTCACCGACTCACACGGAACATTACGCGACATTATATCACACAATATTATATTACATATACAAGTAAACGTACATATTAGTACAAACATTTATCACGAGGCTGAAGTTCTATTTTAACGTTCATTCGCATAAGGTAGCGAAGTGAGGTCCAAAAATCAAGCTTTTGGTAAAACGCCTTGAAACCCCGATACTTTTGTAGAATTACCAGGATGACAACTGAACCGAACTTCTCTAATTCTAGCGACGTTGAAAAAGGTTTCGCTGCTAGCTTCAGTTTTACTTATACTTCCACCCACGAATATCTTAGTACACTTTCAAGTTTGTCGCCGGGGAGGTCAGAGAATAGCTCGGTACGAACACGGAACAATGGGGACTCGGGCCTGCGAACTACTGGTAGAGTATAGGAAAAAAGGAAGGAAGGAAGGAAGAAAAGGATCGCAGCCTTCTCCTCTTCCACCGGCAATCCTAACTACTTTTGCTGTGCTGGTGAAGCATAAATCAGCCTGCAGGTAGAGGAAAATAGCCCATTCGTCGTTGGGATACGTTGATGGGACAGATGTAGGCGGGTGAGAGGAGGCGAGAGGGGGGCGAGTAAGCAGACAGCTAGGTACACGCCGTTTCACTACCGTACGTATCTGCATCACTGCGTGCGTACAACAACGCAATACGATAAATGAATGTGTATCAACGCTGCTGCACGCATGGCGCGGAAAACGTTCTCTTCTTTCAAGCCGCCGCTGCTGCTGCAGCGCCGCATCGTCATCCAACTATCACGTACCGAGGAATAAATTGATTTGATCGTGAGAATTCTCTATGGATTAGGCGCATTATGCATTACAGATTGCAGAGAGAGAAGGAGAGTGTAAGTGAGTGGGTGAAAAACGAGAATGAGAAAGATAGAGCATATCGCGTAGAATGAGAGTGAAGGGCGGGGGCAAGATGTATATTCAGTTTTCATAATTTACGCTACGTCTATACATACAAACACATACACGTCGTGTCTCATATACAAACGATGTATAAAATTAGCCGCCTTTCCCCCCCTCCCCCCTCACTCTCTCTCTCTATTGCTGGTGCTGCTGCTGCGTTCCCGAGCGTACGATGAGTACGCAATGTTTCGTTGCATAAATGTGAAATAAAAATACTTTGTCTTCCGGCTGCTACCGAACACAGGAATAATACGTTGCGTGTATGCACGCGGCACATGCATACAGACAATTATTCTCAGCTAGCCTGGGCTTATCGATTACCGCATCATTACTGTACACAGACGGTATTTATACAATAATTGAAGAAAGATTACTGAAATCAATCAAAGATTTCTTTGTTTACTTTTGTCACGAAACTTATATTACATCGTTCTCGTTCGTCGTATATCTTTTTCTTCCTCACTTTAAGGTTCGATACAACGTACACAGTACAGAAAATAACAATTAAGAAGTGTTTTTTCATCGTCACCGTACGTTGTTAAATACGTGAAACTTTCACGAATAACAGTTTTTTTTTTTCTTCTCTCTCTTTTATTTTTACACTCTCCTTCGCGTTTCAACCAACATCGCGCCGCGAGAATGATATTTCACGGTAGAGTGTACAACCAACGTGCATATTATAGGTACATACGCGGCTGCTACAAAAGCTTTGTATACGCAGTCAAACACAAAACGACTCGTTGCTTGTACTCCGGTTATTCGTTGTACGAAACCATTGAATAAATCTTTTATTATATGAAAAAATGATTAATCAAGCAAACGTAATACGTGCGTACATACAAAGACGATCCATCTGACAATCCCCCCCTCCAAAATTCAGTTAAACAATAGTACGAATAAATGTTATATACCAATGACTGGATCGTGACGCGTGGTGCAAATGACCGATGACGAGATGCAACGAAATTTAAAACACAGGAAAAAAAAAAAAAAGGAAAGAAGACACAGACGATGTCGAAAAAACGAAGAGAGAGAGAGAGAGAAAAACAAGACGGAACTTCAACCAGATATCATCGGCGAGTCTAGACATTTGTGCGTGCGTGTGTGCGCTTGTGTTTAGTAAAAACTTGTCACCGCCGGTCTAAGGATAACCGCAGAAATCTCATATCAGTCTATTCCGGCACGGCGCATGCAACTAAGTAACAGATGGGTGTAAGTTTGCTCGCAACTACATACGTACGTACAGTTGTTGCTGCAGTAGGCAAACATTGCACATAAATTTCCGCGAGAAACATCTCGAATTTCCATATTCCATATTTTAAACTGCTTGCATTACATATTCGATAAAAGATTTCTACGTAGTTTTTTCTATAATACAAACACCACCAGCTGCGTCGCGCCGACGTGACATTCGTTACCTATGGCATGGATAAAGAACCATGCATGCATACGCACACGCGTTAGTTTGCACGCATCCCTTTCAAACTACGCTTCGCGCGTTTTTTCGCCAACTATTCTTCTATCTCATGCCGCGCTGCGCCGGCTGCCATATAATTACGTTGTAATATAATAATATAATGTTATATCGAACTACCACAAAGGATAATTATTACGAGCGTTATCGTCATCTCTCCTTCTCTCGCTTTCTCATTATCTGTTCCATGTACACACTTACGTACCTCATTTAACATAGTAAAATATCCGCGCAACTGTGACAGAAGAAAATCAACAACGACGATAATTATTCCCAGACTGAATAGGATCGTGAACGAAAAATGTTGATAATGTAAATTAATACATATCGCGAATGAATATTCTCTCATCTTTCATTCCTACAACACAACTACCGACATCTTCTTTCGTTCGAAAATACATGTACTCCACGTATTTATCGGTATGTTACATATATAATCAAGGTTTTCGGAGTAACGTGACTTGGTATGACGGAGATCGATTCCTTCGACACGTCATTACGGTAAACGAGCATCAGCAAACGATCAGCTGTAACGAACAACGCGGGCACTACGAGTAGACGAACGAACGAAAGACAACCAGTGCAGAGGGTCAACGATCAACAGTTGGCTTTGTGCAAGAATATCGACACCGTTCGTAGGTATAAGCTTGTCGGAACTTCGTTGGAAAGAAGGATGGGGAAAAAAAAATGGAAGGACAGGAAAAAGAAGAATCAATCAATTCGTTACGATACTTAAATCTCGAAATGATGGAAGGTACGACAAGGCAAAGATTACACCGCGTAATGCCTTCCCTTAATCTTCTTCGTCGTACTGAAGTTAGTAGGTTTTGACGTAACGAAACATCGGTGAAAGACACTCACTATTTTGCAAATTTATAGCGACTTTGAAGTAGTTGAGTCTTCAGAATATGAACAAGAGTTGCGTTGTTATAATTTACTGCATTTCCAACGTCCCTGAAATAGTGAAATAACGATTTGTCCGGAAAGTAAATCATTGTACGATAAACGTTATATCGCAACTATTCACGCCGAGGAAAAATTGTCGTCTTGCGATTTTCGTATTGTCCGAAATTCAGTATAAGCCGTAATACGACAAAACACACTCGTATTTCGAAATCTTGATTCCTTAAAAAAAAAAAACATTTGTAAGGTTAAGAAAATTAACGATTGTTTTCGTTATGATAACTTGACTAACTTCGACCTCGTTCTTCTTCCTATTTTACACAACAGTTCGTGTAAAAACGAAAAATTGAAAATAAATAGTACGTAAGGGGGATACAAAAAGAAAGGATGTGGGGGGGGGGGGGGATAAAAAAATAATAATAAAAAAACACCAACAATAAACAAACACAAAATAAAGAAATTCGCACCGCGCCACCCGCCACGTTTGTCCAGTATTAAAGTTTCGTAATTTCAGCCATGAATTTGAAGGTTATAATATATTTAAAACAAGCAACCTCAACAACGCAACAGTTCCTTGCCCTCGGAGAGTGAATAACTTGTCAGAACTCGTGGCGCACGATGCACACATCACGCAATTACGAGCCATCCATCTCTCTCTCTCTCTCTCTCTCTCTCTCTCTCTCTCTCTCTCTTTCTCTCTCAACTACGATACTCCCGAAGAGGGATTGGCACGCACAAAGCGAGCGCAAAGCCTGCTAGCAGAGCAAATCATCGAGCAAGTTTTTCCTTTCGCAAAACTATTGCAAGTATACAAATACAAAAGAAACGACACGAGGACCAAGATGGTGTCTCGTCGTTCTCTGCCATGCATGCATACGTACATGGACAACGTCGTAGTTATGCATTAATTTCGATCGGTAACACGTCGTAAATAATGTGGGATTAAAGGCGGCACGGTGAAGATTAGAAAATAGAAAATCATAGGGAAGGGAATGGAGGGACGTTGATGCAGTTAGAAAAGAAGTGTGTTACAAACGTAAAGACACGACGTCACGTCAGTAGGAAGAGAATTATACAGTGTACAAAGAAAGCATCGTCGTGTTCAAGAGATACGAAAGAGATACGGAGATATATATATATATATATATATATGTATGTGTATGTATATATATATATAGACAGAGAGAGGCAGGGCGTGCGGCGTAAGTCGTGCTTGACAAGGAATAAAAATAATCCTTCGAATCCGGCGTGTACCCGTGTGTACCCCTGGGCCAAGGCAAGAAGAACAAGAAGAACAAGAAGAAGAAGATGAGGACGGGTCGACGCGGCACACCATCTTGACCGAAGAGGAGGAGGAGGAGAAGGAGGAGGAGGAGTAATAGAAAGAGAAGAGCGAAGGTTGCCGATGGGGGGAGGGCGGTGGTAGGAGGTGGAGGTTGCAACAATACAATAAACCCCATTGTGGGCAGGCAACGCGATTCCACAGAACGAACGAATTTACATGTATGTATAACTATGTGGGGGTAAAGATATGTGGTGTATACATGTGGCAGGAGGAGAAGGAGAGGAGGTGGAGTAGGAGGAGGAGGTGGCTACTACCGCATCATCACCACGAGAGAACACAACCAACGACCCAAGACTACGAGGACTAAGAAGAGAAGTAACTCGCATACGGATCTAGTCTCCGTATAGTAACAAGAGGAATGAATGCGGAGTGTAAGAAGAGAAAAAGAAAGAAAGAAAGAAAGAAAGAACGAGAAAAGTTATACGTGTACGGAGAAGAGGGGAAGAGAGAGAGAGAGAGAGAGAGAGAAACGCGCACATAGTAGACGACGCAGACGTGTATACGCGTATACACACATACGTATATATCCTTTATGCCGTGCACGTATGGTCGTCGGCGTATAAATAGACGATAGATAGTACACTAGAGTACGATATAGTACGGTGGTTGGTAAGAACCTGGTTATACGTGGATGAAAACTCGATCCACACTCGATACAACACCATCATCATCTCGTAGCCACTAGCAGCAGCAGCACCACCACCACATCACCATCACCATCACCATCACCATATCATCATCATCATCATCATCATCATCATCGTCACTATCACCGTTGTCGTCGCACTAACACAATCACTGGTCGCACTATGTTACACCAGTAGTCCTGGTTCACCTCTCAACTATACAACAACTAAAACTACCATGTACGGTTACTATTGCCACCAACAATACGACGACGAGTAGGAGGAAGACGAACAGGAGCGGAAAACACAACGGCGAAGCAGAGAAACGTAGTATTTTCTCGGGTTGCTCTCTTCTCCTCCCCCCACGTTCCACCCGCCGCTCCAAAGCGACGGTAAATAAACAGAAGATACTTGGCGATATGTGTACAAGCCGCGTAGGATTCCTCCGTTTACGTACAGTGTACGTACACTTACATATCGCACATCGAAATGAGATAAGCCCGATATTCGTAACGCGCCAAGGATCCGGCATACAAGTCTCAAAGAGAAGAGGAAGAGGAGGAGGAGGAGGAGGCCCCCGGGACACTAGCCGCACCGGAATTCGCTTGGATTCGCGGCGGTGTGTCGGTCGGTTCACGATTCCGTCGTTTGCTTGATCACGTCACTGGGCAACTCGCGCGCACATATTTATATATATATATACATAAGTACGTATAAAACGTACGTACGCACACGCGGATATTATACCTATATGTGTACGTATGAGCGACACAGCGAAACACACACAACGCCCGCTACACGACTGACTCGCCTCCTCTCTCGCAGTGTTGCGCATCTACGTATATAATACACGCGAGAAGGCGCGCGCGCGCGCACACTGTTCCATCATCCCTCGGTAGGCCCGCGCCGTTCTCTATGAATGTATAATATCACACAGGCGCGTACGCCAGCGCACGCATACGCGCACGCACTAAAACACGTAGGTACGCGTGAGCCTCGCTACCGTGTGGCTTTATTATTTTTGGGTGTGGGAGTAGTGTGTGATCGCGTTTGTGTGGTGCGGCGGCGGCTGTTCCTCACTCAACGCGGCGCTCGTTCGATTCACGCTATATTTACCGTAGTAGACAAGACGCGGGGCGAATAATTCCACCGAATAATCTTCCTCATCATCTATCGTTCGCACACCTCACTTCATAATCGCGCCGCGCGTAGACCCCGTCGTCGTCTCGCGTTTCACACGATATATAACGACGATAATAAATATCGTTTCGATAAAGGCTCCTTCCGTGAACGTTGGTCGGAAAACAATTACTGCTGCTGCTGCTTCTCGCGCTCTCTCGACTCACTCGACTCGGCGACGACGACGCACGTAGGTAGGTAAGGTATTCTCTCACCTTCGTGGATACGGTCAGCGACAGAATCGCTCGTGGTCGCTCGCTCGACTAGACTCGGTTCTCGGGGAGAGAGACTAACCCAGTCGGTCGACGACGGCGAGCCTTCGGCTCTTCCCCCCTCCTCCCGCTCCACCGTCCGACCACCTCGCCGCTAACGCCAGCGCCGCCGCCGACGCCGTCACAGCAGCGTACCACAGACCGCGGTCTCTCTGCCTGCCGCGGGCTGATCGCGCTGCTGTTCGCTCCTTCTCTCACCGACACGACACACCGTCGCTCGAGCCGAATCCCCCCGAAGAATTCCGACCCGACCCGAGGCCCGTGAGTCGCGACAGTCGATGGGCATCGGGCAGCGCACACGCACGCACGGACGGACGACCTCTGCGCGTGCGTATTAGCCGTAAAACACACTTGCGCGGTTGGTACGCACACACATGCGTCTGGTCTCGTCCCTTTGACGCCGTGTTGAACCGTACTGTCCGAGAGACCCTCGAGGTTAGAGAGTATAAAGTCTTTTACAGTCCTTCCTAGTCGGGCAGGTAATACGGGTACGCTTGTGCACGTTGCGACGCAGCACACGTTTACATCGTACGTACTCGTGGATACTCGCGTGTCTGACGCGTGTACGTAAACACACACAGCGCTGCACGAAGCGAGGCAAGAATCTAACAACAGCGTGCGCTTGAATCTTCGTGGAAATGTTAAACGTGTACATATGTATGTATGTACATAGGTTGAGTGGGTAGGTAGGCAGTGTCGTACTACCTACACCAGGTTCTACGTAATACACTATGCGTCTTCACCTATAGGCTACACATGAATAGTCGATCGTTATTATTAAAACCACGGGTCTGAGAAGCTGAAATAATAATTCTTTGTTCGAACGGAGAATGAACTCGCGGTCGAATGGCGCGCGGAATTATGTGTGGAAGTTTTGCTCAATGAAAGAAACGTTGGAATGGGCCGTGACGTTTTAATTTTAAAACGGAGTACAGGTATGCGGGGAAGAGATTCTAAACGGAGGTTGGGTAGCGGGGAGGAACCGAAACAACAGACGAGTATATGTAAAAGGCAACAAACTGTTGAACAGGTGGATGCGAGCGAGCTGATCGTCGATTAATAAAAGCACCTCTATGCTGTGTACCGTACGGCGTGTATAGAACGTATATACGTACATATGTATACGATGTTGAAAATAGAATTTGCAGCGGTGCAACAACGGTACGCGAGGTGGTGATCTCTGTTGCAGCAGAGGATAATACTCGTTCGGACACACAATGTAATACAAAAAGTAATTCGAGGTGGATGTTTTCGACATCCGTTCAGGACACACCGCATACCACGGATAGATTCTGAAAATATTTCATTCAACGCTCGGTGAGCAATGCCGTGTCGCGACGTCGTGTCGCGTGCCAAGCATTGACCGTAGAGACGTCTCGCGTTAGTCTGTCAACTATTATACCTACGGTGTCTATTAAAAGAATAGCCAGGCAGTTGGCCGGACTTACTATTGCGCGCTATAGTTAGGTAGGTACGTACGTGGTTGCTTACTTACGCACGTACGTACGCATCGTCTCGAGTACTAGGCAAGTATGTATGTACGCATGTACGCAGTGCGTACCGTACGCAGAGAGAGACCAACACGCGTGAACGAAGATCAGCATCGGCGAGACGACCGACCTGCGTACGACGTACGAGTCACGACTACGCGCGCCCGGCATGCGTCTTCGGTCGTTCCGGGCCGGCGTCTCTGGCTGTGCGGCCCGGTTAGCAACAGATTTTACCTGTGTCAAGTCCTCGTCGTCGTCGTCGCCGTCTTGGTTGTGTCGAACAAAGGTGACTACGCGCGGGCGCGCTGCGCGGTTTTTGTCCGCCGGCGTCGAGGGCGCTGCGATCGCGTTCCGCTCGCGTCAACTATTTTACCACGGCGAGTCCGAATCTACATCGATCGAGAGATCCACGGCGGTGCATAGCGACCAGCGACGGGCAAATGATCCGCCGCGCGTCGTTGGTAATCCCCGACCGTCGGATGTTTTAGATTTTATTTCATCATTCTCGTAACTTACTTATTCGCTCAATCACCGGCGGCGATGCTGTGCTGCGTTAGCTGGGTATATTTCTCAGCTACGTTTCATCGTCATCGTCGTCGTCGTCGACGGGTGCTGCGGGCGCGAGGTTGTTCTTCCGTTCCTTGCGATATTTTCCTTCATCGTTCTTTTTTTTGTTTTTTTTTTCTTTCTTTTTTGTTTTTACTTCCTGCCTTCTATCTCGCTCACGCAAACACGCGTACGATCCTCATCGCTCTTTTTCTCCTGCAAATTACTCACACAACGATAAATGGCGACCCGAGATGTAGGACAACGAAACTCAACTCCGCGAGATGAAAATCAAATTCGTTCGTCTCAGCTGCGGCCGCTGCGGCGAGGCTTCACCGCTGACGCCATATTAACAGAAAACTCGGTGTGCCGCTGCCGGCGACGCACGAATACTCTCAGTGTTCCAACTCTAATGTCTGTCCGACCTATCCCAATTAGAGCAAACGTCCTTGAGGTGACTAACACCACATCCACCGCGAAAGAGAGACGGCTCACCTCTCTGGAGGTAAAAAAGGACGGAGCAACCACACGCGCGCGCTGCCGCCTCGGCCGACCTGCACGCCTCCCGGGCGCCTCGTCTGTACGATTCTTGTATTCTTACTGCGGCTCTGCCCGTGCTTGTGCCGCACTACACAGGCTGCTTTCGTTCATTTGTGGTATAGCATGAATGTAAAGCCGCATATCGGAGAGGCACGGCCAGAGACTCCGGCAAGGACGGAAGAGGGGTCGGCGAGGATGATGAAAAGCATGCTCGCATCGAGATTTCGTCGATCGAAATTTACCCTCCCCCCTCTCTGCGTCTAACAACAAATTGACCCGAGTCAAGTTTTGGACAATGAATTAGTAAAATACATTATCTTGTGGGAGTTGTTGCTATAACTGAGGTTAGGACAGTTTTTACAAAACAAAAAACGATCAATTTTCTTTCATTAGAACATTCATTGTCAAAAGCATGACTCGAGTCAAGTTACTGTTGCACGCGGTGGATCAGTTCAAATCTACGTGATAAAGTACATTGTCGTACAGGTCGATACTACCGATTCTACGTATTTGGTGAATTTAACCATCGTCGTGACAACGAACGTGAATCGATGATAAAATTATTTAAAAGGTTTCACAAACGCGCGCGGCGCTTTTCAAGATTCCGCACATACAGATTATACGTGTATCGCTTGTCACGTATTCTCTATCGCGTGGTCGATGAATAGGATGAAGGATTCGCAGCTATTGCCATTCATAATTCCAAGGTGTATATGTACAGGTATGTACTGTACACCTATTCATTCCTTGTTTCGTACGCATACTATGTAGGTAATTCGTAATTTATACAGCAGATGATACCTTACCTCCAACGAAATAAAGACAGTTGATTGTAGGTACGTCTAAGAATTTAAGACATAATCTAAGACATTCTGTTCTTGGTTTGCAACAACGATAATACCTACAGTCAAGCTTCGAGGGGAAATATGAGAAGTATATCAAGAACGCGTCACGTTGACACGTACAATTATCTCCACCAATTGTGTAAACAATTAATAATGTTAATACCAAGAATTGCGTACAAAGTTTGTACAATTATCACATAGGATAAGACTACAAAGCAGCAGTAGCAGCAGGAACGATGTTCACCGAGTTTACAACGCGATCGTTTCATCGTCCACGTATTTTCACACACACGCATGCACGGTCGATATTCGTACCCATGTATGCATTCACGAGCATAGGTTATGTAGGATGCAACGACGACAGCCATAATAATTATATGAATCGTATAGGTTAAGGTCACGTAGCACTCCTACGTTTACCGACCGAGCAAACTCACCCTTTTTCCCGCATTGAATAAACAAACGAACGGAAAGGGTATTCAAATTTCGACGGAATGTCGCTATTTTGTAGCGAAATTCAGGAAAGTTACTTGCCGTAAAAGCATCTTTTATTTACGAAATTACTCTAATAATCCTAGTTCTCAGTATTGCACGAAAAAACTTCTCTGTGCGTGTGTACTCTTCGAGAGCTGGTTTCCTACCGATTTCGCATCACCCGTGTCTTTTGTAAGGTTGATATTTAAACAAATAAGTTTTGATGGTATACACGGAATAATAACGAAAATATTGATTTATTGCTTATAAAGATTGCTTTTGTCTTTTTTTTTTTACGTCGACAAATAAGTCTTGAAGTATTTGGTTGAGACAGCTATCAACGAAAATCTCAAGAATATATAAACTCAAGAATAATTTTTCTGATGACCTGTGTCCAATTACTATTTATTGAATAAAAATGATTCGACGAAGAAACTGAAAATTGTTTTGACTGTTATTTACAATAAAAGTGTTTGAAAAAATAGGATAACTTTTCTTAAAATCCGAAAAATATCGTTCAAACTCCATCTAATAAAACTATTTTTTCTTTCATCAGTTACGCGGAAGGAATGAAAATTTCACATCTATAAGAACCCGGACTGAAAATGCATATTGACCGATGTGATACCTATAATACGGTGACCGCATACGTTTATAATTATGCTACAGAGGCACCTGCGGAAAGCTGATCTCATCCTCGTAGCGGGAATCGTCGCTTCCGAAGCGACTGCAAGCACGCCGGCTATTATTTTCTACAGGTCGTTGACAACCGAACCCATCCGTACATAAATATACATATATATATATATATGTATTACATACGTATTGCACGATATGAGTAATTATAATGCATAACTGGAATCATGCGCGATAGGTCGGATAGGTGTGTGTGTGTGTGTGTAGTGTAATAATATTCAAACTAATTATGTGTAGATGATCACGGTTACGTCACCAAACCGTCATGCATAATGACTCACTGCGATTATGTGTATCTCTACGTACGTATGCATGCATGTGTGACATGATAAAATTGGCCGCGTTCGTCGACGTATAGGAGGTGAATTAACCTCGGACTGTATTATAAATGCATAATATATACTCGTGTATGCCTCTGTCGGTATGCCAATATACCTAAACACAGAGGCGCGCGGAAATAGAATTCCTTACCGCATCGCAAAACAACAGTTTCCCGTGTTTTTATATTAAAATACGTGCGAATCTCCGATCAAAGATACACGTATAATAATTCTGCACCTCATGTACGGACATATGTATAATAACGAACGTATCTGCGTATCTATATGTGGGTGTGTGTCTGTGTGTGTGTGTGTGTACGTACATATATCGGCGCATTCGGCACTAACGAGAGAAACTAATTGTAAGCTAAAAACGTTTATTAAACTAGCACAATACGCGACGGCGACACATCCGTTAGAAGAGGCATAATATTGTATGTAGATAAAGTCGATTAATAAACGCGCGGCCTTTCTCTCCCCTCCAACTTCTTTCTATTTTTATTTTTATTTTATTTTATTTTTTTTTTTCATTATCAACTTTACGCCATTCACGCAGCGAGCACAACAATACTAACGTAGTAGTACGTAATTCCTTTATTTTTATACCAAGCGGAGGACATGCGTAGGGAGAACGTTCGTTTTTAATCTCTGTATTCGATGAGTAAATAATAACCACGTTTGAGCGAGATTTGCGTAAAACGTGCGAAATATCACATTCAAACTTTCCCCCTTCGCCCCTCCGGATACAAAAAAAAAAAAAAAAAAAAAAGCCAAGTACAACGCGTAACGATAAAGTAAATCTGAGCAAATTACGAGGATAAGAAAAAGAAATGTCGAAGAAAAAATTTGTGATAAATCACAAAAATGAAAAAACGCGTGTTAGAACGTGAAAAATGTCACGTCTTGTGCACGCCCGACTTTTCGCTATATTGTCATTATTTCACATGAATTTGGGTTTTAATTAATTAGTTTTTTTTCAACAACATCGCGCGACTTTGACGTATACAAGTAGTCCGCGTTGTCGGTTTCGCAGTGTATAATCACGTATGTATACGGTCGCAAGTATGTACGTACGCACGTATGCAGTGACTCATCCACGACGCTGTTTCAACCTGCACACTTTTTATTATTGTTATTGCATTACCTACCCGCGTGCGTGAGCCTCAAGTAATATTGGTATCGTTGTAATGTTTCACACACGCGCGACACACGCGTATGCATCTAAATATATAGGCGATGCTGCGCGAGCACGTTAAAATGTGTAAATGCAAGTGTGTGCGACATCCCACCAAACACAGTGTCGTACATACTATGAAAAGAGTGACGCATGCCTCGTGCGTATCCCGTAACGCAACAGCCACCTTAATGTATGTACATACACATGACCATGTTACATGTGCATATGTACACATCGCATACAACAGTGAACAAACAGGCAGCGTGCAGCGTTTCATACACAATACGCGATTAATCGTATAGAAAAATCCTGTTGAATATATATATATATATGTGTGTATGTATACATACATACATGTATGGAGCATTCCATGACATCTCGATCGAGATTCTACGTCGATATATCGGATTGGCTTTATAATTTTTTGCGTGAATGTACGCGACGAGAAACGCAATTTTTTTCAGAATTTTTCGACCCAGCGTATACCTGAAGTATGAATTAAAAACTTGAGAAAAAACAAACACCCCACTTTCTGAAATGTGAAAAATCTTATGAAATGTAAGAAAAATTTTCGACAATCTATTAAAAGGTGGAGATTTCATAACTTCGAAAGATGAATGAGAAGAATTAAAAAAAAAAATTGTTATTATTGGATTGGATTTTTATTCGTATTATCGTGATATATTTGATTCCCTGTAACTCTAACTAGAAATTTTTCGGCCCACATTTATAGAGAACTTACTTTCATGTTCATTCTTACGTCAAAAATGCAATCCAATAACAATCAATTTTTTTCTTTCTTATTTGTTTTAAATTCGTATTTTCAAGTTACGAAATCTCCATCTTCTAATAGATGTAAAAATTTTGTTATACTTTATCGGATTTTTCTAAATTTTTACAGATTTTAGAGAGTGGATTTTTGCTTCCAAGTCTTTAAATCGTACTTCAGATACTCCGGGTCGAAATATTCTGAAAAAAATTGCGATCGCGTTCTTCGTCATGTCGTTTCACACAAAAAATTATAAAATCAATCCGAGACATCGATGTAGAATCTTGATCGAGTTGTCATGGAATAACTCGTACATATACACCTATATTTTTTAAACAATATATACGTAGATAAACGAAGTCGATGACATTGTATGTATATACGTACAATACATACATGCATCGCGATTATATATAATTATTCGTATAATAGTTCGACATTTTCGTTTTTTAATTTTTATTATTCTGTTAATTTCTCATATTGTAATTATATTATATTATATTATATTATATTATATTATATTATATCATATCATATAATATAATACGAACAAAACATTCAATTACAAAAACAGTATGGTCTATTTGTGTGTACGATGGTGTATTACGTGTGCCTTGTGTCAATCGATTGAACTTTTCTTTCTTTTCTTTTTTTTTGTCTTTCATTTTTTTCTTCAATCCATATTTCATATCATGATGAAAGCTACAATGTATCTCTTTACGCGATATGCATACCGTATGTGTAATAATATCATCTGGTTAGTGTGTCGAGGATCATATTTTGTATTTGATCCTTATGAATGCGTGGATAAAATGTTTTTCTTTTTTTTTTTCTTCTTCTCCACAGATTAACGACGATATATATATTATATATATATATCATTCTCTTTCTTCTATTAAATATTTTTTAATATTTTCACATCGCCGTCATTTCAATTTCATTCTTCATAACGATCTTGTTACAACATTATTCACAGATTGTACCCATGTATCATATTATGTCGTACGAATACGATGTATTTTTTTTATTTTTATTCTTTTTGTATAACGTACGACGAAACGACGAAACAGTTGTGAATTGAAAAAGTTCGACGATCCCTTGTTTTACTCGTGTATTTTACTCCTGTATAAGGTATGTGAGAAAACGTAAGAATAAAAATAAAACAATGACGAAATATTTTGTGCCATCGCGTTGTTGCATGTCAATAATATTATGTATACCTTTAGTTCCATAAATAATGTATTATTTTCTGTTTTCACGCTTTGAACGATTTCTTTTTTCTGCCTTCTCTACTTTTCATTCACTACAGGTATGTACGTTAATTATAAGTATCTATGTATATATTTATACATATATGTAGAGTTATTTGTCAAAAACACTGAATATTTTACAACAACTATTGACCTCACCCTATAGTCGTGTAACTCTATTAAACGTTTTGCAACTTCTCATTACAGTTGAAATTTAATTTATTTTTTGTTATTCATTTGTTTCATATTGTTCTCTCTCTCTCTCTTTCTCTCGCAATATTATGCGTAGCACGTTTCATCCAATAAGTCGTATCATATCGTATATTCACATTACCACATATGAATAATAGTAGGGTATATATCATAAATTTTGTAATTTTCTAAAAAATATTCTCTAAAAAATATGTTGACCTAAAGATTATTATGACTGATAATCACAGACAATTTTTTTTTTTTTTCTCTCTCTTCACTTTTCACATCCTCGATTCATTCTCGATCTTGATCAGTTGCGTTGTGTTTTTTTAGTCACGTTTATAAAAAGAAAAAATTTCATCGCATGTGTAACAATATTAATACTATTATTATTATTAAAAATTCTTTTTGCCTTCCCGAACTGCAAACAAGTAAAAGTATAATTAATACACTATTAAAAATTTTACGTGTTTGTTAGTTTTCTTCTTTATCAGTTAAAATAGCTAATAGTAATAGTAATAATGATCAGAATAATAATATTATTATTACTATTGTCACGTTATAGATAAATAATAATAACCAGAAGAGAGTTTGCCAGAAGCGTTTTACATATGTAATTCATTTTTAATTCCCTTGCGTTGTTTCTCAGCTCACCTGTCGTCTTTTTAACACTTAAATACACGTTATACATAGTTTAATATATATATATATATATACACACACACACACATATATATATATATATATATTATCATTACCTTATCGGTTATTATTCTCTACTAATTTTTTTTCATTCTATCTTTCTCTCTCTCTCTCTTTCGCTCGCTCTCACTCACTCACTCACTCACTCACTCTCTCTCTTCTGCAATGATAGATTGATAGATTGCTATCTTTTGCGCCGCAGTGATCAACCGATAGTAATTAATTAGTTTCAATCACGTCGAGGGTGCATTTACGTGAGGACGTTTAAAAGAAACTGTGCAGTTATTCACCTAATATAATTGCGAATTATGTGTACACCAGTGTGTCAAGTGTTATATTATACTCATTATCGTTTGTAAAATTATTATTATTGTACTAAGGATAAGAGAAGAAAAGTAAGAAACAAAAATTTGGAAAAAAAATTACATTTCTTTTTTCTTTCTTTCTTTTTTTTTTTTTTTTTTTCTTAAACGACAGGAAAACGAAAATTAATAATGATGATGAAAAAAAAAACCTATACACTTGCAAATATATAATTGATTATAATTTGTATATATATAAATTGTGGGCGTGTGTGAGTGTAATAATAATAATATAATATTATGACAGGGGGGTGATGCGTACAATACTAATATGTATATGTATATGTATATGTATATATTAAGTGGTGTTTCTTTTCTCTCATTTCACTCATTTTACGCACGCTTGCCTGCAGCTTAGTATACACAACCCAGAGTGCGTTTTTCACCGTTTGACGCTATTCGAGAATATTACAATAATAATAATAATATATTCAATACGCAGGCAAGGCAAAAATATAACACAATTGCCGTTAATTTTTTATTTTTTATTTTTTTGTTTGCGTTTCTTGCTGCGTAATCGCTAAACGGATGTATACGTGAGAAGAAAAATTTGGGTCAAAAGATATATATATATATATATATATATATATATATATGAAGGAAGGAAAGAAGAAAAAAAAATGGTATGTTTTAATTCGATAAAAACTGTAATCACATAAAGAACAAACAAATAAAAATAAATCAATTTAAAAAAATATATAATAAAAACAGTTCAGCGTCATCGGGAAGCATGAGCGCGGAAATTATCTGTAACTCGATCGTTCCACGCAAATTTTCGTGAACTGGATAAAAAAAAAAAGGAAGAAAAAAAAAATATATCATTAAAAATTAAAAAAATTAAAAAGATCCCGGGAATCATATTCCTCGCGGAACGTTATACGCAATTAAAGGAATATTTTTTTTATTAACGACCGAGTGACTCGTCGGTCGGCATAAAGGGGGAATTCAACACGTGTCTATCTCATCGTCAGTTTATTTTTGTAAAATTATAGCAATTCACGAGCGGTCCTGTCTCTTGCTGTGAGGACGGACTGGTCACGGTCTTAATAAATTCGTCGAAATTGTCTCGTACATTTTCTTTTTCTCCCCCTTTTCCACGAATGGAAAATTTTTCAAGGAGATTAAATGTAGGTGTTTTACCGTTGTTCCTAGTAATTTTATAACAATTCGTATAACTTGTGTATATAATTGTTAATATAGACTCTAAGCATAATTAAACTATACAATTGTTAGAAATAATAAAGCTTAAAATATTGTGTATACGGTGCAGTGTGTATGTCTGTGGGTGTATAATTTATATTGTACATATGCGCGGTGGATGTGATAGAAGTCAAATTGGAAACACACAATGATTAAAGGTACAGGAGAAGGTCAAAAATAAAAAGTTGAAATAAAATAAAAACGAATATCTGCTCAACAGTTAAGCCTATTAGCCCAATTCGCTTACCCCTTCCAATGTTTGCTAAATTAAATTTTTTTTTTATTTAAAATTATTATTATTATTATTATTATTATTATTATTACTTTTTCATCTTAGACCATGAAAATCGTCTTTGTAATCAATAAATATCAATAAAATATCTAACATTGCTATTATATTTTCATGTAAATTATTACCTTTCTTATTTCGTATATGAATCGTCTTTACAGATTAAAACTTAATTATCATTATATTAACAATATTCTTCTTCTCCTTTATCATCGCCATCCTCGAATACAATTATTATTATTATAATTATTATTATTATTATTATAAATTGTTATCGGTAAAATTATGCATTGCTGAAGACAAAAAAAAAAAAGTTAAAATAATTCAACGCAACGCACATTGTACATGTGTATTGTCGTTGAAATAGAGGGAGGAAAAAAAAAAAAGATTCAAAATTAAATATGAAAAAAAAAAAATGGCAATTTCTCATGACCAGAACAAGTTTCCATTTTTTCCCCCATTTTATAACCTTTTACACAACGCATACAATATTTTGTACCAAACCAGGCCGATCGAAAAATGTAACACATTTGACTAACGCGTGTTCAAATAATGTTCCTGCCATCATTTATGCTTCTTTATTTTACTCGGCTTAAATAATTCGCAATCAATAATCTTTGTATAAAGTTATTATCATTATTATTATTATTATTATTATTATTATTTCTTTTTGTTTTTGTTTGTTTTTTTCATTATTATCAAACACTTTGCTTCAACCTACTATCTCTTACTCTAGGCCATTTTATTTTACTTTTTAGATTTTTTAAATTTTATTTTACTTCTTTTTTTTGTTTTCGTGAAAAGTGCACTTGACGGTGTCCAAAGAGCACCAAAATTAAGGCACGTCCACTCGAGCAGATACTCTCACCCAGATCAAAAACAAAAGTTTTAAAGTATATATTTGTTCCTGTTAAGCTCAAGCAGCTGGTGTATACGTAGTGTAAATATTAAAGTGAATCACTAAAGTATGAAATAATGTACTTAATATTAGTACGAAGGCAACTTATCGTCTGGCCAGATTCAATATAAATTTACCATTCACATGATTCAAATTTGGACACGATAAAAGAAAATACAACAATAATGAAGTACGAATATGCAGTCTCTCTGGTTCTCAGTTTCCCGCCATTGAAAAATGGACACAAAAATATTACGAATCACTTTTGTGGGAAGAGAGAAACAAAAAGAAAAGAGAAAAAAAAATAATTTTTTTTACCGTTATGGGGGGGGGGGATAAATATCTTACAATGGGAGTTTTATAAAATACCACCAAACTAAGATCAGGGGACTTTGTTCTGTCCTATTACAACAGCAACAATAAGGTATGGCTCAAATGAACAAATAATTAATATTATTCATACCTTTTGCACATCGCTGCCAAAGTAGACGTACCTTCGGATAGTCTTTCTTTACAAAAAAAAAAGAAAAAGATCATCCTTTCTTGCCATTCTCAATCTCTCTCCTTAATGCCTACGATCCTATCTTACGTTAAACTGGGTACTCGTCACTTACATCGAGACAAAGTGTGGTTTTTAACAATTACATATCTTACAAGAAAGCTTTAAATCTGGCATTAAAATTGAGCCCGTACAAGGTTAATTGAGTTTCCAGTAATATCCACGCTAGACCGCGTAATATTATCGTACTTTTCATCTCCTTTTAATCAAATTTAATTTCATTGATACAGTGAAACTTCACTTAACGGACACCTCCCAATGACGGATTTCTCTTTACAACGGACAGTCTAAGAATCTCCAGCGGCACAATTTACACGTTTATGTTATTCTTAATAACGGACGATATTTTCAGTCCCGAAGGTGTCCGCTATTGGGAAGTTTCACTGTAGTATAATAATTAGCTCTTCTACGCAAAGTACCAAAAAGTGCGATAAGGGATTGTGATCCAGTGCGAATATTGCTGCGTATCAATCATTAGGCCTTGATTACGAGCGAGCCTCGATAGTGGACGATGCATAGAATCTATAAGTTGCGTGCCATAGCACAGGCATGTGTAAAGTGTATCCAAAGGGTCGTTAACACGATAGTTGTATTAACTTTTGAAGCGTAAAAGCAAGCCGAAGATATATTCAATTGATTATTATTGCTACTGGTATATACTCCTTAAATTAATTACTACGCGTAGCCGTTTAGAGAAATAAAAAGTAAACCTTAAAACGACTTCACAACGCCGCGTCAGCTGAGATATATTATCTGGCCTGTCAATATTTCAAACTTTGTTAACTATATTGTATTTCATTTTTTCTTTTCTTTCCGCCTATCAATTGTTTATATTTAAATAAAAAGCTGCATATGTAATTCGATAGTGGTTTTCTTCTTTCTTGTCATTATCTTTGAGAATAGAACTACTACGATTCGTGCAAACTGACCTTGTCGTGATATATATTTCAATAAACGCGCGGTGCTCTCGTGAAGTGCGATCCATTATTTCCTATCGATGTCACCAATCAGGTACGCGCTGCTCAATTGAGATATTTTCGACATCTCCGGGAACCACAGGTACACGGGATCTTTATATCCTCAAAGGGAAACTTGTAGTCGTAGGTTAGCTCTTCGCCTTGCACTATGCGACGTAGCGCAAATATTAAAATGTGTTTCTTACCAAGGATGTCGACCACTCGAGAGTAGCAATTTGGCTGAAAAAGAGAAGGATTTTTCATAAATACGTTCCAGGAACCACATTAAATGTAAAAAATTAGGTAATATTCATAGTTTTTTATTTCAACTTTAACAAGCACCTCGCAAGAGTGATTGATGAAACGAGCAGCGTTCCCTTTCATCGTTGCATCCACGACTAGGTGGTCATCAATTTTGAACATGTAACATCCAATGTTTTTGCTATCGTAGTACTTTTCGCGTTTATCCGTCAATGATGCTCGTATCACCTGAAAGTAGCCAAACAATAAACAATTAAAACATTGGTATCAGGTTTACCAAAGTTATCGGTCATCGGAGTTTATATATCTCCATTAGTTACCTCTCCGGCGTATTCAATGACCATTTCCCCAGCCTCGATATCCCGCAAGCAAAACAAACCCCTCCCGTGAATGTGTGAGTGATAAACGCCGACAGATTCCTTAGATGTTTCCTTCAGAATCCTAAACCTCATTGCCATTGGTAAATTTGTGCTCGCAGCCCTCCTAGAAAATTTCGTTCAGATTGTAATGTAAATATCTGAAGTAAATGGATTAAAAATCTTTGAAAAGTCAATAAATTAATGTTATTATTCACCGTGATTCGTTTTCTGAAATGGCAATCATTTTTGGCTGCTGTCGATGTCTCGATGCCAGCCAACTGAACATGTCATGGACCTTCCTTCCCCTGAATGATTCAGCCCTCGCAGCTCCGCTGTCACATTCTGTCAACAAGTCGTTTTCTATCTCGCTTGGTTTTGGTGGTTTTAAATTATGCAGCTTTGGTTTGTACTTGGTGCACCTGTTCACCCCTGGTAATTGTTCGACCAGATAAACAGTTGCGTTATTTTCCAGCCCCAGATTTTCCGTAAGGGGATTGTGGGGTAACGGAGGCAAGTTGTGAGCCCTACGTGCAGACTGAACAGCTTCAAAGACTTTGTCCCAGACCTCGGACATGGAAGAGGCAACGTGCGTAAAACCGTCTTGCGATTTGATTTCGTACATCATGCTGGGTCGTTTTGAGATTGATTTTTTTACCATCAATTTAGAAGGATTATTGTTTGGAGGTTTCAAGATCTTTGAGACAATTCTTGGTTTCTTTACCGCTATAGGAGGAGGTCTAGGTTTTGGCGAGTCCATTTTATTATCAAGCGAGCTTGGTTTACTCTCCATCTTGCCCGACTTTAACGCAAAGTTCTTCAACGGCGAAAGTTGTAGGGAAGTAATCTTAGCAGCTTCTCTCGGTGATAGAATTTCAACTGAAGTTATTTGTGGTGTCCTTTTGTTTTGTGAAACTGCTTTCATATTTTGCGTTATTTTGTAAGAACCGTCCTGTAGCTGCTTCTGAAAGACAATCTTCAAAGATTTATTCTGTAACTTTTCCTTATCCAGTTCCAATTTCAAGTTTTCCTTCATTTTATTCATCGTTTCGATATCAAATGCCATTCCATCACTATTACTCAAATCATTTGTAGACGCATCTGGTTCTTTCACCGGTTCGACAATCATGTCATCTCTGCGTTTGGAAATCTGGACGTTCAGCTTAGTCGGTTCCTCGACGGCAATATCAGGCTTCCGCATTTGCTCCGCCGGTTCTGGTTTTGAGGTAATCGCCTGCATTGGCAGAACCCGATTCATCGGTCTGCTTGTAGGTGCGTTGCTCACTGGCATGGTAATCTTATTAGTTGTGCAAACGTTCAAATTGATCTGGTTTACATTATTTGTGTTCATCATGTTAACGTTAATACAATGGCCATTAGTACTGTTACTATTAACAATGCAACTACCAACACTGTTGTTGGACATTGTATTAACGTAGCTGGTATGCACGTTATTTACATCATTGTGGTTCATTTTATTTACAGTAATATTATTATTATTCCTCTGTGGTACACAGTGGCTCGGCAAAGGCGGCATTTTCGAAGATATGCTTGATTTTATCATGCTAGTATTTTCCGACACATGTTTAGAGTCAAAGTACGGTCTGATATTGTTGCTGATAGGTTGCTCGGACGCAAAGAGAGGCTCAGTTATTCTCCAGGGTCCCTGATGCAAGGGCTGCATTGATTGTATTTGTTGAAGGGGCTGCACAGAGGTGTGAGAAACGGGACTTGGTCTAACGGCAACCCTTGGTATTGTCGTAGATGTCTGTTGCTGCTGTTTAAAACCCACCAACATATCGCTAGGAGAAACTGCACTAGAGACAATTGGCGGAATTTGTGGCACTTGTATTGGTTGTACAGGATCCGCTATCTGTAAGCACGGCCCATGCTGTATAGGATTACAATTCGCGGGAGCGAAAGCCTGTTCCGGGTTTGCTGGAATAGTTATTTGGGAATTGCTTGGCTCAGCAATAGGAGGTGGAGGTTGATTGACGACCACGTAGCTTCCCGGCACTCCAGGAACACTCTGGACCGTTTGTACCGACGGAACATTTGGAACATTAGGCACGGACTGAACGTCTACGATTGGTTCCATGAGTTTCGAAGCTTGAAATACTTGCGTAGTAGTTTGGTAGCTGCTTGCAAGTACCTGAGGAACAGCTCCGGCCACAAACTGACTAGATGACATAACGGTATTGCTCACTATTGTCTCAAGCCCATAGTACATTGGTTGGCTATGGACAAACATGCTCCCCGTTGAATCTGTGAACATTTCAAGTGCCGGTGTGGAACTAAGTACCAATTGCTCCGACGATATCACTCCACATTGGATGGCGCTCGGTTGTTGCTGGATAATAGTGCCCAAAACGGTCGGCTGTGGTTGAGCTATTTGTACGTTCGGTAATACTGATATTCCGCCATTTTGCAACGTCAACAAATTGTCAGAGGAAGCCTGGATGTAAGCACCAGGAACCAACGAGTTGGCAGCTATAAATTGTGGCTTATAACCGGTCTCGTGTTGCCCTCCAATCGTAGCTACATACTGCAAGTTTTGAGCCGATTGCTGGTGATGTTGATGTTGATGTTGTTGCTGCTGCATAGCTTCCACGTATGCGGACATCAAATTCGGCTGGGGAACCTGTTGTAGAATAACCGTTGGACCAGTGGCTCTTTGGGCTTGCTGCAGCTGTATAATTGGCGTATTATTTTGGATCGTTTGGAACCTGACGTGGCTTGACTGTGGTACGTTAGAGGTTCGTAATATATTGGGCTTGATGCCCTTGGCCCTGGGCTTTGGGGTTCTGGGAGATTTTGGCTTCAAAAGCTTAGCTTGCTGGACACCAGGATTTACTCCTGCCTCATTGGCGCTGGTCTGAACGCCAGTCGATGAAAAAGTTGGCGATACTTGTGGGCTTGGAATGGTCTGAGAGCTTGTGCTGTCTGGTGATGTCAGGGGTACGTTTATGGCGCTTTGTGTAATACTGGTCACAGAGTCTCTCGATATCAACGGGCGATCTGTGATTTCGGTTATTTGAACCGTACTCTCCGGCTGCTGTGGTAATACTGTAGCATTTGGTAATGTTGTCGTTGTTCTAGTATACTGAGTTTGTACAATCATGTCATTCGACGTTAATACCGTTTGGTGAACAGTTTCTACCGTGGCGTGTGTGTGGATTTGAGGTGTCATAATCGCCTGTGCGATGGGTTCAATTTGAATTCCAGGATGGGGCGAGGGAACCGAAGCTTCAACAGGAGATGTAGCCTGGATATCCGAATACTCGGATGACAAGGTATGTCCTTCAGACGGAGACATAGTAATGAACTGCGGTGATTCGATTGAAGATCTGATACTGGGTGAAAACCTTGAATCTGGGGACGTAAGTTTATTGTCCATAGTCTCGGAGTCGCTATCACTTGTAGTCATGGTGTCGCAGGTAGCAAGATGTCTGTTGTAGCTATCCTGTGTCCTGTACGTGCAACGGCACCTCTTGCAAGTTACAGGTTGATCCACAGGGTCTGGTATTGGCAGGTACTTTGTTGACAAGCTTGTGCCTAATTCGTTCGGGACCTGAGAATGCGGCGATGAACACTCGTCGTCACTAGACACATCATCTGCACCATCCAGCTGCGGAATTTTGAAGGACACTGCGTCACTCTGATTAAACTTCTCCACCAGCTCCTTTCCATCCTCCTTTCGAGGAACCCTATTCAATTTTGAAAACCTAGAAGCATATTTGTACAAACTGGCGCCAGTGTCAAACTTTCCACTGTCGCAAGAGGAGTCGTCATTCGCTCCGTCGACCTGGGGGATCCGAACAATCGCGTCCAGCGAATGGAGTGGTGGGACTCGATCCTCTGCTGTGTATTCAGGAGAGCTACACTCACTTGCGCTTCCTGTATCTGCCGTTCCATCTACCTGAAGAATCCTCGGGTGCTGCCTTGCGTGCCAGAGGAGCCTCTTGTGTTCTTTGCCATCATCCCGAGGTGAAGTGCGGCGTGTTGTTACGCCAGAATCTTCAATGCAGTATTTAAGCTCTCTGACAGACTCGGAGATAATACTGGGTGTACTGGCCCTACCCACTGTTAGCATAATACTTTCTGGTATACGAAGTTCGTGCAGCATTGGCGTTCGCTCGTTTTGAGACTCCACAACTGTGACGGCAGCTTCTGATCGTGTAGAGTTTAAATTCTTCGGTAACTTCCTCCGCTTCATTGTGGGTCCGTAGGTCCCGTCTAGTTTATAGCTCCATGTAAGACTGCAGGATCTCTGGTGATGCCGAGGACCCCCAACGACGACGGAATTGTTGGACATCACTTCAGACTTTGATCGTTTTAGTTCTCTGCCCCCCAATTTCTGGTTTTTCGAATTAAACAGATCGTCGACGATATCTTGAACAGAACTCTTTGCCTCCAGGTGAAGCCAGAAATCATTCTGCGGTCCGAGTTCTGGCATAGATGGATCCATTTTAGAGACTTTGTTCTCGGTAGGTTTTATCATCTCGTCTACTTCTGTTGGCAATATTTCATCTTTCAATAAATCTGTACCAAAACCGCCATCAGTTTTCAAATCCATGGCTAAAAAATCCTCATACGTCATTTTTGGAAAAATATCTTGCATCGAAATTCCATCCAATAGATCATGGGGCAGGTCTTCGAAAATTGCTTCCTTCAGCTCTGGTGGTAAGAGATCTGTGTTATTCTGTTCAGCTAAATTCTCATCGGCTTCCTTGTTGCATACAGAATCGACGAGAGTGTCTAACGTCTGTTTTACTGCAACAGATTTCTCGGTGTCGCTCTCAGCCTCTCGCTCCGCGGAGTGATCAATGGTGACATTATTTTCCATATCCACAGCTGCCTCGGGTACATATATTTGAACAAACGTCCTAACATAATATTTGACAATTTTCAAAGGGTTAATGGTAGACCAGTACAGTCTGGAACACTTATAATCACTTGGCACTATTTTCTCAATTGTGTCAGAAAACTCTGGAACAATGGTGCCAAGGCAATCGATGGTGAGAGAGCCGATCATGACCTTGACCTTATTAGGTTCAGCATATTTTTTCTTTTTCCGATCCAACTCAACGTAAACCGGCCTTTTTAAATCAAAGTCCTCCTCAGATTGCGGTGTTTTGTCCGAGCAGTTAGATAAATGCAAAGTACAGAATACCGTTTTGTCATCATTGAATGCAAGGTCTATGTTCCTTGCGCATGGATAATGATACGTTCCATTGCAATTCTTGCTGCAGCAACCAACGCTTGCTCCTTTCTTTCCACATTCCGTACACCGTATTAACCGACCTCTTGATATAGCACTGTGAACGTTCTGAAGTGATCCGTCAATTTCCTCGAATACCTCGTTGGACCACAAAGCACAATTTGCATGAACCCATTCATTTTGCCCACAGTAAAGGAGACGGCCTTCTCTTGTAGAGTATCCATCGCCAAGTCCCTTGCACAAGCAACATGACCTGCTGTCCTGCGCGTTGACATTCTGGTACAAATTTCCTGATTTCGCTGCGATAGCCTTTGGCGCCCTCAGAACTTCCTCCTTCCACGTTTCCAGAATTGAATCATCCAGCTTAGCCAAAAAATTCTCACTATCTTTGGAATACGACTCTTTTGTTGGCGTGGATAAGCCCCCAGTGCTCGATGTGATTTTCGAATGCTTTGGATGAAACCAAGGAAATACTTCGCACAGAATTTTGTGATACGCTTCTACAAGGTCCTCGTTAGATGCACGATTGATTACGTGCTCCATGTCACAGTGAAACTGCAACAACGACCCATATTCATTACCATTCACTTTACGCTTTACAGACATCAAGGTTGGTGATGGCCTAGCAATAATTTGTTGCTCAAGGCAAAGGCACTCTTTATTCTCAATTGCAGAACCACGTGTCGTTTCAATATCGACAGCAGAGTCTTTACCGTCAAAAATATCCTGCCCCTCTTTTGAGAGGCAATTTTTTACTCTAACGGAACATTCTTTCAAGTGAAACTTCTGTCGCAATCGCCTCAACCCTCTCTTGGGTGGATCAGTGGGCTGGTCATCTGTTTCAAAATCAGATTTACTGGAGTTATCAGACTTCAAATTTCCACTCAAGTTTGAATCAGCATCCGTAGAACGCTCACTGTTACACTCATCGTAGTCATCGAACCTGTTGATTACTTCCTTGCCGTTTATAACACACACCTCAAGTTTTTCGTCTGAGAAGTCTAGCTTTCTTACACTAGATATCGGTCTGCACAAGCACTCCTTTCTAGGGCTCCACTTCAGAGCGATGCACGCTTTTCTGTTTTTACTCAGGGATTTTATAACACCTATGAAACCTGCCTTTAGTTCTGCTTCAACTGCGTTTCGCCAGATAGAATTTGGGTCCGGTGAACATTGGCGACAAATAAACTCTATAGAGTCTGGTAAGTAGCTCAGAATTTCGTAGCGTTCGTCCGAGAGGCCTTCGCATCGAGCATGAACCCAGCATGAGCATTCGTTGCATTCCATCATCTACAAAAAATAAAAATAATACAATTACTGATTGAAATTGTTCAATTACGAACATTAGCAGTTGAGAATAATAGAAAATCATTTGAAAATATCATGCTGCCCATTACCTTTGTGTCAAAGTCATTTTCGTCGTAACATCTTTGACACAGAGGGCAATAATTTCCACGCTGTCTGAGCTTGAAGCACATAGAACACAGAGGTAGATTGCCAACGTGAACACTGACACCTTCGCTTCCACAGCTTTTACATTTTATGCAACTATGGCACACGTAGGGTCTGTCAGGACTATACAGTCTCGTGCTAATCCCAGATTTTGATAGGCAGGAGTGATGGAAGGACTGGCGACATCGAATGCAAGACAATTTCGGACCGGATCTCAGGTGGCATGTTTGACAAATCGTACAGCGAGGACAGCACCAATTTGGTTGAGCACATGCGTTCCACTCGCTTGGCTCCAGACAGAAAGCATGATACGGCTCGCAGCAGCACTGACAATGGATCAGCTGTAAGGATTGTGAATAATGTTAATTCAGATGTTAACTCAGATTATGGATTCTTTGAATAGATTACAATGTTCAAACATGTATCCACTTACAGGTTCTTTACCAGCGCTGCCACAAAGATAGCATATAGCAGGAATGTGGAAGGCTTCGGAACCGATTAGTGCAAAACCTTTGGCTCCAACCTCAGCTGGATCGTACTGTTCCCAAAAGTCTATAGAAACTGTGTGTACCTCATCAACGACAGGCTTAGGCAGAGAACGTATCTGTTTGTGATGAAATTATTTTTCAATGTCTAAAAGTAACAATTAGAGTAAGCAAGTTTATTACTATTATTGAACTTACGACTGGAAGGTTTAGCGTTGAAGGATTCTGTTGCCCTTGTACCTTCACCCTTTTTTGAGACGGTTGTTGTACTTGATTGTTAGTTTCCTCTTGATAGGCTTTTATTATTTCCTTCTCTTTGGATACTTCCTCGACCTTTTTGATTTCCTCTGTTTTCTCCTCATCTTTAGGTAGTCTTGGAATGTTCTTTCCAGATTCAACACTGTCCTCTTTACCCTCGCTGGACGGAAATGTCGCTATTGGTTGGCCGAGCGCTACACTAGCACTCCGGCAGACGTGTTTAACTCGAGGTCCTTTCAACTCCAGCCTCTGTCTAACGGGCTGAGAAAATTGATCTGTTGTCGATGGATCTAATGATGGATTTTTTACTTTCTTTCGAACCTTTATCCTGTTATCTTTTCTTCTCTTCTTGCTTGGTGATACTGATATAGGATAGTCAACTGTAAATACGGAATTCGATATTCATTAAATTCATCATAAGCAATGTTTAAATGCAAGAATAATACAACCGAGAACAAATTTCCAAGAATTTTCTAATAAAAAATAAATAAGTGGTAATTGATTTTTGCAATCATACATTTTTTCAATTTGCCTAGCGCTCCTGGAACGGCATTTTGATGACTCGTTTTCTGTCCCAGGATATCAAGTCCGTTCCAATTGGTTGCTGATCTGAACAAGCTTCTATCCCTGCTGTCTTCGGCTGGCCAACCCAATTTGCATCCCGTCAATCTTTGCATTTGTCCTTCGCTTTCTTCCTGACATACCGACATCGGCACGGATACTGGGACAGCCAAAGGATCCCTCATCAAAGGTGGAAGTAATAGGTTCAATCCAGCCCTTAGAGCCGCAGGTATATTGTAACACTTTAGACACATCTTTAGCCAGCATGCCGGACACCTAGCTTTGTATACACATCTCATAAGATTCCATTGCTGACTTCTGACGACTGGTGGTACCAGACAGAGTCCGTCACCCTTGTGGCATTGAAGTACCGGAAGAGCGTTGTTGGTAGACTTTGTGCAAGCCTGACGTTTAATCATCTTGCTAATAAATTTGCGACACGACTCACAACTATGAATGCCAAACTTACGGGCCTGTTTAACAAATCGATAAAAACGTACTGCACCGCATACCCCACATTTGACAGTCGCAGCCAAGCCTGAAATGTCAAGAGAGAAGAAAATCTTAGTTTGAATCTTAGAAAGGAGAATCTGTTATGCTTTTTTCCAACTAGTTTCTCACCAGGATTAGAACTTCCACTTGAATTGCTGTGGGCATTCGAGTTGGAAAACGGTCCCTCAGCACCCCCTGACGTTCTGTTATCCAACTTCAGCCTTGCCTTACGCAGGATCACTTTTCCGCCATTCAACTTCATTCCTGACCATTCCGAGTGTTCATCCTCACTGTGATCGCTGTGTTCACTGCCACTTTCCGAAAGGTTGCTCTCTGTGTCCAAGCTTTGCGAGTTTGATGTCGAGACGCTTTTATCACTAATATTATCGATGCTCTCTTTTAACGATGGTACGTTTTCCAAAGCAGGCATATTATCTGTTGAATTATGAACAGGCTCAGAGGCTACCTTCGGGCTTGGAGAATTCACTGCTGCACTGAGCGTTCCAGAACGAGTCTGAACTCTGGAAGACTCTGAATTAGTCGTACTGGAATCGGGAGGAACTTTAGCAGGAATGAGAGTTTGCTTGCTACTTGTACAGGTATTTGATTTAGGTAATTGCGGTATGGGATCCTGAGCAGCGCTGGGTGAGACATGGGAAGATTTGACGGAAGATTTGTTTTTGCATGTAGAAACCTGAGGTTTCTTCAACTCGTTATCAGCCGTTGTAACGGTGTGATTTGAAATATTTGAGTTAGCCGTGACGTTTTGAACAGTTTTCTTAGGCTTCCTCATATCTTTATCAACAACCTCCTCACCCCCGGTTCTATCCGGTAACACTTTAGCTTTTTTATGATATTTTTCATTGAGACTCTCACTGCTCTCCGGGATGCAAGTTTCTTCCAATTCTTCTATAAACCTTTTATTTGGTTTTATTACTCTTGAGGAATGCACACTTCGCACAGGCAAAACAAACTTGCGCACAGTACCAATCTTATCTCCGGTCGAACCTGTGCCGTTTCGAGTATTAACCGAACCGCTAGACTTGGCCCTTTGCAGTAATCTTTTGGCTGTACTGTTTCTAAGTTGCCTGGTTCGTTGGTGTCTTTCCAGAATGTTGTTTACAGGCTTCAGCACTGGAGCTTTGCTCAAGTTCAGAGACTCGGTACCAGCTATTTTACTTCGACGGTTCTTCATCCTGCAAACTCTCCTAGCCTCATCCGACTCTGTTTTACCCAAACTGTCTCGGGAAATCCGAATTCGGTTAGAACCACTTTTATACAAAGAAGCATCCCTCACGTTTTCTTCATCCAATGGAGGATTTTTAATGTCTTTAATGTTTTTTCTACACTTGGAGGGAGATTTTTTCAGAGGCCGTTCAGGCACTTCTGTGTCCCGCTGTTGCGTTTTAACATAGCACACGGATAGCTTGGCTTCTTTGCTGCTAAACCCATGAAATGGTGGGTGTTCCTGAAAATAAAATACCAGTCAGTCAAGACCTTTTCGCTTAAAACTACCCTTTCATCTACACTTATCGATCAAAGTCGCGTGTTCGGTTAACTTGACGATATTGTGAATGAAAAGTTTTGCGCATGCATACAGAAACGGTTCAGGCGATGCTCAATGATAACACAATCAACAGAGAAACGTCGCGCGTTCTTTGCGCGCGATTAAATACAGAGGATTGAGGTTAGGATCGACGACGAAAGATATCCGACTGGCAAGACGTTGAGGAATTGGATCAAGTCATCGGCATTTGAAAATAGATATAAATTTCTCAACGCACATAAAAAACATTTGCCGCTCATGTGGCATATATTAACCTTCTAATGGTTCAGTTGTTCATTTTCGGTGTATAATATCGGCGTAGTGGATCGGGGATACGGAATAGCGGCTATTATCCACGCATCAAAAGGATCGTCGAAAATCGGAAAAAAGTGAGAGCCGTCAGGAGTATAGCGAAGAAAAAAAAACAAATACAAAAAAAAAGGTAAGAGAACGAAGGTAGGCGAATAATTGAAACGAAGAGAGGCGAGCATCGGCGGAGTGTAGTGTGAAAAGACGGAGACGAGGATCGCGAAGCGTCTAAAATCACGTCCGTGCGGGGGGATTGAGGGGTCAGGCTATGGGGGGCATGGGGGGGAAGGGAGGGGTGGCGACGACAGCGTATGACGCGTAATCATCGGTTCGACAGAAGCAGAAATTACCTTTTCGTTGTCACCGAAGGTTTCGTTGAACAGGGACAGTCCGTAGTAAATGTTCTCGGCGGCGACGACGGTTACGGGGTCGGTTTGGGCAGTCTCGGGTCTCCCAAGAACCTTGATTCGTTTCCTGGTGACCGTTTTCGGCGGTTTACCGGGAAACTTGGACCTTCCCATGTTCACTTGTCTTCGGCTCGCGGGACCTCGACCTCGTAGCGAAATTCTGTTTCCATTTTAACGCCAATTTTACCGAGGCCCACCACCACCACCGCCACCAGCAGTAGTAGTAGCAGCAGCAGCAGCAGCAGCAGCTTACTCTACACCACCACAACAATAATCATCCAGAGTCGGAGTTGGAGAGAGAGAGAGAGAGAGAGAGAGAGAAGGAGTGAGAGTGAGAAAGAGACTCACGTTACCAACACACCAGAAACTCGCGTAATAGAAACACGAGAGAAACACACACGGAACTTGTAACGCTACCGAGGGGTTCGGGAAACTTCGTTACCCCAGTTCGGCAAAGTTCGGCCCCTCGTCTAAGAAATGCGCGCGAGACGCGAGTCTCGTTCTCGTTCTCGTTCTCATGCGTATGTACAATGTATGTACATACATACGTATGTTTCGTACGTACGTACGTACGACGTACAATACGTACCTATCTAACCGTACATCCATGCATCGTACGCGGTACGTACGAGCAGCTCCGATAATACCGGCATCCCGGTGAATTGACGAGAAAATACGCTTACACACGATAGTAATACCGAACTGCGAACGATAATCCAAGCCGCACAGCAGCCGCGGCGCCGCTACTTGTCAAACACGCGCGCTTTATTACCGAAGTCCCTCCCCGGAGGCGAAGCAGGCGAACCCAACAGGCAGAGTCCCTCTCCTCTCCGCCCTCTCTCGACTCACGAGTGTAAACGACCGCGCGCGACTTCGCCGGCTCTCGGCCATCTGGGTTCAGGGACGAAAACCTGCGGCCGGGAACGAGGGGAATTCTCAAAGCGTCGTCCCCGACACTTGTTGTCGTCGTCGTCTCGGTCTCCGACTCAAGAGAGAGAGAGAGTTTAGATCAACCGCGAATGGTAAAAGAATTTATTATTCATCCGCGATACTTTACTCCTCGAAATGATTCATTTCGTACCAACGACGCGACGCTACGCGACGAGAGACAAACGTATTTATACCAACCTACTACGTACATATATACTTATATACTTATATACATCCATATGCATATATATAAGTAAAATAATCACCCACAAACGACGACGACGCGCGGGATATAAAGTATCCGATCGAAAACTCTTTACTTTAACGCCGCTCGTCGCCGCTTCTCGCACGTCTATCTCCTCGCTCTTCAACCAGCACACACACGCACATACACACAGGCCGTCTATTAAATCTCTGCCAAGAATAAACCCAGCTCTATTATAAATTCCCGCGAATGTTATTCATCTTTACGGGCTATGTGTCAGAGAAGTGTGTGGACTGCGGGTCCTCTGCCACACACTGTAGAGTCGGTAGTATATATATATATATATATATATATATATATATATATATATGTCTATATATACACCTATATACATATATCTAATACAGGCTTCTCCGCATGTACGTATTATCGCGATTATTCGTACGTCGAGTCCGTACAACTGTATAATACAGTGAACACATCTTACACACATGGCCGTGCGCATACGTGAATATAACATAGACGCCGCGTGCTCGGTACGGGGAACGGCTCTAATTTGCAATAGTTTCGCGGATGGCATACCTTTCGCTTACTTTGTCTTTGTCTCCACCGGGCTTTGTTGCCGGAGGATTTATCGGCCCGAGATGAAGGACGTTACTAAAAGCGGATCCATGATCCTGCTTATTTTTAAATCTCTCCCTCTCTATCTCTCTCTCTCCCTTTTTTTCTTACATTACTCTCAACTCGCGGATCAAGCTGCGTCGTAGAGACTTGTATGTACGTAATATACCGCTTGAGTATAGGTCGGCAGCGAAATTGATCCATTATATCATTAGAAACTATTCGACCCTTATATGTACACGCATTGCGATTGTACGGAATGTTTGGAATCAACTTTCATTCCCTGCGATGGCAAAGCGAAGTACATGCGTTTGAACTGAAATTAGGAATGCTTATGCATATTTGTATACATGTGCCCAACTGATGGGTTTACGATTGAATTTCATTCAGATCCAGCAATGAGCAACGTTGTAACATCGGAGGTCGATGACTCTGTGACAAAGGATAAATCTACACCAGGTGCTGTAGAGTTTGCTCACGACGAGCTTGTCAAACTGACCAAAGATGCGATAAACAAGATAATTGAGAGCGATCCTCTATTTTCTGGAATTCCAGCCGATGCTACAGTTGAGGAAATCAAATCACAGTCGGCAGTTGCTCAAGGTCAAGCGATTACGCTTTACTTGAACCGTGGAGAATTGCCGATGCTTTCTGTTGTGGTAAATATTACTAGATTATATATGTTTCTACAAAGCAATTTTGCGCTATAATAGTTTGTACCGTTCTTTATAATTTGAAACAAGGTGCCGCCTCACAACACAACGGTTCTTGATTTGAAAAAGGCGATAAAACGTCACACGCTTTTGGCCCTGAAGAGAGAGAAGGTAACAAAGAAGATAAGCTGGAAACATGTTTGGAGAAAGTACAACGTATGCTTTGGTAGTACACAGCTGGTAAACGATAATGAAAACATAAAGAACTACGGCCTGACTAACAAAGCGGAGCTACATTACGTAAAGAAACGGCGAGAAAAATAAAGGTGTCAAAATCTAGGTACAAAACGGTCTGAATTTTATCTTTTAATCCTCATCGATATAATAAGTTACACTCATTCCCAGTTAAATTTAAGTCTAAGCTAGATTAGTGTCGATACGTTTAGGTTTGGGCTTCTGCAGGCACAGAATCCTTCTCCGCGGGTAGTCTCATGTCGACTTTTAGTTGCGAAGAGCAATCCTCCAACATCATGCAGGTCAATTCAAAGGCCGGGGAAACATGGTGGTTAGTAACAATCAATTTCTTGAGAGAGTGTATCCTGTACAGAGCTTCGAGTCCACGTTCGGTTACTTTTTCACAATCCGATATATCCAGATATTCCAGATTTGGGTAATAGCTCGACATCTTATCCAAGCACCAGTCGTCGATTGTCTTGCAGCCTTTAAGGCTTAGCCATTTGAGTTCGTTGAGGAAGCGCATGTTATCCAATCCTTCGTAGTAAAGATTCATTCCATTTATGTCGATCGCTTCCACTACGAAATCCGGCACGTAGGATGTCGGCAAATTGTAATTTCCTTTCTCGTCTCTTTCCGTCCACCCAGGTTGTCCCAAAAACTTAACTTTGGCTCCGCGAAAGACGAGAAAATGACCGGTGGCCAAATTGGAACCTAGAATTTCATGTCTCAGTTTTATGAATTTCTGGTCCTCCTTTTCTGCTTCTATCTTCTTTTGATTCCACCATTTCTTTATCCCATCTGCGCTCAAGTCCCAGGGTTGCGTCAACGCTACCACCTTCTCCATCGTGGGTCCTTCAACTTTGCCTGTGCGGTCCCAAACTTTGAATTTTGTTTGTAACCTATAACTTCCATCGTCCCACTCTCTTCGCCACTGCTTTAACTGCGGTTTAGGTTTTTGGACCTCTTCCTCCGGGGGATCATACTTGCTCATTGACCTCGATACTTGTTCTAAAATCAATGAATTACGGCATCCTTGGTACCTATGCAATCCCAGACGAGTAACCTGCCTGGCAAGCATGTTTGGGAGACTTTTTTTCCTCCGGCCAAGTGTCTGAATTCGATGTAACTTCTATTATCCTCGAGGACCGAGGTTTTGTTCGATTCAATTTTGCCCTCGTTTCGGGTTATTTTTCGACTCTCTGCATGGTATGTATCGATTTTAGGTTAGGTGAGTTACCGGGTCCGCCATCTTGTCGCTGGCTGGTCTGTCGATTCCTCGGATTTCGGAGTCGATTCTCAGCTTTTATTACTTGCCTGACAGCTGTCATGAGTGATGACCGGTCCGATCCTCAGTTGACGGAATAAACAAGGCGAGAGTCAACGGCGAGCCAATAAACAGGGATTAGGTTATACCAGTTTTCGTCCTCCTCTTTCTCCTCCCTCAGCTTCGGAATTGAAACTGTAGAAAGGGCTCTGGCTGATTCCGATTAGTCGCGTCTCTGCATCTGACTCTCATCTTTGGTCAATCAGCGATTTGACCCCGTTACAAGCGTAACTTAACGATCGAGAGCGGAATTTTGTTTGAATTTTAGCCATGGAAGATATGCAGGAGGAGGTAAATCGGAATTTTTTAATTACTGGTCTATGCTCGCAGGATTTTTAGGTTAAGGTCTGAGTTTATGTCGCTCTTGCAGGTATTCGTTTTTTTTTTTTTTTTTTTTTTTTTAAATTTAAAACTTCGTGCATTTAACGCAGTTCTTCAATTTCAGACCCAATTTGTCGTCGACGATGTCAGCAAGATAATAAAAGATGCGATCGAGGTTTCCATCGGGGGCAACGCCTACCAACACACTAAGGTTAATCAATGGACATCTCACGTAGTTGAAGCCTGCCTGGGAAACCTCACCAAGCTACAGAAACCTTACAAATATATCGGTGAGTAGTGGCTAGATGATTCATTTTTATTTTTTATCACATTACTTTTGCTTATACGTACCTTTGTCTTATTACGTTTGGATTACTTTGATGACCTCGACCCATTGTCAAGGCCTCCGGTATTTATGAATGTTGAAATCTGTGTGGCAGAGGGGAGATAGAACGAGATGGGCCGCTCCTTAGACGCACTTCATTCATATTTCTCTATATTTTTACTTGGTGCAGTCTTTTCGGTTGTTTTCGGTTTCGCAGTCTGATCTTTGCTCCGGCATGGTGACATTTTTTTTCCGGGGTACGAGGTCAAGATCGATTCCTTTAGCCTGCTGATATAGATAAATCGCTTTCCCAAGTGAGACTGAGTCATGGAAATATAAAACTACATTTATTCCAGTGACTTGTACCATCATGCAAAAGAACGGTGCAGGCTTGCATACGGCAAGTTCGTGCTTTTGGGACAATGCAACGGATGGAAGTTGCACAGTTCGCTGGGAGAACAAAACGATGTATTGTATCGTGTCCGTTTTTGGTCTGGCGATTTAAACCTTTGAGTTGAAAGTTGACCTAGTCCATCCAAAATCAAATTGAGTAAAGTTTATCTCCAAAAAGAAAGTTTTAACTGAGTTTAGTCGTAAGATATCTAAAAACATATTTGATTTTTTCAAACGGCGTGAGTTGTCTAGGCCGTTGCTGATCCACAAAATATTTCTTCATTGCAAACGAAAGATCTTTACTAATCGTGTTACGAAATTTTTTTTCATATTATTCTTCAGCTACCCCAATGTGCATTTTTTAGTTATTATAGTATTTCGAGGGCAATTTCGTTTCTCATGTTTGTGTTGATTATCAAGGCTATCTGATATCCTACTCTTAAGAAATTTAATGCAAATTCTAAGCGGCCTTGTTCACTGTGCATACAAGTATGCCTAGTGTTGTTAAGGAGAAAAAATGGCCCAAGTCCATTCAATCAATGCGAAGAAGTCAGAAGATGTTGAAATAATTTATGTAAAGTCGTATTTCGCAAACTCTCTAATCATCTGTAAATAAATAAACCTATGAATTCTTTTCTTGTACATCTTGGAAACCTTCTAGCCTCACAGGTGTTGAAAAATATATGGTAAAATAATTATTGAGATTATTTCGGTCAATATGTTTTATTATATAATCAAATAGAAATAGTAGTGATAATAATAACCATATTCTCATTGGGTCGTGAGAGTAAAATACTTCAAGGACGGAAAACATATTTATAGGAATCGTCAGTGATATCTAACATCATATTAAGTTTACATCGGGTATAAAACAAACTTATCCTTAGTACAAGTTTAACACAAAAAAACTGATACATTAAAATACTGATAACTCTTAAAAGCAATGATGATTCGGTCTTCAACTTTTCTTATTTTTTTTTGGTGCTCGCTATATGTCTTTGGTGCGATAGGAACAGATTTTGTTATTTATAGCATTAATTCAATCACACATATTATCATTTCAATATTGACAATAGAGGTTTCCTTTTTTCTGCTTTGACGCCAAATATCTTATATATCGTGATACAATACCTTTTGAACATACATTTACTATCACAAAACTTGTCGTTCTTCAATCTCAACTTTGGAATGTTTGACAAAAGTTCATGAAAGAGAAATTAAAATGCATCATGTTGTTTCTAATTCTAGAAACATATCACTACTTATACATACAAATGAATACAAAATGATTTATAAAATAAAAGCATGTGTTAGGATATTGTTTAGAAAAATCACTCTCATAAGTTTGTTATCGTTGATGCTAATCGTGTGGTTCATTTCTTACAATATCTACTGTCAGTATATTTCAATCTTACGATTCCTTTCGTAAAAATCTATATTCCCATTTTCTTAAATTTGGAAAAATTTATCAAAGGTACAAAGAGTACTGAAAGTATTGGTTGGTGTTCATCTTTTAAAGACTGGGAAAAATCTAGTATGTAGAATAAATGTGAATTATGAATTATATTACACTTCAGATGATTGTAGCAGACTGGAAAGTATGTCGTGGTCATCAGGCTCGTTTTCATCTTCCAGAAAGACCATATTTATGTTCAAGTTTTCTCCGAATTCATCATCAATGTACAAATCTTCAACCGTGCTGTCGGGAATTTCCTAAAAAAAAAACAAAAACAACGTACAATCGCGGGTAAATGTTATGTAAAAATTTTTAAAGATCTGTTGCATTAGTGAGATTTATAAGATAATATTACCCCTCTTCTAATGGGCAATCTTCCAAGCGGTGAAACATTGCTCACAGACCTGAACTGCCCCAATCCGGCAGGAAGGGATCTTCGTCTGGCAAGTAAATTTCTGTTTTGGCAACTTTTGCAACCTTTTTCCCCACTTTTAGCACTTAAAAATATCGTTGCTGATGAGATGAGACTTTTTTCAGCTAAGCAGTTCAGGCTGTCATTTGCATCATGCGTGTTGTTGCCATTCAGGTTACTGTACGTAAAATCGGGCTGTCTTTGAACCAAAGAGTCATCTATTTTTGATTCTGTCATACTGTCAAAAATATCTCCTGACTTTTGACCAAAAGATAGGTATCTTGATTTTTCGTTGTTGTCTTCAACGGTAATAGGATATTTCGTCGCTATTTCGGTGGCAAGTAGCGAATCACGGTCACCATTTGTGGTTCGTTCAATGCTTTTTATCTCTTCATTTGAATTATTAACATACAGCTTTGATTTGTTTAAATTTTCAAAGATTGATTCGCTTGCACCATTTTCGTCAAATACAACATCAGAGATGTTAGGGCTCTCCAATGGTGAAAATTGGCTCGATTTTTCGTTATTTGGTGTTGCTGAATTAATGATAATCGTAGCTCGATCGAGGGCTTCTTTCAATGCCTGTAACGGCATAGTTTCGGATGTACGATTTTGACTTGCATCCATTTCGGTAGTCGTTGTGTCCGTCATCAAAACAGAATCTGGGTATATGAAATCAGCTTTGTCGTGGGCTGATGTAAAAAATAAAAAATATATGAATAAATACTTGAGAAACCTCGCTGTAACTCGGTTTTGTCAATGTGTTCTTTTTTTTTTCATATAATTGAAAAGTTTTACCTGGAGTTTTATTGCTGATAATATAGGTTGAATCACTTTCCGGAGATTCCGGCGATTTGGAATTGAGTTGTTTGTTATCGAGACTTGAAAGGTTTTGCGCGCTGCTATGGTCGTCTTTATGCATTTTAGACAAGCAAATCAACTTCTCCTTCCTCCACAGTGATGATTCAAAGAAGTTAGTAGAGCTAGAGTTCAGTGTTTGCGACCGTGGAATTGATGGTTGATGCTCCTGGTTCAGTAGCGACTGCCCTACCTGAAACATACAGTGAAAACAAGTTTAGAAATGTATAAGTGAATTCTTTCGACTTTCTTAAGAAGTTCAATTGGTCCGAATCAACTCACTCTTTGATTTTGATGGCTTGCAGGCTTGATTAAAGTTGGATTGTACTCTATGGGTGACTTGGACAGTAGCGGTTCAAAGTTTGTTTTATGACTCGCAGGTTTGCATGGCTCACAGCTTTTCTCTCTCGCCTCTTTTAAAATCCTCTCTCTCGTTCGTGGACCTTGAACATTGAAAGAAATTCATTTATCGTGCAACTATCGACAGTATCAATTGAATGATCTGCTTACTTTTATATACCTACTTGATTGTGGTATGTCAGGTATTTCGAGGGCTTGAAGATTCGTGAGCGAGCTGGTACCATAGAAAAATTTGGACCTTTTCGTCGCTATCAGTTCTTTAAGTTTTTTCAAATCGGTTATGGTATCGTTCCCGGATTCGTCATCGCTTGATTCTGTAATTTCGATTGCGGTCGAAGATTCGGAGAAACTGCTCTCAGACACGATTAATTTACTCAAATTTCTATCTGCCTTCTTCCCGATATCGGTGGACGTCGCCTTCGTAGCTCTGCGCTGTCTTTTCTCATCGGTGTGGCCCAGTTTCTCCCGTTTGCCTGCCGTTCTCTCGCGATACTCAGACACGGCTTTACGAGTTTCGGGGGGTGATACATGCCCGCAATTCTTTCTCCGCGTCTCCGCGTACATATTTGAATTTTTTTCGTCTGACGCCGCGCACGCATCACCGGAGCAGATCTTATTCTTTCCGTTTTTCTGTCCTCCTTCATCAACCGATGTTTTTTTCAAATTAAATAACTTCTTCGCCATCAGAGTGTTGTTTATATCATTCGTATCCCGTTTCGGCGTAGTTACCGTCGGCGATTTGATCAACGGCGATGTGGCCACGGGTGCATTGAACGTTTTTACATCCGGATTATTGTTGTTAGATTGCCGATTGATGTAAATCGGTTCTTCCTCTTCGTAACGCAGCTAAAAAGATATTTTTTTTTTTTCTCAAAAATCAAACAATCTAAGTAACAGTTTCCTGTAAACATAAATTTAACCAGTTAAAAAGATTTCTACGAACCTCGATTCGCCGTAAAAATCTGCGCGTACGATCCATGTCCAAGTTCCTCTTGTTAACGTCCAGATGGAGACCGACCTCAAGCAGGTTGTTTAGCAGCGGTGGAAAATTGTATGTATCCGTTGATATCCTGCGCTCCCAGTGTATGTATTGTCGCTCTATTTCCGCCTCGTCTAGTCCGTTCCAAGGAATTCGGCCTGTGCATTAAAAAAAAAAAAAATCTGATTCCAGGACAATCCAATTTTTTCTAGTATTGTCATCTTATTTACGTTCTCGAAGCGCTCACCAGTACACATTTCCCAAATTAGGAGAGCCAGGGCGTAAACATCGCACGCCCGACTGGGTGCATCGCCGTAAAACATCTCAGGTGCTTGCCACTTGAATATTTCTGTCCTCAGTCTTTCCTCCCATTCGCGGTAAGGCCGCGGCTAAAGGAAACGTTACGAATTGCCAGTTTTTGTTTTAATCAAAGAATACCCTCAGCGTGGGATCAAGCAGCGTGGTTACAGCGAAGCTGCACGCTTACAGAAGTATGCGGGAAAATATATTTATTTATCCCGTCCATCGGGAATCTGGACACGGTCGAGCGATCGCTCGTCTGTCTCCTTTTTGAAACAAATTCAATTGAATACCTACTAGCAGTGCAAACGTGTCCGTTTTGAAATCGGGACGATCAATTGGATACAATGAGAACGAAACAGTATACCGTCAGACAATTTCCTGTTACATGGAATGCGGCTATTTAAGTAAAACTCGACGAATGAAAAATACAAATCCCTCCCATCCCTCCACCACGGGTATAACATTAACGGTTCCGAGGTTTGACAACTCCGCGTAATAAAACCAACCGACAATTTACTTCTAACTTTAGTGTCACTGTTCTATAACTGCTTTTCGTTTGTTTCTTTGATTATTTGTCCGTTCGTTGGGTAATTTTTCATTTTAAAATAAGTTTTACATTGTAGTATTTTATACCTCGGTAGCGGTAATGCGGTCTGGAAACCGAAACCAAAGTCAATCTCGTGTATTGTATAAACGGTATAAAGTCGGTCAAGAAGAAGTACTAATCCCGCAGAAATAGTCATGCTTTTCGATACCTTTTTGCCTGTATATACTTATACCGTTAATAGTGTTAATTGAAAGCGATCGATTGCTCCGCGGTCCGTGAAGATTAATATTGCTCTGTAAATACATAAAATACCCATATAATATATAGCGCTACAATGAATTTTACGTAATCCTATTCAGATATACGTGTTATATACACTTTCTACTGGGGCGTGGGCCAATTATTTACGCTAGCAGAATTCCGATATCCCTGCACAACACTTCCGCGGAATTTCAGCTGCAATGCATACACGACGGCATGTATTATAATTACAAATAGACACATATTCGACGAACAGGTAGAATAAGTAATTCTAATACTTACCCTGGTGAAAATTTCTACACTTAGATTTTTACAGAAATTGAAATATTTGGGATTATTTCTTTAAAAAATTGTAAATATGCATAATTTTTCGTAAAGAGTTATTGTTAATTTTCGTTAAAATTTGTAGTAGCTTGCAGGTTTTCTTATTGAAAATATATAAATTTTCATACAAATCTACAAGTATTTATGAGAAACTAAGTATACTCTCCAATTTTGTACGATAATAATTTTTTGCACAAAATTGTAAGAAATATCCCAATTTGTTTAAAAATTCTTATAAAATCGTAGGAATCATATTCACCGGGGTATTTATCAGAATTGAAATAAATAATATCGCAAACCTCTTTTTCGCGCACGGCGAGTTCCCATCCCCCAAGTTTTGCGGTACCGCTAGCAGCGAGAAATACGCAATGCGAACTTAGAGCTCCGTGGATGATTCCTCTCGCGTGGGCGTGCCTCAGGGCATCGGCCAGCTGTCCGGCACATCGCGCCGCACCCTGGACACTTACACGCTCCCCCTGCTCGTGGACGTAGTTGTAAAGGGTGCAGTCGACCGACTCGAAAATCGCGACGATCCCGTGCTCATCGGTACGCGTCGTTCCCATCAGCAGCAGGGTGTGCGGATGCCGGATTTCCCTGCAATTTGTCGGCTTACATTCATTTGTAAACAACGAAGAAATTATTATATATATATAAATTGCAGGTGCATCATTTTTGTTTTACGTAACAAATTAATAATTAAGTATATTATGTTAATACTAACGTGAGAACGTTCAGGTCGGCTCGTACAGCGGTAAAACAGTCCGGATGGGAACTTCGGCGAAGAGCAGTTCTTGTGTTCTGCCATTCGGCGGCGATGAGCTCGAGGTAGCGATCTTCCGTACCGGCGACCCACCCGACTTCGAAGAGTTCCGACGCCTCGACGTGGGGAACCCCCGGAATCGGCGGATTTTCATACTCCGGTTGCTTCTCGCTGTTCGTATTGTTCCTGAAGATTTCGACCCGGTTTTTAGTCGGACTTAATTTCGGCGAATGACCGCCCTCGGATCCCTCGGCCGGTTCACGACGACGATCCAGAAACGCTTGGAGTGCGCTTCTGTACGCCTCGCTGATAAGCAAAAACTTGTGAAAGAATGTCATATTTTGGGAAGTTGCTTAAATGTAGATGTATCAGTGAACATTCGTTCATGCGGTGCATCGTCAATGCGGACACGGCTGTGCATCACGAGTGCATGTGCATATAATCCTGATCGAAGAAATGCAACGCGGTGACGCATCTGCGCATGCACTATTAATTTCATGCTGTGTCGAATACTATCGATTTTCACGATGTTGAAGTTATAGTTATAGTATAAACGTTATCGTAACGAAACATTGGGAAAAAGTTACCATTTTTTTATTTTTAAAATTATTTTTAAGGAACTAAGTTTGCAAAATATGAGTACGTTTTAATTTATTACGGTTTACTAAACTTCAAACAGTTCCCAAATCGCGGAAATAACGGTTTTTCCCGTTTTTCCTCGGCACGAACAGTTACGACAACGTTACCAAGTTCAATATAATCGATTTTCGATAGTCGAACAACCTGCTGGCGCGGTCTTCGGTGCAGTTTAAGCTGTTCAGCGAACCGGAAACAGAGCTGTGGGCCTCATTCGTGTCTTCGGACTGTGACAGACGGCACAGGTCGTTGGAATCAGTGCCGCGGTGTCGACGCCGTTCTAGGACCACTGTCAAGGTGCTTTTGCGGTCCTGATCGCTATCCCGAAAAAAGAATGCCGATAACAGTAACGATTCGTAGCTATAAAATGCAATATAACCAAAAAAAAAGAAAACACCGACAGGGTTACGATTGCGAAAAGAGGTTATGCCGGTTGAATCGTACGAAATGCTCGGTAAGTTATCGTTGTTACAGGTTATAACATAAGTCGAAAACGTTTATTCACCTTCCTTCGAAACGGAGCCGCCTGGCAACTGATCCTGACATCTTGACGAGGAGGTGACGTTTTTTCGTTAAAAAATTTTTGCTCATGCTACGTGAACTTGTCTCGGGTCAACACGGTCAACCGATCAAAACTTGCGGAATGAAGGGAGCTTCGAACGTGAAATTGATCGAATCAGATTTCGCAACGCCCCGCGTTCAGGTTGGCAACAGTTTATTGTGTGAATAATTTCACTTTCTTGTAGCAAGGGATGATGGGTAATTTTGTGCAAGACGCCACGCGATGCGTCCGTTTTCATTTCGGCGTATAAATACCGGCGTTGACTTGAAACGCCTTCGCGAATTTCGTTATCGCCGCGATACGCTGGAGGATTTTCGGTTCCGATAAAATATCGCTAATCCGACGTGATGTTTAATTCTCATCGCGATCTTTCTTGCCGACTCAGGGCGAAGCTCGGTTTTTCATTTCTATCCTCGATTTTCATTTGTTACTTTTCCCCGCTTTTGTTTCGCCGGTTTGTTACGACGCCATTGTTGTGTAATCGTGTTGCGTACGCCGCGTTTCGTTTTGATGTGAAAAAACTGTAAACACTACCACTAATCGTGTAAAGTTTCGAGTGTTACTATTGTGAGAGTGCTCGTGTTTTTTATCCGACCACGCTTTCAGCCACCGGAAAATTGCCGATGCAGCGTTCGAGATTTGAGAATGGTGAGTGAAACTACGAATTATAAATCTTCCAGCGTTACGTTGTCGAACACAAACAACAAACGACGCTCGAATTATTATAAGCATGTACCCACTTGTTAAGCCCTCGTTGATTCGGAGATGGCAGACTCCTCCTGTTTCGGTCCCACTGCACAAAGTCTCTGAAATTTAGGAGGAAAGATTTTCTTACAATTACACAAATGCATGATACATGGGTAAAAATCTGCCGCACATACGCATACACGAGTCTACGGCATTCCGTTTTTTTCCATCTCGTAATGTATTAACCGTTAAGAGAAAGGTAAATATCATGTGAACATAGCTATAAATACCCGCGTGCGATGTACTCGAAGTCGGGGGTGCCGGTGCACTTATTATAGGAGGACTCGGGCAGGATTCGTTCGCACAGGGAAAACCTGGAAAACCGGGAAAATGCGGGAAATTTTTTACAGCAGGGAAAACTCAGGGAATTTCGATAACAAGACTGGAATTTTGAGTCTGTCGCAGAAACACACTTGTACTTATAACAAACTGCTATCGATCTTAAGAAAAAAAAAAACGTTGTACTTGAAATTTTGTTTCATCGCAACACCTCATACATTCCACGCATATCACTCGACACCGAATCTTCTTTCGTTTTTTTTTTTTTTTTTTTTTTTTCAACGGAAAATCGCAGGCTGTTTTTTGGAAATTGATAGTCGGATGGTAAAAGATATTATTTACTAGGTAATACTGATCGTGAAGGTATTAGTATCGATGTGTAAAGTAAATTGTCATTATTTAGCGTTATATTTCGCGAAAGGTTACTTGACAAAATCTTATTTTCAGGCTGGAATGCCTGGAAAAGTCAGGAAATTCGAGATTCCAGTTATTAACAGCCGTGTAGATAAATATTTGGAGGTGGATAAAAGAGAAATGTATGTGGTGTTTTTTTCCCTCGTTTTTCTTTTCGTTTCATTGCGATCGCAGTCGAAAAATAGTAGATTTCCACACTGATAATATCTATTCGTCCGACATCCTTGTATGCAAAATATAAGTTCAGGCTAGCCCGCATTTCAACTCCGTAACATTCAATTCTTCTAGTTTTATTTTTATCTTTTTTCATTTCGCATGTTGTACGGGACAAAAGGCAAAACCTGTATATATATATATACATATATATATGTATATATATATATATATAGGTGTCCGCTGGCCCAACACAAATTCCACGTGTACTTGATAAATCGCACGTTATACATATACCCCGTTTTATGTCCGCATGATGTCATTCCGAGGTAGGGAACCGTGCCGACGCAACGGGGCGAGGTGAGATTCGTTCGAAAATTGCGTACATACGTGTGGTACCTGAGTATACCAACTCTTCGCTGAATCCGAATAACATTCTCCTACAGAATTCAGTGTCGAAAATCCTAACCAACGACGGCTCGAATACCGCAGTTTATAATTTTCCCAGTCGAGCCGGAATGAAATTCTGCCTTTTTATTTTTTACCGTTTCTACGCGGTCGCTGCAGCCGGCGCAGCAGCTTCCGGTTCCGTCAGGCTAGTTTTCGAAGCTTTTTACCGCCGGCGCGTTCTTCTTTCTCCATAGTTTGAGGATACGATCGCGAGTGTTGACTCTTTGAAACACGTGCTTTGTTGTGCTGAGTCAAATTTTATAGCAAGATAGTTTTAAATGGATTTCAAAAATTTTAAATCGCGGACGAAGGTTTCAAATTTGATGGAATATGGTTAAAAAACTCTGTGCAGGTGTTTTAGGGGTCGCTGATTGGATTCGAAATACTGGATTTTTCAAATCCGGTTTTACATTCGCAATCAGCGACCCCGAGAACTTACAATTTATGTAAAATATGTACACGCGTAGAGTGTTGACTTTCTCGGAAATGAATTATTCTTTAAATTTTCACGTTTTTTTTTTTCAACCAATCTCTTCCCAACGACAATAATTTACATTCAATGAATGAATTCCCGTTAGTATACCGTCAGAAATAGCAAAACAGCGCAAAGAAATATGTTTTCAAAATTGTCTAAATATACGGACATATTGATATAAAACAGGTGGTATTGTAAGAATACTTGCCACTATAATTCAAAGGGTTAGCCTCTCCTCTAACAATAAAATCCGACTCGTATACATGCATGTACGAATGTACGATACGCAGAATAATAATATAATCTTTCCGCTTCTTTCCGCTTCTTTCCGATGCCGTCACCTTTCCGAATCCATCGCAAAACCTTGACCCGCGCTCTCGGCCAGCTTCGACGGTCGCCTCTTATCCCCGATCGACTATTCTGCGTTAATACGAGTATGCATATGCGATACATCTTTCCCTCTCTTACGTAGCCTACCTCCGTCGGATTTACGTGCGATCGAATTTCGCTGAAATTTTTCACCTCGTTGATCCGCGATCGCCGCTTCCCGACACGCCGCGACCGCCTTCCGGTCTATTCGGTATTCGTTTCCGGCCGCCACGATCTCGTGACGCAATCCTGTGTTCAGTTCGTACAACAAATCGAGAATTAAATTTAACGTCGGCCGGAGGTTGGATGGAAAATATCGTAAATTACAACGCGAATTTGTGTCGTTTTATTTGTTTATAATAATGATCTTTCCGGGGGTCTCATTGTCGCGAGTTTGGATACATGTTTTAAAAAATCGACCATTCTTCAAAATTAAAGGCAAAAATATTGTTCCAGATAACGAAAAAACGACGTTGTTCCAATTTTGACCTCTTGATATTAATATCTAGAGATGCCTCATCGCGATTTTCCATTTCCCATTTAAATAACTTGGGAAATTTTTTTTTTTTAAGCGTTGGAATTTTATACATCGTCATCGCGTTTGTGTACCGATAAAACCACAACGTATTTTTGTGGAGAATCGAATGACCTACAAAAAAGCTCCATGATCATTTTACGATAAATCTGCTCCTTCAAAAGATCAAAGAAAAGACTTTGAATAACGTTTGAAAGATTAGATTTATCGTAAAATGATAAAAGACCTTTTTTGTAGATCGTTCAACCCCTTAAAAAAATCCGTTTTTTTCTCATCGGTACACTAATCCCTTGACGAGTTATACAATACCAAATTTGGAACACAACAGCGTTCTTTTTTCGTTATTTGGAACAATATTTTCGACTTGAATTTTGAAAAAAAAGGTCGATTGTTTTGATACAGTATAATTTATATAATATATATATATATATATATATACACATAAAAAAAAGGAAAAAGAAAAACAGCTTCGTAATAGCTGGTCTATGTACAAATGTACGTACTATCGAATCTAGAAAGCGTGGAGAAGTTGGCAGCGCGATGAATAAGAAGAAAAAGAATAAGAAGAGGAAGAAGAAGAAGAAGAAGAAGAAGAAGAAGAAGAAGAAGAAGAAGAAGAAGAAGAAGAAGAAGAAGAAGAAGTGGTGGAATTCTGATACGCGACTTGATGCTGTTGCTGCTAGAAGGTGTAACGCTGTCTGATCGATCTGATTATGGCGATAGAGTAATTACGTGCACATACATTATACATTATATTACTTCACACATACGTACACACATATGTATATGTACAAAAATCGCATGCGTTTTGCACGCCCAGCTGCATTGCGTGAGAATAAATAAACGCGTTTTTGTTGCTCTGTTTGTAACATGGAGAGGAGGAAGCATCCGGCATGGCAATTAGGCAGGCAGGATTTGTCCGGCTTACAAGGTTCATGCGCGTGTGCAGCGTGTGTGTGTATTCAACACATATCATGTAGCAGTTCCTTAATTGGATCTTGAAATATTTCACGGGTCGCTTGGCAAAATCTAGCTTAGATAGACACGTTCTAAAACCGATTACGTACGATCTATAAATTGATTATCCAACTTGTTTTTCTTAATTCCTACCAATTTTACAACTGTGTTATACACTGAGAGAAATTTTTAGTTCCGTTTACCGCTCGGTCCTTGAATATTTTCATTTTTTACCAGAATCGAAAAATATAGTTCTAGGTACAAAATGAATAATAGTTGTGTAGCCGTTACCGGAAAGTCTAGTATCCGTTGCTATTCTTTCTCGTTACGATCGCTGTTGCTATATTTTCTTGCAACCGTTGCGAAAATCTAATGCTCGCGCAAGAATAAATTGACGTTAAAGCCTTGTTTGACTAGAAAAGTAGAGTAAACCTCGCAAACTGATTTTGCGTTGCGATTACCGAAAAAGGATCGACGATAGCGCAAAATTGTTGGGCGTACCTCGTCTTTCGTAATTCCAACAATGTTCAAAAAGTTTTTTTTAACGATACCTGTTTCACTAAATTTTTCTCAGTGTATGCAGCCAGCTTGATGATTAGCGATTAATTAAACGAACGGCTTCCTCTCCCTTAGGGTATAAAAAAAAATCCCTACCGGTGGCAACGAAAGAAAGGAACTTATAATTAGCATTGATTACATCTCGTTGTAGTGCAATTACAATTATGCACGTATAATCGAACTCTTCCTTCTTCGTCGTCGCTCGCCGTGATTATTACTTATATTACATCGCTGTTCGCTAGCCGATGTATTTATATTGTTCCACGCGATTTAATTATACCTCTGCAGTTACGATCGGGTCGCAAACAGCTTTGGCACCTCGCTGGTACGAGATGAAAGTATTGGTAAGCCGGTAACGCGCCTTGAAAATTCATGACGCGTGCGCCGTACGAATTATATTATAGTATATATTTACACACAATGTGTGGACGTGTATTACATGTGCGCAGGCGATCGGCTATCGATTAATCGATTTCAGTTTATTCCTTCGTTTATACGCCGTACCCGCGACTCGCACGAATTCACGTCTTTCTATTCCCCAACAATTACACCTGTAGCAATATTATTTCCCTAGAAATAGTAAATGGAAATTTTCACTCGTGCAACAAGTAAAATCCAACTTCCGTTACGTTTTCGGTGAAATTGAATGGCGTTTGGGGGGGGGGGGGGGGGGGGGACAGCTTGTACGGTCTAAAATCATGCCCTTTCTTTCTTTCTTTCTTTTTCTTCCATTGACATTATTAACAAAATGGCGGCATGGCACGTATAAATAGCGAACGAGCACGTTTTCAATCCGGTGGTCAATTTTTATCCGATCGATTTGAAGTTTTGACACAATCGTTGAAACTTGTTTATCGATTCGGGCTCGTGGCTAGATTTTCCAATTTCAACCCCAACGTCTTTTTTTTTTTAAACACTTTTTTACCAACTTTCTGATCGAAAAATGAATTTTTCTGCTCATAATCGTATATATTTGAAAAAAAAAAGTTTCTTATTCGAGCTACAAGCTCCAACCCGAAAAAGTGTCTTTAACTCGAAACTTGACTTGTACGCATCACGTCGTCATTTTGTTATTAATTTCAATGAAAAAATGAAAAATTTTTCTCGAAACTACAAACAATAAAGCCCTAGAACTGAAATTGCTCCAAATGTAATTAATTTTCTTAAAAAAAAAAAAAAAAATAGATACGATTCTTAATCGTTCAAGCTATGCTCCCCCCCCGCCCTTAAACACCGATTCATTGCGTATGAGCGACGCGTATTCCGTTTTCACATCCTCGGAAAAGGACCGGTGAAAACAGAGAAACTTTACGACAATTGCTCGCACAGTAAATTCCTCGTCGTTTCCTTCCGTATAATAACAAAACGCCGCTTCGATTCCCAGGGATGGATACAAAATTCCTTAAAGTAAATCGCATTTTGATCACCCTATAGATCCGGCTCGCTCTCATTGTCTCCTCGTCTAGTGTCATCTGGGTAAGAAATTCTCCCTGAATTATATTCCGGAATAATAAAAGTCACCGAACAACGGCTCGTATAATTATTATTACAATAATAATTATAACAACAACACTAATAATGATAGCAATTAACTCGCCGCTCGTTTGAATTGTCTATCGAAAATATGTCCTGGGAATTTCCCACACCTTTTGTTCGCTTGAAAAAAAAAAAAAAAATAATAATAAAAAGAAAATAAAAATTACCGTTACGAACGTACATTCAGCCGGATTTTGCAAGAATTTGCGAATATGCTCCGTGAGCTTCTATTCGCAGTGTCTGTTCCGCAATGGTTGACTTTTATTCGCGAGTCGCAATTATAATAATTATGTCTCTTCGTTGTATATACACGTAATTGTATTATTATAAAAATTTCTTTTCCACTTTCATCTTTCGGTTCTCATTTCTAAATATACAGTAACATTTTTTGAAAGACGAAACATCTTTTAAACGAGCCTGCATCACGATTTTAATGACAGTTAGTGACTTCGAACTTTATTATAACCGTACGTGTGTTGGAATTGTCCATTAAATACATGGTTTTTATGTATATGTATGTATATATATATACGTTGCATATAAGCGTTTATAGTTACACAAGTTCGACACGACACAGAAATTATACGCAAGTCGCTTTATAATATTGTATATACAGATATTCACATGTAGCAAGGCTGACAAGCCGAAAGGTCAGATAATGAATCGTATCTAATGTATTCATTTTCAAACTCCACTTGAAACGTAGGCAATTTTATGTACGCAATAATAAGAATATCATTATCGCTGATAAACGGTTTCCTACATAATATACAAAAACCGGTAAAATTATCTGCTCCATTATCGCATCTGTATGCCAATTATAATATTATTACAAATTGCGCAAAGGTGTTATTATTGTAGGTAACGTATATTCTACCTTTCGTCCGGCTGTTTATCTTTCCTTTTTTTTTTCAATTTTTTCTCTCTCTTACTCTCTCTTTTTTTTGCGGTATTGATACTCGACTCGTGTCTATACACACACACACACACACACACGCACACACATTAAATATACAATCTATTCACAGGCATAAATTTGTATAATATACCCAGTTATAGAAACTCGTGTATTATATGCTACGTACGTGTAATAATGTTTGCAAATTGATGCGTGACAATGTTTTGCCTCGTCATTTTCGTCGCGCGATTGCGCGTGAAATCGAACTTTTAGACGAAACACACGGTGCTACGCGGTTGGAGAAAAGTGAAAGAAAGATAAAAAAAAAAGAAGAAGAAGAAGAAGAAGAATGTTTTCTAAAAGAAAAAGACAAAATAGTAACATAAATCACCGTATCCTCGGGTAGAAAAATAACATTAAATTTTTATACAACTTATAGGTTATATATATATATTTATTTTTGTGTGTGTGTGTGTGTGTACTCACTTTCTCAGCCATTTGAACATCCCCATAACGCAGGACGCGCACTTGTAAATTATCCCAACGTAACTCCTTATCACGGAAACACCGAGCGCCCTTGCAGCTTGGGCAACAAGGATCGCGCTACTCCGTCTTTGAACCACGGTCGGCAACTCCGTTTCGCGATTTGAACCGTTTGAACGAAAGCCGCCGCTCGGTTTTCGCCCCACGCGACCGACTCGCGATATTCGACGACGCCCTCGACGTTCGAACGGCGAGCCTCGGAACCCCGGCTCTTGTTTCTCATCGTCGTTGGGACTGCGATCCGACTTTGGCATTCCTTTTAATTTTACAATTTTATATACTTAAGGAAAAGAACTTTTTTTTTTTTTAAACTCAACTCACACGGGGCTGCAAGGAAAAAAAAACTGCGCGGGGTGTCTGTTTTTTTTTTTTTTTTTTTAATTTGTTTTATTTCGAACTCGCTGAAACCGGGATAAATGTATTGTCAAGAAAATTCTCCGTCACGAACGCGGTTTTTGCAGTTTTAGTCGGTGCGAAACTCCTGGTTTAGTCGAACTATATGGTATAATATTTTTTGATTCGAGTAATTCTTTTGCAAAAAGTTATTTCTGAGTTTTGTTCAATATATTTGTATAATTAGGATCAGAGATAGACTCGAGAATAAATACAAACGGGGAAAGAGAAAATTGAAAGCGGAAACTTGTTCGGTGATGAAAATAGGGAAAAAGAATGAAACACTGATTGTTGAGTAAATTTCATGAAGAAATTGTTCGTTTAAGTTTGTAAGATATGTTGTTTATTGTTCGTTGCAATGTAATGATGGTTTTTTCATTGTTGTCGTACTTTTTTTTTTTTTAATGCAAACAACACCTTCCATTTTGCAAAAATATTGTTCTTAGTGGAGGGAAATGGAAGTGATTATTTTTCGATTCAGCACACTCGCAAACATAATATCAATGAAAAACACCCCGTGCAGCAGTTATGAAATAATTTTCTCGCAGACCTGCGTTACTGATCTCTTTTATTACGCTAACAATTTTTAGTTAAAAATTGATTTTATAACAACACGGTAAGCACACGGATATAATATTACTCTTCTATTATACGTATATATTTACTTAATTGCGTTTACAGAAATTTATTTCATCATTTCATATGTATGTACAATAAGGTAGAATAGAAAACACTTGAGAACTGCACTTACGGCCTGTGTAATCAATATCGTAGAGATTATTTAAAAATTTAACTCTATATTTATATATGAATAAACCGCGATTTTATATTAAAAATCTGCTTATTTCGGAGCAGCATTTAACTCGACCATCGCTCTTTCCATGCCGAGCTGTTGTATTATACCACGTTTACAAAATTGGGCAGAGATGAGGTAACGCAATGTCCTTACGTCCCTGGTACATACGCTTCTAGCCTCGGACACTTGACGACTCGACTTGTTTTCAAATCACGGTGTTTACTTGCCTAAGGATGTATAATTACATGTATTTATGATAAATGCACGTACAGCGTACGCGAATCTTTTTCTTAGTCTTTTTATTTTTTCTTATTTTTTTATTTATCAATTTTCTCACCCCTTCTCGCGAACAAGAGGAAAACAACTCGAGATTTGAGTGAACGCAATAATTTTTTTCGAGCTCAATTAAATTAAATATATTCATGTAATTCAACTTGATTTTTTTTTTTTTTTTTATTACAAATTAATTTCTTTAATTTAGGTAGATTTCTTTAATTCAACTTGATTCATTTCAATTCATGAAACCAATTTCTTATTTCAATTTAATATTTTTGACTTAATTTTCCATAATTCAGTTATCTCTCATTTAATTCTCAGTATTTCAGTTACATTTTTATCAAATTCAGTTAATTCTTATTAATTCAGTTATCTTGCATTAATTCAGTTGATTCTCACTAATTCAGGTGAATTATAATTAATTCGCAAATCTATCGACACATCAATTCGGTGAGTTATATCCGTTTTTTTTTTTTTTTGTTTCGTTTTTGTAATTAATAATGAATTTGCGACCGCGTTTGAAGCGCATAAAATTAGAAAATAGTAGCAGCTGGTCGAGTGTCCAGATTTCATCATCATGGGGGAGATTCTCTGTTCCGTCTCTTTCTTTCTCCCTCTCTCTCTCTCTCTCTCTTTTTCTCTCAGCAGTGTAGTGCTCGGTCTGGTTCCGCTTCGTTTTCTCAATTCCGTTATACTTGGCGTCGTTGCCGTTGGTTACGGCTGATGCCCGACTAATTCGAGCGGTGTTTCTTATCTTATAGACCTGAAAGCTTTATTAACGCTCCAGACAGTAATCAGCGCATCAAATGATAACAAACAATAATTGCGAGCGAGCGAGCGATGGAGGTTTCTGCGGTACACAGATTCTTCTTCTTCTTCTTCTTCTTATTTGCTAACAAAGTTTCTTCTCTCTCTCTCTCTCTCTCTGTCTCTCTCCTTTACACGGTTAGTTAGTAGTGTATGACGTTTAACCACCTCCGCATCTATCGCTAAAACTGGGCCACAGCTTCTTAATCTCGTACTTTACTCGTGAGCGTGCGATCTGCACCCGCGCGAAAAATTCCCTAGCTATTAATTCTTTCTCTTCTTCAATCATTACAAATTCGTGCGTCTGTTAGTCTACGCGTATACCGCAATTACAATTTGCAATAAATTATTGTAGGTGTTTCTGGCTGGCATTATTCAAATTTCGGTACAGATATGTGCACAAGTTCCAATACTGCTGCGGGATGTTTTAAATTTATCGAAATGATAAGAAAAATACGAAAACTTGGATCTGGAGGAAAGGATTTTAGGATTAGGGTGTCTCAGTTATTACGTTTCTACTTTGCAGCTCGTAAAAATAAAAATTGAAAAAAAAAAAAAAAAACCAAGCTCAACTGTATCAGATCGTTTGTTTTGAACATAATAAAACTATTATATCCGAGACGCATGTGTCAACCACGTGTAGAATCTGGGTTATCGTTTGTAGTCTGTTGCACAGTTGAAATTAATTAAATAGCAATCTTAGGCGTGTAGAAATTGGAAAAAATTCCACAAGGGTGAGAAAAGAAACGAAAAAGAAACAAAAAACTAGTCACTCTAGTCTGCTGATGATTTTTTTTTTTTTTTTTTTTTTTCTATACTTCATGATCGTTTCATCGTCTAGCAGACCGATACAGTAGCGTTCTGTATTACCGGCTTACCAAGAGACGCGTTGCTGGTAACATTGTCTTAATAGATTTAATCATATATCATTGTTTGATCATCGACGTTGAGCAGCTGAGTTATTGTATTCACCGGATGGAATAATACGCAAGTAGAGAACTGAAACAGAGAAACGAGACACAACAAACCCGTAAATTACACTCTTTTTCGTCAATTTCATCATAAAAACGAGTTTATCAACGTCATTTGTGGATCTACTGGTGCACTGACGGAGTTGTACTCGTCGGATAACTTACCGACTGAGCATAATCGGTTGGTAATCGCTACGTTCACAGTCGCCGTCAATTGAACGTCTAAAAGTTAATAACAATCACCTAAACGGCCGCTAGATGGAAACACGAGCCGGATATCACCACTTTTTACACTCTGTGCGGGAATTATTTGAAATCCTATCAATTATCGAAGTCCAATAACTTCATCTTCCTCGACAGAATTAAATTACAGTAAAATTTTTCTTCATCTTTAATTTCTACAAGACAAAATATGTATGTCAAAACTCACCGTAAAAGGTTAAATAACATACGCTCGGTTCAAAAGTTCAATATGTACAACCAACGTACAATCAGTACAATCAGTCGGTGGAAGTCGCATGAAAAAAAACGATCACAAAATCACAACAGCCCGAAGCGTTTTTCTATAATATATTTTTGTCACAGAGGAGGGAATTCGGAAACCGTATCAGGTAAGAAGAAACACACAAAAAAAATAAATGAATAAAAGAAAAAAAAACGAAGATATTTGAAACGGAAAGAAGAAAGAACAGTTTGACGCAACCTCATGGCGCATGGCGATAAGGTTGAACATTCCGAAGCGTAAAGTATTCTGTAATGCTTCCTCCGGACTATAGTTTGAAAAACGTCTCTTCCTCCTTCTCGATTTACCGCAGGGGGTCTCTCGTGCAGGAAAACAACGCCTTCCTACTGCACTTATATCCTAAATTGTGACGTAACAGAAGGGAAATAACGACAAGAGAAACGGGATTCGTTTTATTTCACGAGAAATCCGATGCGGATGACACATTTTTCTCCTTTTGTCGGTGTTTGTTGTTTTTTTTTTTTTTTTTCATTTTTTTCTTCTTACCCCCCGAATGCCGCGAAGAGCTTGGAAAGAACTCACTTTTCTTTGAACGAAAATCGCGAAATCTTGGAACAGTCCTTGATAATCGGTGAAAGATTGAAATTTTTGTTTTTATAATTGAGTAAACGATATTTATTTTTTTTTTCCTTCCCTACAAATGGCTCTAAATTTATATGTATTCCATGACAAATAATTGGCCGATAAATATGCGTAACCAATATTAATCAAATTACGGATAGAGAAAGAAAATTGTTCCCGTCGGTAGATCAGGTGGATATATATTGAAGATAAATTCAGGCAACTCATCGTCAATGGTTATAGATTTCCATTTTCAATGTGAATCTTAACTTTAAGCTTTGATTACCGTCACATAAGTTAGCGAAAGAAACGGTGTCCCGGACAGTTGGAGTGTTTGTATTTGCCTACGGAATTGGTAAAAAAAAAAAAAAAAAACCAATAATCGTACGTGAATTATACATCGAAACGCTTGGAATATTTATGCCCGTAAGATTATCCTAGAAGCACGCGTGCGACTAGTAGATACGTAATATGTAAAATAATTCCTGAAAGTTACCGAAAGGGAATTGAAACGGCGATATTCATCGTCAGCCTCGACGGTGGAAATCGTATGACCGAGATTTTGATTGCGCTCGACGGGCGGTGGGAATTCCTCGGTTAGGGGGACGGGATTCTTGACGTCCAGTTAGTGTAACAGCCACCGCAGCGAAGGTGTGAAGACGTGACGGATAAATGGAGCGAGACGTTACCGTAGGTATATATGGGGGATTCCGTGCGAACACGACCAACGTCTTACCCTTATAATTTGTGATTTTTTTTTAAAGAAGTTTCTGCAATTGTCCCAACTCTGAAACGGTGTCCTGAATTTTTTCACATTTTTTGCGCTACTGTTCAATTACTTACAAACATTTAAAGTAATTTTGAAAATTTCAAAAGAAGGCTTCAAAATCATTTTCAATACTTATAAATGATAAATCAGTTTAATAAAAAAAATCTCATACGTTGATACAGTTGCAGAGAATATTTTCAAAAAAAATTAAAAATGGTGAGGTCGAGACGTTGGTTCGATTTGGCATGTAACCCCCCATATGTAGGTAAGGTGTACAAGGTGCGACCAGATTTAGAAAAAATAAACGACCATACGCGTTGGGAAAAACATAAGCGGTAAATGTAATATGATGCAGGCAATAACCGTATGATAATTTGAAAAAAATAAATAAATAAACAAAGTGAGATAAAATGAAAAACGGAAACAAAACAACAAAAATTTGAAACATCCCGGCTCAAGCACGTAGAATCTCATTTAATTCTTCCGTCTCGCGTTTACGCCGAGGAACGCAAATGATATACTCGCTTTATAAACCCGGCGTGTGTTCCAATAACATCCGTGGGATGCGAGAACACTTGTTTAATATGCATATTATGCGTGTATTAAAACACTCCGCCCCACCTCTCGTTATATTCCGGCATTAATTCAAGCCGCCCAACCACCCCCGTCCAGTTTAGTATAATTAAATACCTCTGGGGCATTGTTTTACACAACGGAGCAACGGCGTGCAGCGGAATGCATCCAGTTTATTTTTTCATAACCCGTGTGTAATAAATATCACATATATTTTGTAACACTTTCGGACGAGAGGCCGAAGTCGGTCAGAGAAGGAAGACGCGCGTGTCTCGGACGCGGTCGAATTCTTCTTATTTTCGTTTCTTCTTCTTCTTCATCTTCTTCTTTTTTTTTTACCACTCGGCGTAAGCAGACTCGCAAGATGATATTATACGTTCCTTCCTCCTACTCTCATTCGCCCCACACGGGGGATCGTCTTCTTTGATAAAAATATACAAAAGCAATACCCTGCCTCCTCGTGTAGTGCGTCGTATGCGGTAGCACTTGAAAAGTTACATCTCTTAACATCGAGGCTTTTAGATTACGCGTCCGTGTGTATGTGTGTATACATATACGCATATATATATATATATATATATATATATATATACACACACCTGTATACGTATGATACGTGTAATACGTAACTATAATACACCTACGGTCATATGTCATTTACGGAGTGACAGGTACTTTTCTGAAGTAAGCTCTTATTATATCTGTGTCGAGATTCCCGTTCCCCATATCCATCACTCTTCTTTATTCTCATTTCTTATTTTATTTACATTCTTTCTCTCTCTCCATCTCTCTCTCTCGCTCTGTCTCTCTTCGATACTCAATTTATATACATTTTCCCGTCCATCAGAGTTCGAAAATCGTTTCTCTGTATCGAAACGAAGAGAGTAATTCTTGTGATTCCAGTGATATTGGAATTACAAGAACGAGAATTGGCCGTTAAGCGAAAAATAATCGATGCATCGATTAAGCGAGCTCAAGTAGAAAATAATCGAACACGACTCGATTGAATCGGTAAAAATTAATCGATTAATCCATTATTTAGTATTTTTATGAAACTATGCATATGAAGAGATAAAAAAGAAAGGAAGTTTCGTAAATATCGGTACGTGGTCTTGATAGCGGAAAACTTTTTTTTCACGAATCATAGTTTCGTGGTAAATATTTTTCAATATCAGGTGAAAATATTCGTTCATCTTTCACTTACTACATGAACCAGGTATCTTAGTGAACAAGACAGTGACGATGACGATTGATACTCTAAACACGTAAATTGATATTTTACTGCGTCGTTCACGGAAGTCAAAATCAAAAACCGATCGTGAGAGAAAATAATCTATTATACTCGCTTGATCGGGAAAAAATAATCGATTTGATCGAAAATCGATTAATTATGGTCATTCTTAGGGTGAAATTATGTTAACCAAGACACGTATGCGCTCGGCGATTCAACAGCAGTCCGCATCTCTTCTGCATCCGCGCGTAGCGGATGTTCCGAGTATTTTTTTCCACTTTCCCTCTTCTACACACCTACGAAGTGCACCGCGTGTGTAATTCGGCAGACGTTCGTGTCCCTCGCTGCATCGAGTCGAAAACTTGGAGTTTCATTTCCACCTTCGGCGTATCGAAACCTCGTCATAATCTCGTGATTCGAATTCCTGCGAACTAATTTCGGTGCAACGTAATAAACAGTGACTGAATACGTTGAAAAGAAAGAGAGGATGGTATATTCAAAAACTTAACCATGTCAGCAGTATTTTGTACTATACAAATGTAGCAGGTTTTTATATGCGCACAGTCATGGTTTTCACTGATTTTACAGTAAATTCTGCATTTCACTAAGCATATTTTATTAAAAAACCTCACGTGTCGTTTCAATTTATTAATATAAAAATTTATGTACATATTCGGGTACATCTTTCACCTTTAAAAAAAAGGCGTGTCGCGGTGAGCGAGATATTTCTGGACTGGATAATCGAAAATGGAAAAACAAAAAATATGTATTTATCCTAAGGTATTGTCTGGTCTTAAATTGAAAGAACAAGCAGAATATTAATTTGTAAAAAACGGCCGTTTCTCAAAAAGATAAAAATTCATTTTCCGTAAAAATTTTCACCTTAATTTTTTTATAAAATGGAAAATATTTATCGAGGAGAAAAACCCGTCGATCAAGGATTAAAAAATACATTCACAAAGCTTGTCTAAAAATTTGTGAATGTTCGGTTCAGCAGTTTCCAAAAAATCCTGCTCACCGACTATGAAAGCATAGTTTCAAGAAAAACGCGTTCCGAGATTCAAACGCTCCGCGGCGTCTTCGAAAAATCTGCGCTCAACTTGGAGAATATTTGTCGGATCGACGTGAAATCTTCTGTGCATATACTTGAATGTACGTGCGTTGAGAAAATGAAATTTGAAGAAAAAACAAAAAAAAAATAAAAATAAAAAATCGATTTTTGAAAAATCTCGACTGGGTCAAACCCCTTAAAAATGTGCTCTTCAATTCCCTCGATGAAAGAGCACGTGCTGCGACCTCCCAGGTGAAACGACGGAGTCTTCCAGGTTCGATAATGATATCGAATGGTGTTGGAGACGGACAGATCGGGGGGGAGGGGGAGGGCGTGCATTAATTCGTGTGACCGAATCGCTTCTGATCGTCGAGCCGACCGGCGGCCATTCAACTGTCAAAATCACCCGATAGGCATCATCGGGGTATCACTCGGGTGCCTCGGTGCGTGGCTTCGAAACGGTGCACCGTGTTTGTTCTGTACCTACATCAGACATCACGTTTTAACTGTAACCGTTCGGTGTTGTAGGTACTTCCGAGTCGCGGCGAGGAAGAGGAGGAGGAGGGGGAGGGGGAGGGGGAGGGGGAGGGGGAGGGGGGGGAGGAGGGGGGGGAGGAGGAGGAGGAGGAGGAGGAGGAGGAGGAGGAGGAGGAGGAGGAGGAGGAGGAGGAGGAGGAGGAGGAGGAGGAGGAGGAGGAGGAGGAGGAGGAGGAGGAGGAGGAGGAGGAGGAGGAGGAGGAGGAGGAGGAGGAGGAGGAGGAGGAGGAGGAGGAGGAGGAGGAGGAGGAGGAGGAGGAGGAGGAGGAGGAGGAGGAGGAGGAGGAGGAGGATGATGATGATCGTCACGGTGTCGAGTTCCCGGTGTTACCGAACCGTTCGGTTCCCTCGATCGTTCCACGCCTCGAGTATGAGGCGCGTCAACCGATCGTTCCCCTCCACCCTCCAACCTCCACCTCCTCCCGCACCTCGATTCAGAGGCTTGACAATCGACGCGACCAACCTGCAGCGAAGATACTGCATCACGCTATACTAGACTACACACGCGCCTGTCTCTTTATTATCAGCTTCTTATATCGCTCTGCTCCTGCACGATGCGACTTGTTACGACTTACCGCCATGCAGCCTGCAGACCACCTGTGCTGTCGCACTGCCGCGACACACTCGGAGGTAGGCGTACTACTTTTAATTATTATTAGTGCTGCCGCCGAACGGAAATCGTCGAGGACGTTTTAACAGGGCCGACTAATTGCGGTCGGAATTAATTACCTGATTCACAGATATATGCGTTTTCAATTCTATCGTAAGTCGTGAAAAAAAAAAAAAAAAAAAAAAAAACGACGGGGAAGAGGAAAGTTGGAGAGAAAGAACCTCCTTCTCGTGTACTTCCATTTTCTTTGATGCGAGTATGTATAATTGCGCATGTTACGCAATGATTGCTCTGGCGTTAACGCCGAAACGCGTCTTTAGTTTACCGTTCGATAATAGATAAGATTGGTTGGGTATCTCGCTCGGTTCGAAGCCTGATGCCCTAGTCACGTTGACGAAAAGCCGCGTGCATCGGGACATGTGTGTATACATGTCTATAGGTACGGTATATACGGGACATTCCACGCCAATTAGGTAAACGGTTGACCGTAAAATTAATTTTTTTATTTCATCAAGGATTTTTCCTACCTCGGTACGACTCCTGAAAAGATTCCGAAAGAATTTCAAATCGCATTAATCACCCGTCTTTAACCTATGATTTTTTAAAACCGTCTCAAAAAAACCGAAATTGATTTTTACGATGCAAGAAAAAAAACACTCGCTTACCGAGACGGAACATTTTCACGCGAGATTCAGAGTCGGACCTCGTTGTTTCTGTTTTTCAAAAATCAATTTGAGTCTTTTTGAAATCGGTTTAAAAAATCATTGATTAAAGACGATGGATTGATGTAATTTGGAATTTTTTTCGGAAGCTTTTCAGGAGTCGTACCGAGGTAGGAAAAATCCTTGGTGAACTTACAAAATAAATGTCATGATCAATCGTCAGCTGAGTTGGCGTGGAATGCCCTATGTACATATCTATACATAGTATATATATATATTAGATAGATATTAGTCTGTATATATATTCGTCACTCTAGTGCCACTGCAGATTGTATAATAATACGTATAAATATCATCAGTGTGAAAATTTATGTTTCAACGCCAAAATTTCGTCGAGTTCCGTGTATGCATTTTCAGGAAAAACCTAAATTTGACAGTTGAAAAACATATTACGTGTGAAACTGTGTCTAATAATATATAATAATATTATATGTACATAAAATATTTGAAAACGTGAAGACGAGATAAGTTTTCGGCAGTAAACCGTATATACTTGTACACCAGGTTCGTTGTTCGTTTTATAAATATGCAACACGAGATTTGTTTGCGCGTAAGCACACGTGTATAATAGCAATATTTTAACGTCGTATCAACTCGCGTTTTTGTCACGTGTTTGCAAGGTATGGTAGGGCCCCCCGTTTAATACTAAATATAGCGCGCAGTAATAAAACTGTTAACGAAAAGAACGAGACAATAGCCCCCCCCCCCCCCCCCCCCCTTCCTAAAAAAGGGTTATCAACGTGACACATTTTCCACGTGCGATTATTATACAATGTATGTATAATACGATGCTTGTTTGACTACTCGTTGTGACTTATCGTTGGTGCTGCGTGTTTGATACGATAAATATAATGTCGTAAGGTGGAACCAACGCTCTTCGAGCCCGACTGAAGCAGCTAAAAATTTGAAAAAAGATGATTCGGACTGGCCACGAGCCAGCCATCGAAATTACCGTTCTCACACTGCAGGTTCCAAGTTCATAGAGAAAAATAAAGAATAATATTCAATTTTTATTTAGAACTACAAATTCAGATTCGTAATTGACGATTTTAAAACCCTCGGATACCAATTACGTGAAAACATGATGATTTTTTTTATATTCAACCACTATAATGGATCCACCGTTGCAAATTTTGGAAATCTGTCTTTGGATTCGTTATCGGTGACCTAAAAAAGCTCCTCCTACCAATATCGGGATATTTTTAGATTTTTTTCCCCACTATATTGAACCGCCATTTTGGATTCCGCAACCAACGAGTACCAATTTTCATCAAAATCCAAATGTTGTTTGTTGTTTTCTTTTTAATTTTTCGAATACGTCAATTTTAAATTTTGCAAATCTAACCTTAGATACGTGATTAGAGACCCAAATAACCTCACGGTACCAATTTTCATTCAAATCCGTTCACCCATTCGCTAGATATCATAAATTTTATTTAACTGTTTGTAATTTTGTCATTTAAATAATTACAAAAGCAGCGAACCGATCGAATCCAAAATCTAATCAGTTCTAAGTTTGTAAAATCCGCGTCGATTAAGGCCAAAATCATTGAAATCTGATAACTCGCTATCGAGATATCGTCGGACAAAAAAAATTAGTCGCACGCGTACACACGTGCATACGTAAACCCACGCGAACGTCCGTTTGAAAATGATTGTCGGTGATTCTCCGAACTTAAAAACCTAGAGATCCAGCGAGAACTCAGCATTCGATTTTCGGTGTGCTTACAATAACTTCCATTTTTCTCTGAGAGCAGAAAATCTGAGAGAAAAAGCTGATCTCCTTAACGTGCCGTTCTCCTGGCGCACCTTCTGCCGTCATGCCGCAGGTCCGAGTCCGCAGATAATAAAGCATAACGGTGCCATGCGGGGCGAGCAACGCACCACGCGGTCAGTACCAACCGAACTTGACTCGGTGTCAGTACGTCGGAGTACCTCACCTGGGGAGGACACGATGGACGACGGCACCTGTCGTTCACCTCCTCGGCGGCTCCGATGACTCGCTTTTTGGTGGCACGCCGATTGACCGAGGAGCCGATGCAGTGCGCAGCGCTGTACACCCGGCTCACTAACTCGCTGCCACTGCCGAGCTCTTTCTTTCCGCGAGCCGTGACGCGAGTCACGGTGAGTACGGGTATCCAGTCGACTCGTGCCTTCGGTACTTCAGTATCCGTTCTTCACTCGCGCTGATAAGACCTTGAACGTAACCGCCGCGCGTTGCTTCGTTCTCCGGTCTTCGTTGACGCTTTTTTTTCTGTTTTTTTTTTTACTCCGTATCGGTTGTAATTAATTTCGTCCGTCCCTACCGACGACGACGACGCGTATCCCTCGCTAATCGCCGCGAAATCGCGGATAGCGAGGAATTTTCTTTTCAGGGTGATTCTCAGAGAGTCGCGAGGCCGGACTGTACATACTTTTGTACGATTTCAATTTTCGTCAAACACCTGTATATCCGTTATTTCACCAATCACCCGGGTGTACCTTGTTTTTTTTCTGATTCTTAATACGATGACTGTTGGTCAATTTCTTCGTGAAACCGATACGACTTTGCGCGCATCGATCGAAAAGGTAGACCGTACGGTATACTAAGTCGCTTTGGACGATCGCTGTGACAAATCACCGTTACCATTATAATTTTTGGTGTTTAACGGTGAGAGCAGACGGTGTGAGGAAAAACAATTTTTTTAAACAAATAATTTATACGTAAAATGTAGCCACGTTCAGTTTATGTACCGGTCTTCTCTTGTAACACATAGTTTATGCGTGAGCTGCAATGTTCATCATCGACGCCCGTCGAGGGATGTATAAAACGGAAAAGTGCGAGTGCAGGATAGACGAAAATTCGAAAGAGTCCGATTGGAGGTATACAATATAACTCTAGTGATAAAAGATGAGTCGTGGAGGTTGAGAATTTCACCACTTTTTTTTTTTTTTTTTTGTTTTTTAAAGAAAAATACAAAGTGCCTGGAGTTCGAGATAGATAAGTGCCGCGTGGAGTGTTATGTTATAAATCTTCTTATCTCCCGTGGCTGGTTGCCTTAGTGAAAATGACGGGCGTTTCGTTGAATCGATGATAAAACGACTATATCCACGGAGACGGGACGCGGAGCTTGTTGTGGATTAGACGTTTCACATTTCAAAGGTAGGACACAGTGCCACCGTGTCGTGTAATTATGATCGGTCGAATGTTTGAACCAGAGTGCAACGTGTGTCTTTTATCCCCTTCCCACTTCCACCTCTGTTTACACACCCCGCCTAACCCCCCCTTCATTTCCGTCTCGTGGCGTACATCTGTCGTACAAATAATAGAACCGAATCTCACGCGTTGCCTATCGGGCCAACCGACGGACCTACGTGCCTAGTTTAAAACTCCGGAATCGTCGTTCCGTCCCGTGACTCTACGAACCGTTAGGAAAGCGATCTCCAGTCTCTGCCGACGCTTTCGACTCCTGGACCACAGCAGCTAGAACTTGGACCACTGCTTACCGAGCCTTCCTTTATCATTACTATCTATTTCCATAGAGAATGGTCTAACAGCTTTTCAAGGGAACCTGCGTCGCGCCTTGCGTCAAGCTATAATTTGTGATTCCAAATAGACTTGCGAAGATGTTTATTCGGTGAGTTTGTCGTAATATGCGCGGTACACAAAAATAATCCCTGCTTTGATAAGTGGGCAGAGTTTTGATTGCGCAACCAGCCGGCCTCAATTCAATTATAGATATTCCACCTGAATTGACGGGTTACGATTTACCTGAAGGCGATAAGCGAGATTGACCGGCTATATTTCGTCCGATCAGCTTTTTGGAGAGTTTGATTTTTCATGGTATATCTATAGAGCTGGCTGTACGGTGTACATGGTGTGAGTCGAGAGCAGCTCGAGCGAAAATCTCTGTAAGGTTCGGACACGAGAGAGAGACTATTTGCTCGTTAGAATCTGGTCGCTAAGTGAGTGTCAACGGGAGAATATACGTAGAAATCCACGCATCCTTCTCGAGCCTTAAATAAGTGTACCGCAGGCTTGGCGTACGGAGGGTACAGACTTATACGTACTTGAAAACTTATCGCGGATTGTAGCGTTGTTGTCCTCTCGATGGACGAAGCGAGAAAAAACTTGAGGCGCTTCTTTTTACTTACGGCTATTCGACAAGCTCAACAGTGTAAGAGAGTTGGAACGTCAAGTTGGAAGATTCGTGCTCGCTTTACGTGCGTGCGCAATGAACCTGTCACGGAAAAATGTCTTGTATTACCATACAACTGTGTCTATGGATAACCGTGCGAAATATATGCAGCGTAAAATTTACCGCGAGTTATCCATTGTTCAGGGTGCAAACAGCGAGTTACTCTTAAGTAAACTGTTTGTTTAGCGAGTTGGTACCAACTCTCACGCGTTACACCTGTTGCGCGATTGTGATGATAAATCACCGCAGTATGCTGCACGCGTGGTTCACTGATTGCGAGACGAGGATCCCGAGTATGTACCCTGCACGTAACTCTCGGCGATTGGTGCTCCCCATTATCTATGCTCAAGAATTACACTCCAATAAACCCCGGTAATATATCAGCAATAAAAATCATTCAGTGCTACTCAAGGATCGATATATTTATATATATATATACACAGTTTGGACAGTGCGTCGTTAATTTCTACCACTTGATTTAAGACGCGATTTTCAACAACGAAACTAGGGCCGAAGAACCGGCAGCAACGAGAACTCGTTTTTTTCTCATGCAGAGACACAATTGGAGTATGGGGCTGAGGTCAGGGTGTGGAACGCTTTTCGAATGAATGGTGGAAAACGAGCAGAGAAATATTACGCCGCTGTCTGGCAGCCGCCGGGAACCCTGAGTCCCGGTAATGACCACGTGCTATCATTTTCACCGAGTCAGTTCCTCTTGGTGTCTGCAGTATAATTCGACCGCGTGTTCACCAGTCTTTAAAATTTTCAACTCGCCGTGTTCCCATGACTGGCACCACGTCTTTACCGTTTGTTCCAACTCAGAGGCCTCCGGCTTACCGCATCGCCTAAGGTTATGTCGTACATTTGATTGTCTCCGAGAGGCTCATGTCGATCGTTTTGCTTTACCAAGTCGGCCAACCTTTCTGATCCCCCGCGGCCTCGTAGTCTGTATTATAGTCAATGATAGGCACTCACTTCCTGGTAGCAACAACCGGCCGATGATATTTAAGCTACGTTAAACCACTGATCTCTGTACTAATTGGATGGCTGACAACAGTCTTCGGTCTGAGTCGATTAGAAGCAGACGAAATCGACACAGCGCTTCAACAGCCTCAATGGAACTAACGAATCACGTGGTTCACCGTTTGTGTCATTGGTTAAATTAGCAGAACCATGTGACTAAGTCTGTTTCTGATAGGCTGTCACCCACGTGACCCGTTAGTTTAACCTCGGATATTGCGGCGCTAGTGTCGGCTGTTGAGGCTTCTAATTGTCATAAGCTGCCGCGTGCTGGAAGCATGGGAGTCAGCCATCCGTTTAGTACAGAGATCACCGCGTGAAAGTCTCCGAATCGACGAATTAGCCCGAGAAAAATGGTCGGTGACAAGTTCCCAGTGTTCTTTTTCATATTTATTTCCACGATGTATATGTGAATGGCGAAAATGATCATCAGTCTCGGTACAAAGCCGAGTCAAGCCGGGCATTCTTGCGGAGATTAGGAGGCTCCGATCCGACTAAAGACGTGTTTGAAACGGGCATCGTCGATTGGTAATCCTTACTCTCGACTTTGCTCTGTAGCGGCTCGTGCCTCCAGCTGTCCTTCTCGCTCTCAAAGACGTTCTCCCGGTTCTTACTCACCCTCGGATAAACTGAGCTAGTCTCTGAACCCCTAATACCGAAAAAGAAGAGCTGAGTTAGTTATTCCCTGATCCCTTCGACTCGCCGTGTTGTTTACGCGAGCTCGAGCTCGAGCTTGAGTTTGAGCTTTAGCCGACGACGGGCAAAGGATCTAAATATTAGGACATGTCGGATATATTAATGGAGCCGTTGATTCGTCAAGGGGATTAAGTAGAAGGAGGGGCGCTCACTGCAGCGTCTTCCTCCTTCGTTTACGGTGTTATTATTTCTCTCCGTATTTCATACGGCAGCCTCACTTCTTCGTAGTGCTTTCCTTTATCACCAATTTCATTCTGAAATTGAGTATAATCGAGTGCTTGATTCGGGCTTAGATATAGCAAATACCGAAGCTTACGTGATTCGGCGAGAAAGCTAATGATCAATATCAACATTTCATGATGATTACACGGCGATTCGACATCGTCATCGTGAGACGATAAAAAGGAAATTTATTCACCTGGTGACACAAGTTTACATAATTGAGTAAACCAGCGAACGATTTTGCGGTATTGTTTATGTATTCTGCCAACGAAAACGCGTGCATGATAAACGATCATAGCGTTCGGAGCTACGGAGTTCTCTCTCGGTTCTTCAAAACTGAATGTTAATTAAAATAACGAAATAATTAACCAGCAGCAGCGCCGGCCTTTTAATAATTCCAGCGCATTCCTTAGGGATATGAAGTAACTAGAGTCGCGGGACTAAGGCCGTAACCACAAGGCAACTTGTCTTGTGTACAGAAGCTGAATATTAACGAGGCTTATAACACGCTGTAACCGTTGAGGATATGCGATATTCTCTCTCTTCCGAGAGAGAGAGAGAGTGTGAGAGAGCGTATTTTCATGCTACGTTCGTTGCATAATCAGGAGTTTATCGAATCAAGGGTGAAAATTATCTCGCCACCGTGTAGCGAGTCAAAACGCGATTTACAATCGTCTGCTCGACGTTAGCTCGCACGAAGCTTTTACACGCGCTGTGCGTTTGACCAATTCATTACACCTACCGCACATCGATGATCCCACCAACCTGCAAAGGTGAGTGTCTCACACGAGCCTCGATCATCGGCGAGATGCTGGCCAAGAATCGAGCACCGCGCGGACTTAATATCGCTTAATTGCAAAGGGCGGTGTACATGAACGATGAGGAAGCGGGCCAATCTTCCAATCGCGCCGTATAATAGTAATTACACCGTTGGTACACTAATGGGCAAACATTGCACGCGGAAGTAATTTCACATGTTCGCCATTTATCGGACCGAGGTGTGGCGGTGAAGACGAGCTCGAGTGCATATTGTGCAATTATCGTCATCATCGTCGTCATCGTCACCGGCACTCGTACCTTTCGTCCGAAAGTGCAGGAGCAGAGCCTCCAAACTCCATCGTCGATGGTCAAGCACACCGTCCGATGTAGTGGTGTAAGCACCAATGAAATGTGCGTGACCCGCCGCGCATCGACGTATCGGTGTTGTTAGTGTTCGGCTTCCGATGTTAGACGAGCACTATCGTCCGTGAGGAAAACCTCTCATATACACTCAGCCGACCTTGTGCCTGGTGGTTACCGATAAGCGGCAGTCCCGACGCGACGGTGCTAAGTTTGCGTCACGGCTAGGACTGGTAGGTGTGCGCATCTGTGGTGCAGCACACGCGATCGGAGGTGAGTGACCCACTTACGCGTCGAACGCCAACTGCACACACTTATTTACTCACGCTCCTCGGCTTCGGCCCGGGTGATCGGACGGTGCCCTGAAAGTCGCCACAGGTGTCGGAGAGTTTCGGTACTTTACTCAACTCTGCGCCGCCGACTATGAACCAGCAGTTAGCGCTAGTTTGTTGTGTAGTGCCATTAGGTACTCTTTGTTTAATGGTTTTTCAATGGTTCGTCAGTTCCTTTGTCGATGAAAATCCGGCTGATGCTTGACGATGGACGTTAGACGAGACTGAAGCTAACAGCAAGAATTAGCACCCAAACGTTCTAATGTCCATTCGAATTTACGGCAGTGAAGTCCGAGAATGTAAATTTAGTGAAATATCTTGAACCTCCGATACTTTTATAGAATTATGAGGATAAAACTGAACTCCATTTTTCTATTTTCAAAAAATTGAACACATTTGCCTGCCAACTCTGGCTGATAGTTTCAGCTTCATGGATATTGGGCTGCGCGACAATGTGCCTTCAATGGCTCGGATCCCTGTTTCATCGACACTTACACGGTATCGTTAAGCAAAGATATCATCAATCGGGGTACATTTCGGCCTCGTCGTAATTCATACTGGGTACTAATCTCTGCTTCAATGATCGGCAAGAAGAAAACATGGAATCAATCTTCGGGTTCTTTTCCGCGCTGCAGGCTGTCACGACGACGCTTCGGCTGTATCGGTGATTATCTATCGATCCGGACGGATAAAGTTACTGTAATTGAGTGGAAACAGGATTGGACGTTGGTTTAAGTGTATCGCCTTTTCCTCCTCGTGTTTCGATGCAGCCTATCTCGTACACGGGATTAGAATCCAAACCCGGCTCGGTTTGAATTCTTCTTTTCATGCCTAAATATACTTTCATACAATCATTTTTCATCGTGTTACGTCCACCGGCAGAGATTTGTTTTCCAAGTTTTACCCGTATCCGAACATCTATCATTCCGTTAAACCGCGGTGTCTTACACAAGACGTCGAGAGTCTCGACGAACCTCGTATAATTATTTTTACTCATTTTCTTCTTTTCACGCGGTATCGTCGACGGGCTCCTTTCTCATGTAGCACCACCCTTCTGGCCACTGGAATTTCTATGATATCTTCTTTCTACCGAGATCTTCGATGACCTAATGCCACCCGCTAGTCATCGAGCTCCTCTCTTCGATACATACCAACGACTGTTCTGCCCGATCGTCACCCGCTTGGTTCACGGTTCACGAAGACGAGAGTTCGAGAGGAGTAGTCAGTCTTCTCGGTCGGAGAACCTCCAAATTATCGCCTCAACTACTTAATCCGCGAGTTTTGTTAAACGGTGCCACTTGGGGTGCTCACCCAGTTTGTTTCCTCCTCCGTCCCTCTCCCCCTCTCTCCCTTTCCGTTACACCACCTTAGATTGTGAAGACCGATTTCAAATTTTCGAACATGCACCAACGCCTGGATTCGACTTTTACGACGCGTCGTTTATTCTCACATTCACTCGTACATCCCTCGATCATAAACCGCCCAACGATCCTTGTTTTATCATCCGTCAAGTACGCGGCAGTCCGACGATCATGCGGTATACTCACCAATGATCCTCCACGCATGGGCATTTCACGAGTATCGTGCGTCGGTCGGCCGGACTGCGTTTCACGCTTGTTAACGGGGCACGTGGTTAGCTTAAATTATTACAATTTGGCTGGACATTTGGCCGTGTTGGCATTTGCTATCCTTGGAGTATTTCTCAGAGATTTTTTTTAACGGTGGATCAGGTACAGGCCTACGGAGTAACTAGGCACATACGACGCAAGGTGTTGCATGCCTGTCGCCGTTCGAGACAAGTGCTTGAGGCGACGAAAAAATGTATCTAGTCTCAGATAACGATGTTGGCTTTGTTGCTGCTACGTATTGTACACCTTACGTGGTAGCGCCGCGCGTTGCTGCTCTCTTTTATTTTCTATTTCTTTTTTTTTTCCATGCCTATATAATGTTCTATAAAATTCTAAATTGAAATTTTAATTTATCATCATACACGTATATAATATGTATATAAAACTTACTTGCACGCTCGGCTCACTCGCTTTTAGATTCTTGACTCTCGTCGTTTTGTTCGTTAGATTTTATCGCCAATTGTACTACACTAATTAACTGTTATTGTCGGCGTAAAATATCCGTTGTCCCGTATTTCAGACCTGTTTGTGCTTCACTGCAGAGAATGTCGTTCGGCAATCTTCCATCGGCAGTTATCACGCAGAAGTTAGTTATAATTTTAATTAACAGCAGAATTTTATCGTTACTGCAGAGTTCTTTGCGCATTGGTTATTGTTTTACCGCTGATTGAAAATCTGCAGGTTGCAGTTCGTTAAGAAGAAATTTTTATTATTTAGTCATGGGGCTTGTGCAATTGTTTCTTTCGATTTCTTTGTTTTTTTTTTCTCAACAGAGAACAACTGTGTCATCTATTCGTACGGCTTGTACTGTTTGTTTAATATCGACGAATAAAAGTACAGCTCATGTTATGGGGCACAGCGGAGTGGAGGTACTCTGTTTTTTTTTTTTAATTTTTTTCTTTCAAGTATTTGTAATACTATTTTGGCCGTAACGGTATAATACAATTTTGGAATAATGAATGTGAAAAAAATAAAATCAACGACTTCAGCAGGTGATATAATTAACCATACCATAACATTTGAGTTTATACTTGGTTATTTTCATTTTCTTATTTTCATGACAACGTCAAATTTGTATAGTAGGGTATATTCAGTTTTTTTTTTTTCTTTTTTATTAGCAATCCAAGTCAAGTCACTTTTGTTACTTTTTGTTGTGGTTATAATTTAAGGATACCAATTGCGTCTAACGATTATTATTATGCGAATGAGAAATTCCCAACCGCTCAAACAAGCTGTTCCAACAGTTAATAAAAAATAGTACTTGTAAGGTTGCTTTGCCCTGAAAACATTAGAAAGCAAAGTCGGCACAAGAAGCTTCTTTGGTGTAGTAAACAAAAAAGGAAAAGGGAAATGGTCCTACTCGGATGACCACCCACAGTGTTCAATACCTCCGATAGAAAGAAACGTCGATTCCTTGGATCTCCGATCCAGCGGTGCAGATCGAAATTGTTACGGAGCAGATACCGAGAGGCGTATAATGTATTATTTCGGTATAATAGCGATTAACCTCGCTTCGGCTGCAAGAAGTATTCGCCACCTGTCGTCACGCGTGGCACTAGCTGCGATGAACCCTTCAGGTCAGGACACGGATTTACGATGGACAGCGAGCGTAGGAGTCTCGGCCAACGATATATGGGAGCTGACACTCCTTCGTTGACGATGAGCCAAGATTCTTGGAGCGTTGGGCACCGCGTTTGGCAAGTACGAGACTGTCGCGAATACAACGAGAAAGCCCGGCTCGGTCTCGTGCGCAATTTTCGCGGTTTGCGGCTTGGCCACGTGGTGCTCCAATTCATTCCTCCAGCGGCCATGCTCGCCGCGGCGAATCGCACGTACGCCTCTCAGCCTCGTCGCGATCGGGACTCGACTCTCGCTGAATTTATTACAGGTTTAGTGCCTGCGATCGGAGGGGCAGGCAGAGCGAGGAGGACGGGGACCGGGACTCCGGGTCTTCCGATAATTCAGAGAGCTTTCTTTTATTTTTATTTTTCGCATGCACACGCTCTTCGTACACTTCGCCGGCTCAGATCTCCTCGCATTGTTAATACAGACACCGTTTAGCCTGTCTGAACTCCGAGGCAGCGGCTATCGCTATCGGTCGGTCGAGATTTTTTTCTTCCACCACGTATATATATATATATATACGTGGTGGAAGAAAAAATCTCAATATATGTATATATATATATGTGTCTAACATTTATGCGGTGAAATTTAACGACCCGATAAATAGACGCGACGGGTATCGTTCCCGGGACGTTTTGGCTGCGTAGAAAACACAGAGAAACAGAGAGAGAGAGAGAGAGAGAGAGAGAGTTTGCAAGCAAAGTATCTCTGCAACGATTGCTGCAGCATGGCATCGTGCAGTTGTTAGTTATATTACAGCTTAACGAAATGTTGGCTGCAGCATTTAATACCGATAAATCAATGCCCGTGTCCCTCCAGGCCAGTCTATGAATGTGCTCAATCACTGCAACCATCTAACGTGGTCTTGTATCATGTATACTCTGTAAACGAGTATATATGCGTTCCCTGACAATGAGCCGTTTCATGCCTTCTGCGTACAGGCAAAACCAGCGCGTGTCTGCCACTCGTTAATCCTGTCGCCTTCTTTCTACAACCCTCTTTCGGAATCGGAGAAAGGATTGATGTTATTCTTTAGAGATGGGAACTGATTTGTCAAAATCACGGGCTATTACCCACGTTCAAAAACAAGTTTATATATATATATATATATATATCAAGCTTGTTTTTCTTTTTTAGTAAGTTCAGAGAGAACGTTTTTAACGTTGACAAGTTTTCTCAAGGATATAATAATCGAGAGTGTCCAGAGTACTTTCGTTTTCAACACGTTCACGGAACGCCTGCAGAGCGAGAGAAAGCTAAAAGGTAAATAAAAGAAAAGTAAGAAAAAAGAAAAACACTATCAATTATCGGACGGATCGGTAAAGGAGGAAGGAGCATGCTTGTCTTTGTCAGGACGATCGAGGTGGGAGCTCGTCGCCGAGTCCGCCTCCGCGTTTGCGCTAGAAGGACAGATTTGTCACTAATTAAAAGGACTCGGTGATAATGAGCCAGATTCAGCCGGCGATAGCTGCTGGGTGGGTGTGACTAGACACACGGAATGGCAAAAGCGTGATGCAAAGGTGGGATTGCTCGGACTTTATGCTACTACGGGGATAAATTGGTCTCTTTGGAGGCCTGCAGGACTGGGATAGAGAGATGGTATCGATCCGCAGCGATGTTTGTCCTCCCCTTCGAACACCGGCGTGGAAGGAGTGCAATTAAAATAATTAGCCTGCGCGAGGTGATATTGGAATTCTTTATATTGCGGCTACCAGCGAAGATTCGAAAGACGTGCTCGTCCTTTTCGTCTCTTTCGTACTATATGTTTTTCTCTTAAACTCAAACAGATGTATTCGCTTCGTTGGCTCGATTCGCTCGTGAGATCGTTCCGAGATGTCGACGGAGTCTTATTACTTTATCGTTAGTAGGTAGGTACTGATGTTTTACAAACTTTTACATACCGTAAAGTCCATTCGAACCACGTACTTATGTCGGCACATATTTAAGCAAAGAGTATTTAAACATGTCTAATGCGTGACTTCACGCCGCACGTGCTCGGCGTACTCTGGAAATGAAAGGACCAAAAAGAGGAGGATATAAATGACCGGTTTACCGCTGTCGGCGGGACTCAAATCTTTCTTACATATAAAAACTTGAAACAATGCTCAAAATAGAAGCGGAATAGTTAAACAACAGTAAAAAAAAAATTGACTCTTAACCGCTTCATCCGTGCATAATAATATTTGCCTCCAGGCGAGTAACTCGCCTCTAGTAGAATTTGTAAGCAACTGACCTGCGCAATGAAATTCAGTCCCACTCGTCGATTTCAGCATATCGCTTGTGATGTTTACGTTACTGTTTCTTTTTTTTTTTTCTGTCACACATATTCTACGAAGCACTGACTAAACTTCTAGAAGATGTTCTTCCGGCTGTTTATACAATAACTGGCTATTCGTGGTAAATAATGAGAATCTAACTGTCAAAAAGCAGAAGAAAAAGCTGCCAAGAAGAAAAAAGACCGCATAGGAAGGAAGAAGAGGGCACGGGTGGTGGTCACCTGGTGAAAGGATTGAAACGGTTATCCAACAATGGAGCTCTAATCGTTCTTTTAATTAGACAAAACTTGCCGGTCACCCATTGTCCGGCCGACGAACGCCTCCCTCCAACTCCCATCGTCGTTACACCTCCGCACCTCTCGCGACAAACAATACCTCGTCATCCCCGATGAACACAATTCCATGCACATCCAGCGGCTCTGTCAACCCTGGTCTTGCAGCCTCGAGCCACCCACGACTCGAGAATATCCATCCACGAAGACGAGGAGTAGAGACCCGACCCAACCCTGAGACGAAGTGAAATGAAATGAAATGAAATACACACGAGAGTCAGCTACGAACGGCCTTCTACTCTGGCCAAGTGTCCGTACAGTAAGGCACGTCAAGGGCAGTTTCATCCAATTGGAAACGTTTTCTCATAATGAGAAATGAAACATGTAATTTTCTCAGTTGAAAAAAAAAAAAAATGGTTCTATCACCGCTTGACATGTCTTACTTTGGAGGGTGGTTTCACCCCTTTAAAGCGTTTAATGGCAGATGAAAAAAAAAGTACGTATCGCTTAGTTTTTAGTCTACTAGAACATGCTACAAAAGACGTCGAATCGGAGATATCGACGTGGGACGATACCTGCCTTGAGAGAGTAACTAAAGTCGGCGCAACAATCTTTGACGCCAGAAACAGGCACCTCTTGCATTCTTCTCAGCTCACCGCGTTATGGACAGTCGTTGAAGAGGCGCGGGCGAGTACAAGCCGCACCACACCTCGACGGAATAAATTTCCATACGCTCGGTATGGCGGGGCGATAGATAAGCGCCGGTAGAAGACGAGTTCCCGTGGTAACGTCGATGCTGGAACTGCTCCGTAGATTTCAGTTTCCGAGAGAGATGAGGAAAAGCCAGGATGGTCGGCCTTCGTGCGAAGGAATCGTCGCCGCGACGATTAACGTCCTTACGCTGTAAACCCCGAAGCGGGTAATTAAACGACCGTTTCTCTACCCTGTCACGGGAAAATCCAACGATTTATGCCACTTCCTACCATCTATCTCGGCTACACACCGCGAGGCTATACGTGCTCCGACCAATAAGTCACGATCCTCTTTAGCTTCGTCGATTCCTCCTCACCTTGTGTGCTGTAAATGGCTGCAGCATGCAAATCGGATTTATTGCCGAGAATTTATTCCAGAGCAACGCTACGCAGCCACCAGCACGCACCTCTCGAGTAGGTCCCTCCTTTATCTTCGGACCGATAGTCAGTCGTCTTCCCAACGACGGTTTGGAACGGTGTTAAACAATTCCAGAAACTCCTCTCGATGCTTCTCCAATCTGGCATTGTCGAAGCGATCCGGATCAGGACTCTGCGCCAGGTGACGGTGATCCAAGGCTTTTCGATCTATCCTAGTTCCCGGATTCTCCGTCCTCCTTACTCGACGGCACCAAACAATGCGAGAGGGTATTTCGAATTCACCGTCAGCGGTGGGTCTCCCAGGTGACTCCCGGGTCCCGCAGGGCGTTGGAGTCTTGCAGGTCGAAGAAGTTATGTGTCTGGACCAGGCCAGTCCGCCGCTTGGAGTTTCGTTTCCTCGGTTTGTCTCAACCGCGGCTAGAATAATGGGATCGTAAAGTAGCCGGAATTATCAGTCGGCGGTACATGGCAAGATGGTCAGAGGTAGTTCCAAGTGAACTTCTCTGTCCAATGACGGATGACATAATAATGCAAAAATCTCGCGGCTTATCATTGGTTGCATCTTTCCTTTACGCAGGTATTATATTTGTAATAAATTAGTGCCGGAGTCTCTCTCTCTCTCTTTCTCGCTCTCTCTTTCCGTATAACTTGAATACCAAAAGGCAGTACTCGTAGGTAGGTACTATATGTATTTGCTAAGGATATATTTCTTCGGGAATAATTCATCCGATGACTACGGACCGCTCTATTCCCTCCTTCTCCGCTACATCGCACCCGGCGTGTAGGTACAGCAGCGTACGTATTCGCGAAATTATTTATTACCTATGTTTTACGTATGTATTATAGGCATGCGTTCATACCGCACACGAGCTGGTATAAATTATGCTAATCCGTGACCTACCGGGTCGTAAGTTTTGGCGTAGGGAAGAATCTTGCTCTCGGAAAAACAAGGAGCTAAAAACAACGGGGGTTGTTATTATGCACATTCTACATGCATGCATGCACCCTCTCTAAACCACGGAATCGATGGACATACATATTCGTCCTGTGTCCTTATATCTCGGCATGGCTGAAGCCGACCGGATCCGTTACTTCTCTTATTCTTATTCTTGCACTTTTTACACACAATATTTTCCAACCGTCATAGCACACGTTGCTTTAATTTTTCATTTTTCAAACAGATACTGAAAAAAGGTAAACGCCAACCGCGTGCCTACCCATCGACTCTTCTCTCCTTTTTTCTCTCTCGGTCTTTCCTTTCCTCGGCCCACGCGCGGCAGCCCTGAAGGACTAATTCAGCGGTTGAGAATCGAACTTGTATTTCTTAGGGGTTAATGAATAATTTATACCTATCATGTAGTTCCTCTCACACCGGCAATCAGTGCACCGCTCGACTAATGTCAGTTCAATAGCACCCGTGGGGTTGGGACGAGGCGTAATTTCAGCCATGTATTCTCCACGCCATCGCGCATCGATTCGACCATAACGTATCCCTTTTCCGCCACCCTCGAACGACCTCCTTCCACGTCACCCTGTTCTGGTATCAAGGGAAATAACTCAGGTAGGCACAGGCAGTTAGCCTATCGACTCCTCCTCGTCGTACAAGTCGACATCTTCGGAGAATACAAAAAATGAATACAAAACAAAACAAGTTGTATCAAGTTAAAATTGAAGTAGGTTCTCGTGTAAGGATCATCATTGATCGCTCGTCCCGTTCTTCTCTCGTCAAAACGAATAATGACTTTTCTTTTGTCCTTTTCTCATTCCCTCTCGGATCCCCGACGAGTTTTCTACCATGTACGGTCAATTAACCGCAATTAATCGCAATTGACCGTTTCACTCTGTCAATTCCAGCCTCAGCGAGTGCGTTTTATAACTTCTTCACAGACGCGAAATAGGGTGGAGAAGGACGAACAACGACTATCGTATTCCGTACATTGTCTAAGCTCCGGGTTTCGGGCGGTTGACACCCTACGGGACCCCGCGGGGCCCTTCGCCCGGGCCCCGGGGTCTGGCCCAGTTGGTCCTACGCCGTCGGAGCACACCTAGTGAGTTTGACAATGGACACGCGGTGGCATTAATAACGAGTCGGGGCCAAACTGGGGTTCCGGGTTATCTTTGCATGCATTTGTCACCGAAAGGGTTGCGCGAGGTGTAGGAAGAGACACGGCTGGAACCGTTTCCTTTAACTGACGGGTGTCGTAGATCTTTCATTCCGTTTCTGAAACTCGATATTTTTCCTCCTACGATTTCTCCCCTCGAGTTGTACTCTGGAAATTGCCTCGATCGCATGGAAATTAGGGGGCAGGGGGGGGGGGGGGGGGCAAATAGAGCAGGTCAATTACCCGTGGGGGTAAATACGCCTGCGTAACTTTCTCGTCGAATTCGAATATAATAAATTATTCACCCCGGTCGCAGTCGTCGCTTCCACCGTCCCCTGCGCCAGACCGCCATTTTTCTCGAATAATATAAATAATGGATGGGATCCCGAATCGTTTCATCTTCCTTAACCCGGCGGGGAAAGGGCGACCCTTGCAGACTGCGGGAACTGTGTCATCTGATAAGAAACCGGGGGAGAAAAAATTCTTGGACTTGAACTGATTCCGTTCCCACTTTAACCCGGGGTAAAAAATCTATGGGACTAATTTCAGTAACCCCCTTTCGTCCATAAATCACTCCCAATGCAAGGCGCCGTCGATGTTTGATACACGCTGAGTGGTTGTTATAAAATTCAAATTCCGAGTCACTGGGCAGACTGTCGATCGGCTTCGACAAACCGAAACTTTTTCGCCCTAGTGTTTTTTTTTTTTTTTTTATTCACAGCGGCTCGTTGTTTCAAAGGGATAAAAAATTGCGTTCATTTGCATTTTCGTTTTGAGATCAAATGAAAAGAGGGAACAAAGGAATGACGCGGCCCGTTAACTTCGTCGACGATACGGAAGGGTGGACAGGCGTGGTGGTGCACGCGTTTCGACCCTCAGGAGTTAAAAAAGGAGGGGCTCCACGCGACTCGGTCAACTTGGACCGAGTGCGGCTGCAGTCACCTGTTTGAGCGATTAGACACATCCATCATAACCGTGGAGGGAATAGGTATCTGATTTTTGAGTTCAACTTGTGTGGTATCGGAGCCTGGATTTTCGACTCTCTGCTACATGAACGAGCGTCAAAGGGTGCCCTTTTTCATTGTCTAGATTTTCGGACGATTCAAGTCACCCGCTTCCCTTTGTCCCATTCTCTTCCAGTCTCTCTCTCTCTCTTTTCTCTCTCTTTCTCTGTGTCTCTCCAAAGTTTCTTCGTGACGCAACTTTCCAGCTTAAACGACGCTGTTTGTTCGTACGTTCAAATTCTAAAAATGCGTTGCATAAATAGCTTATCTTACGAAATTTATGGAGACCTTGGAGCGTCGATTTGTCTTTACTCATGTGCGGTGGAATTTTTATTATTCGACGCTTATCGCACTCCGGCTTTAAATGCATCGTTGCAGGTTGAAAAAACCGGAGAGATTATACATAGATCCAGAAAGTTTTACTGGTGACCCGGCTAACTTTCGCCGAGTCACGTCTAACGGATTAATTTCTTAAAAACATATCTCACCGGTAATCAAATCTACGATCAACAACAACAGGTGTTTAAATTTAGCGTCGTAAATTTCCCATACATATCCCATAGCGAACACGTGTCAGGTCGAGTCACATCACGACTGTTTCCGTGATAAATCAAGCGCTTTATATTTTCCCCGATATACCGAGCGCGGAGCACAGAGCATAATCATACAGCGACGATTTCAGTGATATTAGCCACTGTTTCAGCCGCGATTTAAGCCGGCATTTACGTTTGGATTAAACCGTAATACCTAATCTGGGGAGTTTAAGGCGGGAGAGATTAGAATAAACTGAGATAGGGCAAGAGGGAACGATCGGCGTGGTCGAGTAGCCACGGACGTAAGCCGAGCATAAAACCGACTTCGAATCCCGATTGATAGACGCACAGATTCGAGAGTTGGCATCGCGCGTGAGTGATGCAGGTATTAAATTCCCAGAAACGAGGCTTACGAAATATTCGAGTGAAGCCGATCTCGGTTGGAATCGGAATATTTTCGAACAGGTTCGGGAACACCCGTTTCGAAAGGCCAAGTTGAGGTCGAAATCACTCTTCGTGCGTCATCGGTTCGAACTTTTCAAATATACCTGCATCTCTTATCTCCGTCAAAGGTGTTCGACCTGACCAAGTTTTCGCAGCCCTGAAGGGCCGCCTCTCAACGTCCGAGTAAACAAATTTTCGTTTGACCAAACTCCGCGCCGCATAACATTAAACTTGAGTCGAAAAAACCGCCGTCGGCGGAATACGAGAGTTGAGCAACTAAGTAATTGAATTCCCACCGATTCGCCGGCCGATCCTCCTCGAAACTTCGAACACACGCCAAAAAGTATTTCCAACCGTTCTTGCGGGCAGGAACGGTTCGATTCGCCTGTTCGCGAATACCGTGCGGTGCAGAAGTGTAGACAAAAAACGGGACGACGGAAAAAAACCCGCGCAGATTCTGCGGGACCAGTTTTGTCCCCGAGTATTAACGACGACCGGCCAGTTATACGGGTTTGGATTACGTCCTGTAATCGAATACCTCCCACGTATACGGCATCTGAGCGTATTAACGATGATCGACGACCTGCATAGGCTAATGCATGCTAAACCATGCGTATAAGTAGACGACTCCATTTTTTCCCCACTCGCGCCTATCCTGTGTTTCCTTCATCCTCGGCCGTCGAACGCACCAGGATCGTTTCGATGCTGTTAGGAGATACCGAAATTCGCCATTGGCGTCGGGAGTTCAAGAACGATCCTGCTAAGGTCGTGAAACCCACTCGTTCCTTTCATTTTCTCCGTTCATTCATGCCGTGAAGGCAAAGCTGCAGCTGGTGACGAGACGTCGAGCGAGGAGAACAAGTTACGTGTAGGTCAAACCCACCGGTCTAATTAGAATTTAAACTCCCATTGTGATAGACGCCCTTGGCGTAGTCGGTTGGCTTTTCTTTTCCGTACTTCATTTTGCTTCGTCTTCTTTTGTTCCCTCTGCATTTCCTTGCTCGTTTATTCCTTTTCGAGTCGTCGAGCATCCGCCCATCGAAGATGAGAAAAAGAGAGTCACTGCACGAGTAGGTATGTTGTCGGTACGCGGTAGAGAAGCCGCGACGCCTTGGCTGAAATGATTATAACATCATCGTTACCCGGATGACGACTACGACGACGACGACTACGTTCCGCTCGCTCTTTCTTCGCACGGTTGTATTTTCGGTCTCTCACCGTCTCATTTCCACCCACCCTGATCAGTGTAAAAAACAATTTAACCCCGTCGTCCAATTAGGTCTTGTCCCGAACGTCTGCGTGCGTATAACACCTTCCAATAAAAAACTTGAACCTGTTGCACCGTCGTTTGTCACCGATGATGAGCGATCATTATATCACCTTGGATGGATCGAAGCGGTCGATACCATCTTTTAGTCTCTCTCTAACTCCCGATGCCGAAAGGCGGCGCCTGGCATTCTTCTTCCGAAAGACCGAGGCGACCGACTTTGAGTGATCATTACTCGACGAGGAATGACACTTTTTCGCCTAATTGAACAATTTTTCCCTCCCCCTGGGAAAAGATTAGACGGAAGGAGAACAGGGTCTGTTTACCGTGTATTATGTGGAAGCAAACTCGGAGGGAACAACAACAATTGCTCGTAGCTAGCAAACAAGAGCTCTTGATAAATTCGAGAGAGAGAGAAACCATGTAAAAAACTTCAAAGGAGAGGTGCCCATACTTTTTCTTATTTCCATGAACCGGGTTCCCGAGTCGTAAAGTTTGATCAAACACCGTCTTTAGGTTTGTTTTCGCACCTAGTAGAGCCTGTTTACCGGATCCAGCAACACCGGCGTTCGAGCTCTTTGATACCCTGCTTGTTGGCCACAAAATTACATTGTTGGCGCTAAGGAGAATGTTGCCAGATACTTTTCCGTACGGAGTAACAACACAAATTAGGCAAAGGCACACATAACGGTCGACTCTTCGCGGCTCTTGCTTGGAATACCCTTCACCACCTGAATTCCACTCGCTTTATTTCTCATTCAGACAAGTTACGCGCGTCATTTCCTACCCGGTTATGTATAATTGGCCGTATGTGCATACATTGTACGCTTACAACGACGAGTATACAATAAGACGCTGGGAACGATTAATAATTGTTTATCTCCTGCTTTCTCTCCTTCATCTTTAAATTCTTCTTTGTCGCACACACACACACACACAAAATGATTGTCCAATATCTGTAATTATACCTTCATCATCATCGGATAAAGTTTTGGTTCCTTGTTTGAAATGGCAGCAGCGTGAAGTTGGTTCCTTGGTTGTGATGGACACTGGCCTCCTTTACATAATTAATTCGAACAATGAGACGGGTGTCGGGTTTATCCCAATTTCTAATTCCGCTCCTTGTCTCCGCCTTGTAATCTCACTCGTTCCTGGAACCTCAAGAAAGTTGAGGTCTATTTTCTCGCGTGATTCTATCTATCGTAAATTCTTAACCAGCTGTTGCAGTCGAATGCACGCGAGTGCAATTATTCTCTTGTATGGTTGTATTCGGGGTATTTTGAGGAAGGAAGGAAGAAATTCTTCTGTAACATTTTAGCCTCGCTTTTAACCCTTTTCAAGGGATTCACCATGACGCTGTGATAACAAGATGTCGACGAGTTGCTGGAAGTGCGGAAAATGGATAAACCGATCAACCGGACTTTCCAGTTTTCATCCGTCAACTCGGTATTTCAGCTGCTCTTTAGCACGGTGCTGCAACGACGATACGATCCTCGGAATTATTTTTTCCTAGCTTTCCTAGCTTCCTCAAATCGTGGTCGTGATCTCGAGACACGGTGCAGCTATCGTGCAATTATCACGATCGAGTGATCCAAGTTGCGTCGGAAAATTCATTTGCGGATGCAGAGAGAAGAGGAATTTAAGAAGTATAAGATGAACGAGGAGAGCGAGAGGTCGTTAAACGAAACGCTTTATTCCGACCCGCGGTCCAACTTACATGTGTAGACATTTTGTAGAGTTGTTACTTCGCGGGCGAGCGCACTTCGAGAGTCAGAGATGAGAATTAACGGACGATCGAAAGACCGAAAGAAAGTATTTCGGTGCGGGACAAAGAGCCAAGAAGGCGAAGAAACGACGCCCGCCTCGAAGAGGAGTGAAATACTCCTCTCCGGACGAATGTTCACGCTCTTTCCTCAAGTTGGGAAAAAAGACGCCGGGTGGTTTTTCGATTCGCGGTTTATAGTTTATCCCTGCAGGATGCCTCGGCGACGTGGGTCGAGACGCTTACCGTAACCCCGTAACGTAAGCACGACTCGACCTTGAGGAACGGCGTTGCCACTCGGCGTACAAAATCCACAGTAATTTGATTTAATTTTAGACCCCTCCGCGGTTCTTTCGAGAAGGATTAACGAGATCCACGATTGATATACGAGCAGGTGGTGAGCCTTTTACAGTTGTTACGGTACAACGAGAGTCCTTCTCTCGTCTTACGGAGGTCGAAACTGCTCTCGAACACGGCTTTTTTTTTCTACCTGACGACACGGTGCAACTTCCTTACCCTCAACTCGTTATCGTTTCATAATTTTTCTACCCTGTCACAGAGAAGACGACGGAGCGGTTCTCTCGGTCACCTATCGCCAGTTTATGAGCTTTTCGTAATCGACTCTCGAAGACCCGGAGTGACGTTTAAGTGACTCTGGAGCCACCGTGCCAACTCGAAAAGTAGTCATGCCGTTTCGACAGACGCGTCGTCTCGGATGACTGACGAGCACAATCTCCCCGAGTGGCGTCAACGCTGTTTCCTTCCTCTTCCTCTTCTTCTTCTTCTTTTACGTCCTTCACCTCCTGCGCCGTTTTCTTCCTACAAAACGTATATCAGCCGCCTGCTGTCCTACGGACTAGCTGGATACACATTATCTCGTAACTAGGACGGCGCCTGAAAGCGTTTGACCGAAGAATTCCAAACCGCTTGGAGGATGCCGACGTTCTCTTCCTCTTCGCACCGCGATCATATGATTTTTTACTCAATTCTTCGCTCACGAAGAGGTGTTCCCACGTTTCGTCAGTCCTCGGACTTTCCCGCTTATCTCACAATCTGCTTATTCCCGACATCCGTGCGTATACCTCTTCCTTCCGACAACTCGATTGCTCGTTCGCTCGCTCCGATAAACAAACAACTCACTTCCCAGATGAGTCTGATGCTTGTGGCTCGTTGCGGTTACACCTGAACGGTGATTCGTACGACGTTCCTTTACACCGTTCTCTTATTTCGTCCGCCGGGTGATTCTTCTCTCTGCGTTATACGCGCAACGTCGTCGTTGTATCGGTTCCAGGAATTGGGTGCTAACCCTGTGAAAAGTCAGGATCACAGAGAGAAAGAGGAAGAAAGACGGAAATACCTACTTGTTCAAATTTTAGTTAAAAATTGACATCACAAAAATACCAAATACATGTATACATATCTCGTTCCCTTAACAGAATTGATAAAGATGTATTTATGAACCTTATCACGCGTCGATTGGTGAGAAAAGACTGTTCAGACTCTGTTCAGGTCACAACAACATACTTCAGATAAGATCGGTTTAAAAATTTTTCATCTCGCATGTTCCAGGGTTGAAAAGGGGACGGAGACACTTTGCGATCGGCGAAGAATTCGGAGATAAAAATTGGCTGGAGAGGAGTGAAAATCGTCGCGTGCTGTCCGAGATTCACCTCCTAGTCGCACATCGCGTACTGGAAAACGGTGCGAAAGCTCGGACTAGAGGAGAGAGGAAGACGAGGGAGAAACAATAATAACAACAATAATAAGAATACGAGAAAAGGAGGAGAGACGTAGAGCGTACCTACGCAGAACGCAGCCAGAGATACGACGAGAGACTCGCGGTCGGGATGGCGCAACGGATGCTGCGCTGAGTCTGGATCTCTTCTGCCGTTGCCGCTTGATGCTGCTGCTCGCTGATGCTGATGCTGATGCTGCTGCTGCTGCTGCTGCTGCTGGTGTTGGTCGTCGTCGCATCGCCGAACCCGCGGCAAGCCGGCGTTCGTCGTTCAGTAGTTTCCCGGACGTCGTACCGGCATCATCCGAACTGCTACAGATTCGAGACACGAGCAGTGCCAACCCGACCACCGGGACACACCGCGACTCGCTCTTATCGCGCCGAATGAAATAATTCTGATTGCTTGCGCACGTTGTTTTTCGTTTCTTAGTTTTCTTTAATTTTTATTTTTTCGTTTCGGTTTAATTGTTTTGTCGTCATTGTAAACTTTTTTATGTTGCTTTTTTTTGTCACTTACGACATTCATCAAATTTTCGCCTCCTATACACTCAAGTATAACGTATACCGAGATAATATTTTCGCAGATTTATAGATTCAAATTTCGTCGATAATTTTTTACTTGGTAATTTTCTTTCTTTTTTCTTTTTTTGTTTTATTTCATTTTTTCTTCTCCTGAAATTACCGGCCGAGTATCACTGTTCACTCTTCAATTGACATTTTATTTCGACAGTACATATACAGTATCAATGCCTTGCGTGTATTTTGCACGCTTCTGCGAAAATAATTAGATTTTTCTTACTTTTTTCTTTTTTCGTTTGATTTTTCTTTTATCGTTATTTTTTATTTTTTATTTTTTCATTTGAACTCGTTTTCTTTCGACGATTTTTTAACACGGTTTTGTGGTTATTTAACGTTTGTATCAGTGGCGGGACGTGCTGCAATATATGAGGTGACAGGGATCTCAAAAGGCACCGACTTGTTCACCCGATTTAATAATAATATTAATAATAATAACTGTGCGAATACATATAAACAAAAGTTTGGTTCAATTTTTTTTTTTTCTTCGATTTCTTGTTTTATCGGTGTGTAAATCAACGTCATGAAAATATCAAGATTCAAGAGAAGAAAAGTTTGATGCACGCGTACGAATGAAGAAAAGAAGAAAAATGTTCGGACAGTGAAATTACGTAATTTCGTTACAATTTGTTCACACAACTGATAGAATATCGCTCGAAGGTGCAACGTTACTTCGAAGATTCGTCAATTAATAATTGGATAACAATTCCGGAGATAACGACAAAAATTAAAATTAAAAGAAAAAATTAACAAAGATTATCGTAATATTGTACGATAAAAGGATATAAACGAATAACGAACAATAATCCGAGAGTATATATATACATATATACATATAAATAAATTGAAAAGTAACAAATGAATAAATAAATGAAGTGAACGAAACACGAATCCGGCACAGTGACAACGATACTACACGAGAGAGAAGAAGAGAGGTAGAACATAGTAGCGAGGATAAAAAAGGTGGATCGAGGATTAAGTGACGGAGGTTAGCGAGACAAATGCGACCGCGTAAGCCGATACCCTGGTTCCCAATATTCGCGAACAAGCCTTTCTGAATCGAATAATCAGCGGATCGGTTGCGTCGGGATCGCGATCACCGGCACACTCGGCTGCCCGTTATCGGCTCGAACGATGATGCCCTCGGAGTTCCGGAGGATCAATATTGCCAGGACGATACTCGAAAGCGACGCGACGTCGTCGTCGATGATCGTTCCCTAGACCGATGGCTCGGCTAAAGTAAGCGAATCGACCGAAGTGAAAAAATCTTGGAAGCCTATCTCGCTGACGGATAAGTAAAAACAACTGTGAAGCATTACAAGGGAGAGAAAAAGTCCGGCGGCTATTCGGCCCCGGCGCGGGAGGGCAGAGCAGGCCTCATCATCGTCAATGAGACCGTCATGCTGGCCTTGACCTACCCGGACGGGTCCAGGGTTCAGCGCTGCGACAACCTCCCCGAAAGACCGGGATCACCGGGACGCGTTTCGGCCCCGCGCCGCCGCGCGGAAGAGCACCGATTACTCACCTGGAGTTCGTACAACGCCTCGAGGCGACGTCGCACCTCCACCACCCCCGGGGATGACGGAGATCGGAAAGAGAGGCGGGACCCCCGCCTACCCGAGGCCGAGACGACCACCCTACCGTCCGACGATCACCCCTCGACGACGCCGACGGGGGACCGCGATCGCGATTCCACGCGATCGTCAACCTCAACGAAATCTAGTCATCCTGACGATCCAGCAGCCGCTGATCCGCGCCGGTTTTCCCCGCCGGTCCGGACCATCCAGACGAGGCGATCGTCCTCCTGGTCCGGAGCCGGACCCCGCGCCAAGGATCCGTGCCTCCTCCAGGTACTCCTGATCCTCGTGCTACTCGTGATCGGGTGCAACAGACACTGTGGACCCTTCGGGTCGAAGGTTAATCGCACCGCTTTTGGCGCCCTTGCGATCGGCTATGTAATCGCTGGCGCCGGATGCGCACCCGTCGACATACTCACCGACACCGGTGTCAGGTCGGAGAGGTCGGCTAATTTGTCACACATCACCGGAACGTCGCGCAAGATACGGATGTACGTCAAGAACCGGTACCTTCAGATACTTCCGGACGGCACGGTCAACGGATCCGACGACGACGCGTCCGATTACAGTGAGTTTTACACTTTCGATTACTATTCTGCTTTCGGAGAGAGGTAGAGGTGGGGAGAAGTATCTCGTAAGGTGAGTCTACTGCTTATCGACGCGTTTGGAACAACGTTTGGATTTTAGAACTATAAAAGGATCAAATTGATTGAACGATAAAAAGGTGAATGCTTAGGACAGGGTCAATAACTGGTACTCTTACCTTATGGGTTTTCAAATGAACTGTCAAGTGTCCACCAAAAAGTGAATGATAACGTAAGTGTGCCAGTTGTTGACCCTGTCTTAATTACTGACCTTTTTTCGTTGTATCTGTTTTATCGTTAGTTCTAAAATTACTCAAAAATAAATTCGTACTGTCTGAATTGATTTTAGACATCGAGAAATTACAATTTGTGCCATCGCCAGATTATAGTTTTGTAAAGCAAGAGGTTCTACAATTGGGTCCAAACGCGTCAATAACTGGCACCCTTACCGGAGTCGTTCGACAAGTCACAAGAATGGCGCTAATTAGCAATCTTGGTTCAATCTGAACTTGTCGCTTTCTTTCGAATGTCAGACTTTTGCTATCCAGCAACGTCGTCTTAATTGTACTACATTTTATGGACACTTTTTACGCACGGAGATGGTCCTCCTCACCTCTACCCTCCGTAATCCTGTTCCAATGACGCTTTCGATTTCTTGGCTGTAAGCGCGAGGTCCATTGGTCTATAAATGTACACCCGAAAGACTCGAGACACTCGTTTACTTTCGAGCTTGCTGTACACCAGCATCGGTTGAGTAATCCGTTCCGTAAGTCTGACCTTTGCTGGTTAGTGTGTGACTAATTGCAAGCTGCTGCAGGCTTTCTGTTACAGAAGCCTCGTTCTTTTCTTTCTCTCTCTCTCTCTCTCCCCTTAGTCTCTACTTCTCCCTCTTATCTATCATCCGTCTTTTATTTTAATGCACTCCGAGATAAGTCTTTGTTATTATGCTGATTCTGCACTGCGCTAATCAATTATTATACGCTCTCGTTATAGCTGCGTTGTGCATCGTACATGTGCGGTAAGGAATTCACACTATTCGAGTATATGAAAGTATTCAAAAATTAACAGGTTATAATTTATATCAGTCCTAATTTCCTCGTTTCTCCTCATCGAACGAAATAGAATCGGGAAAAACGGCTGCTAAATCACGGTAATTGCGGTTTAAATCGGCTGTGCAATAACGATAGACAGAGACGGAGAGGAAGAAAGAGAGAGAGAGAGAAAGAGAGAGAAGACGAACGAGACGCTCGCGTCCGTCGCGAGATTCATTGATAAGTCTTGAAACGCGTTTATCTTGAGCATAATTCATGTTCGTTTCGCTGCCACCGGAAAAGAAAGAGTAACCCGGTTTACAGGTAGATAGATGTACGTGTGAAACAGAGGTAGAGGTATACCTGCGTAATGTTACTGCAACAGCGAAGATAGCAAAGTTGATATTCCTGATTTAGCTCGCTACTCGAATCCCTTATATATAAGTAATATATCGATCATCGTACGCCCGTGTGCGAGAAAGAAAAAAATGTCTCTCTCTCTAATTGATCACTCCTTCGGATTTACATTCTTTGCATAATATAAATCCGCGAATTATAGCTTCGCATCATTCTGCTATGCTGTGTTGATTCATACTCTCCGCTGTAATCCAGACGGCTTATTTTATTCACACCGGTCAAGTGGCTAGGATAGATCCGTCTTAATCCTCATTAACATGTGTGTGTGTCCGGGTATTAATTAGGTTTATCGTAATTGGCACTCGACTACCGAAGTCATGTATAATGAGAAATTTAAACTGCACGCGAATTGTTTTGAAGACGTATTTTTTATTTTTTATTCCGTTTTTATTTTCGCCAGTGGGCCTTCAGCCATTAGATATAAAAGTTACGTGGCATTCATGACCTGCCTCAACTGGCGCCTCATCATCATAAATTGGGTCGTTGATTATTTCCTTTTCATCGAATCCGCGTCGGAGGAGAGAATAAAACGACGATCATACTTTTTCCCCAAGTTTTTAACGACCGATGCTGGATGGGATGATTTTTTTCTTCTTGTCGTTTTTTTTTTTTTTTTTTTTCTTTCCACTCTCTCTCTCTCTCTCACGCGGTCCTTTTGACCTGCCTCAACTCTCAACCAGCTCCTCCTCAGACACGTGCTTGAATGCAATCATAGAGTGTATAACGTTCATCGCACTCAACTACCGTGAACTATTAGATATACGAAGTCACGTACGTTACGAGACGACGACGGCGAGCTAGCTTCTAGCTTATGTTTTCGAGCGAAAGTTGAAACCGCACAAAGTTCTCATCAAAGACAGGCTTTTTGTCATTTCACTCGAGCAACGCGACAAGAAACGAATTAGATAATAACTTACGAAGGTCCAACGCATGCGTATATAATGGCATTAAACGGTAAAAATGTTGGTATCGAAGAAAAGGAAACGCCTGATGCAGTACGCACGGTAAACGCAGTAGCTTAACGGCAACGCAAAAGGAGAGAAGAAGAAGGCAAGCGATTTCTTGTTCAATAAACCGACTTATTCCCAATGAGATTGAAACATTACTCGCTTGATCCTGTGATTTGTTACGGAAAGGATTACGCCGGTATAATCGTCCTTCGGCTCACCGCAGCATCCTTACATCCAGACATCGATGAATATCGTATTTCTTACACCTCCGGTACACGTGTTGCAAAGATAAGCTGCGTGGCGTTTGATTGCTAAAGAAATCTCTCTTGCTTAGCTGAATCGAATCAACAGGTGGGCTTCTCGCTCAAGCTCACGGCTCTTGTCTGGGTTATGGAAGTTTACGGAATCTGAGGACGTAAATAGTCGGGGATAAAACGTTTTCTATTAAGTAAACTGAAAGGCAATCACGTGGATTGTTGTTGAGTGTGGAAATAACGGGGGAAAAAATTAACTGCCAGACAAATCGCGACTATCGAGCATGCAGTCGAGGAACCGTGCAATTGGTCGTGGAGTGTGGTAATAATTCTTTACTAACATCATCGTGGGGCAAAAGGAACTACGACGAAGGTGAATTTGCGGTGAGGAAGTTGACAACGAATGGACGGAATCACGGTATACATGCGAAACAATTAAACGGGCAATTAGCAACGTGGAGTTGTTTTTACACCGGTTACCACTGTTCAGCGCACCGTGTAACCTGGATTTATGCGATACTGAAAGCGAATAGTATTATACACACTGTATGGTAGAGGCGCGTGTAAAACGAGTAAATATCAAATAAATCAGAAAATACCGGAGATGTTAATTGGCTCTGATGGTCTGCCAGTGATTTAATCAACCCGTTTAACGATCGGATGCAGTCTCGCGGGTTATTCGTGAAATGCGTTTAAACGATCCTCGAGCGAGGCGAAGGGTGTGGACACTTATCGCGGGCGTGAAGAGCCTCGTTCCTCGGATTCCTGTGGACCGTAAAACGAGGGAGCTCCGTTGAGTAAACGACGATTGAAAATTCCTTCGCTCATTGCGCCGCTTTATCATCCCTCCTCTTCGCGGAGGAGGAATAGAAGAATGATCGGTAAACGGTGGTGGTGTACGAGCGAGGCGTTAAGAGCGTCGAAGGCGGGGCGATAGGCTCGATTTTAGGCAAGAACCAAGATGGAGACGAGGGTGAGGGAGGGCGGAAAGGTTGGGTCGTTGCACCCCGGACGGTGTGCTGCGTGTTTGCTTTCGGTTTATTGGGTTCGTTTGTTTGAGTTTCATAACGCTGACACGGTATAGACAAAAGGAAACAACGAGAAACCGTCTCTCGTAGGTACCTGAATAGTAGGAGAGGAAAACACTGCGTGGAGAGAGAGAGAAGAGGGAACGAACGGTTTTTACTCCCGCCTTGAAATAGTCGGACGTAAAATTATCCCCTTCCTTTTGTCTGGTCATGTTTATTCTTCTGTTGCACAGACGCAATATACGCGAAGATAGGTCGTACCGTTCATTCTCGTTCACTTTACAATGGTAAAAGTCGAGGACTCGGAGAAGGAAACACCTCTCTTATACCAAAGTACAGCTTTAACAACACCCTGATACTCTCGGACTGCGACAAAAAGGGGCTGTAACTTTACTTACAGTATCACGCGTAACAACTTTTACACAATAGCTGCACGGTGGTGCTCACGGTCCGTCCGTCTGTCTGTCTGTTTGTCTGTCTGTCTGTCTGTCTGTCTCTAAATCAGTCGGGATAACCGTTTCGATGCTCACGCATATACAGTTATCCTCTGAACGCTGGGAATGATGTCCTGGTGAGGTCCTTAAGCACACCCGCCTACATTTAACCCTACCAAGGTTCGTGTAAACTTGCTTTCAAGGAAACTGAATCTAAAAATCCTCTATTGACCCTCTATGTCATAAAAATTCAAGGACAAACCCTACGTCGAATTTCCAACGCCTAAAAATTAAAGTACCAAATCCTACGTTGACGTTCTCGGTAAACGATTGAACTCATTTTCACCATTACCACAATCATTTGAGCCTAAACTTGGCGAATTGGTAAATTTCGAATATTTTTAGCGTCAAAGTAGGGTCTGATATTGTGTTGAAATAAAACCTACTCTACCATCTTCAATCCCTATCTAGGAGTCCCTTTAAAGTAGGCGTTAATCTTCGACTCGTGCAGCCCTTCTCTTGAGATTCGTGTACTCCTTGTTGATGTCCAGAATGTGGAAACGGGCTGCCGTAGCTCTTATAGTAAGAAATGTAACCTGCTGCCCGCTCCCCGAAACTGAGATATGAAAAATAAATCAGCATCAGTCGTAAACGCTGTGCCCTCGGGTTACGCGTTAGGCTGCAAGCTGCGCGGTTAAGTCGCACTTAAAAGTCGATAATGAATGGCTGCATTCAGGAATGATTGAATCCGAGTGTTAAATCAAAATCGCTGTTAGAATATCGAGTGCATGCAAATTCCGTACGCTGAAATATACGGCCGCGATGGGTTCGCCGGTCCTGCGTGCTTTCACGCGTATAAACCCGTCCGCCCCCCCCCCCTCCTCTAAGCACCGGAATTGATTACGCGGCCGTCCCCGCGGGTTGGTTTACGACGTGCCCCCCCCCCCCCCCCCCCCCCCACAATCAGCCCAAAAGAGAGAGAAAAGGAGAAAGAGAAAGAGGGATAGAGATATCGAGAGAGAGATATCGAGAGAGAGAGAGAGAGAGAGAGAGAGAGAGAGAGAGAGAGAGAGAGAGAGAGAGAGAGAGAGAATCCGACCAACTTCTCTGCTCGACTCTGGTTTGGTGGGACCGATCTAGGAAAGGACACCGATACAGACGACGAGGTCGCACGCTGTGACCAGAGATTGGGGCAATTCTAGGCTGCATGGTTGTTGTCGTTATGGGTCTCTGGAGGAGGAGCTGAGAGGACCGCTTCTTCTTCTTCTTCTTCTTCTTCATCTTCATCTTCTTCTTCGTATTCTTGTTCCTCTCCTTGGCGAACTGTGTAATCGGTTACGAGAAGTTTAGATAAACTCGCCTGGACGACAGTAATGCATGCATACGATGACGACCCAAGCCTCGTGCCACTTCTTGTCCCTTGTCAATGGGGATATAGAACGGCAGATAAAGACCCTGCCGGTACGCCACTGAGCCAGTTAATTAATCCCGGACACGCTACATGCTTCTGTATATGGGGACGGAAAAATCCCGCGTCCCTTCTTCTTCCTGGGCCCGTTGCTGACCATTCGACGCCCTTCGTACCTGGTTTACGGAACCTCTGGCGCTGGGGCAATGGACCAGCTGCATGCCAACGAGATTCGAGATAAGCTAGTCGCGATGTTTTCGCTTTTTCTCGCGACGACGAAAAGGCTCATCTGTTGTAGATATTTGACATCTGGAGACTGGAAAAAAATTTGATGTGGACATCTGTGAAATATTTTTTCGTGTCAATACAACACTATTTGATGTCAATGATTAAAAGGGTCATTTGTTGCAGATATTGGGCATTTTAACACTGTAAAAAAATGTGGTGTGGAGCTTTATAGAATATTTTTTGACGTCAATCTAATACTTACGTTCTAGTTCTGAATTGACTGTAAAAATTCTTCTTTAGTAGTCCACGGCATCCACTGTTGGTCAATTTTAACACCGTCGTTTTTCATAGTCGTTTTCCTCCTCTTTGAGTAAACTCATGGGTGTGTTGAATTTTTATGGAATAAAAATCGTCCTGGAGTTTTGTATTTTTGTCAGCTCCAGATAATTGTTTTCCATTTCAATGTTCGTAGCAAATCGAATGAAACACGTATTTTCATTCTACGTACCTAATTTTTTGAAAAATTTTGAGGATATGGTTCACAATCTTTAACTTAACTGAAACTTGTTTAAGCGTAGATAGCTAGTAGATCTTGTTAACCTCTCACCAATTTTTTCATCCTTCAAAATTTCGTGCTACAGTTTTTGAGGTGATTAATATTCAACTTTCTTTCAACCTTTTTCCAATAATTTTGAGATCGATCGACACGTCATGTCAGAGACCAACTCGTCCTCAGATTTGTTTCTTTACTGTTGAGCTCTTCAAAATTAAAGAAATTTAAAAAGTGTTATGAACTTTGTGAAAAAGTTGAAAACACGTTTTTACCTTTCTCAACATCTTATCACCTGTTAAATCTCGTTATTCCCTTGGGCAAAAATCGTATTTGCTCAAGCGAGCGCGACTCGAACCCATCACTGGAATTGATCGCGCGTTTCCTGTCATTGAACTTTCACGAGGCTTCGGTCGCAACTATACACACTCTCGGACCGAGAGGAGCCGCTTTCGGTCTTTTAGCCTCGTTTCAGAGAGCAGCATCATCGGGAGGATCACGAGAAAGTGGAGGGGGAGGAGAAGGAGGAGGAGGGTGAGGGTGAGGGTGAGGAATTCGCTCGATTCATTTGATACCGCGACGAGGAGAACGCGTGTGTACCGAGATTAGCACCACGTTTACTCGTCTCTCGCTTTTGTGTCTGCGAGCTTTTTTTCTCTCTTCCACTCTCTCTCTCTCTCTCTCTCTCTCACTGCAGTTGTTGCTCTCGTTCTCGTTCTCCTTCGTATTTTTTCAGAACCTGCGCTCTCGACTCTCGAGTGCGCCTCTTATCTAATGTCTAAAAGTCCCTCCCCGTTCTTCGTCTTCGAGTGGTGAAGAGAGACTCCGCAGCAGAGACTCCTGGAAACACACGAAAATACAGAGACTACTTACACCGTAGCTTCCGGATAGTTTTTTTCCCCTACATCAGACAGACTAAGAAACGCGCGTCTAATAATAATACAAGCTCGTGTCTGGGCTTGTAATAGATGTGAGAAAAGAAATTCCGCCCTCTCTCTCACTCTCTCTCTCTTTCTTACTCTCTCTCGATAGAAGTAGGAAGCCCGTGTTCCTTTCCTCCGAGAGACACACTTCAACCCCCGGAATCGTTTCGTTCCGCGTCTTCGGGGCGGGCCGTTAATCAGGGTATTACCTATTACGTCGTTGACACCCTCAGGAATGCCGCGGCTTTCTGGATGTCCAGTCGAATCTCGATGCGGCATCTATTCCTTCCCATGCAGGGAAGGTTAATAAACTTTTTACGACCCGCTTTTCTCTCTCTCTTTTTATCCCCCCCCCCCCCCCCCCATTCTTGAGGGTTAACTTTCCTCCGGAATCTAGGAACAGTCAATGAAATCAGAAAAGAAGACGCGATGGAATATAAGAAATTATTTTTCACCTTCTACTCCGTTCGCGCGATAGTTGAATTCAAAAATATCCTACGGAATTGAAATTTAACAACATCGTTTAGTTTATGCAATAATTAACGAATCATTGAGACCGATACGAAGATTGAACATTTTACGTTCAGATAACAAGCCACGAAGACTAGTCGTTTTTAGCATCACTCTTTCTTTTTTTTCTTCTTCTTATTTTTTTTTTTTTTTTTTTACCTATATATAAAGTGCAGCCGTAATAATTATCAATCAACAATTTATTTATACAAATCGCCTCGTTTTCGCCGGGGTACCGCGTTGTTTACAATGCTTTTAATTAATCAGGATTCCACCTTACGTTCGGAAACCGACCGTTATATTGGTCGCTTAATTAGGACTCGAGGTGTTTCTGCAGGCGCATTTAAACTCTCCGGTGTTATATTCAGCATCGAGCTAATTGGTTACACGCAGCGAGCTTCGTCGTAGGGTTCGAGGCAGTGAAAAAATAATTTTAATCACACCGTAATGCGCTCTCGTAATAAACGTCCGTCATCTCTTTTCTCGGTCTCGGATCATCGATCATTACCTGGATCCATCATCCCGGTTTGATAGGGTTCTATAAATAGTCACGTCTAATCGCGAGTCGTTTGATTAGAGAAGATTTATGAAATAGAAGAAAAGAAACTGTTCATATAATTATAACGTAGCGGGATTTTCGTAATCTGGCGCCTCGGGTTTTCTGTGTACACACGAATAATTGTCGAGAGTATACGTGTAAGCGTTTTTTATCGGGAGTCTCGATCTGACTCTCCCTTTTAAACTCTCCTCTCCCCAATTATAATTAAAAGACGATTTTATATACCTGTATTAGTCACCAATTATATAACGTGATTACCATCCCTCCCCCTCCTTGTATTCCTCATTCTTTTCTACTTCGTCTTCACTTTCGAGGCTGATATACGCTTCGATAAAATTATCTTCTCATTCTCGTGTTTCAACAACTGCAGGTTTAAAAATAACAATCATTTTTCTTCAACCGTATATCGTTGAGGGAATGTAAAGAAGGAGATTTGGAAACGTTCAAGATTTCTTTTCACCTGCACATGCTAGAGAAAATTGTCACCGTTCCAATATACCGAAGTAATAAGTTCTGAAAATAAACCGTCGTCGCTGCAGCATTCAGCCGTGGCGAAAAGGTGACAAAAATATTCGACCGTGTCGAATCTTGCTTTGCAGTCACGGTATTTGAGTTAGCAAGGTTAATGTTACCGAATATTGAAAAAAAAAAAAAATCGACGCTTCGCTAATTTAGAAAGAATTTGAAGGGTTGTTTGCTTTACTGCTCGGTTGCTTATTCTCCATCTCGTAGAGAATTCCAAAGCATGTAAATAATGTGGCCGAAGTTAGTAACGCTATCCCTTTGAAATTAGAAGTTGGTGACTTTTTGCGTTAGTGAGTTTGAAGCTGGTGGTTCGTTAACCCTTTGAAGCATGCATTATTCCTTGCGGTCGAATTCCTTGAAACTGGGTATATAAGGGTATAAATATCGAGTAACCGATTCAAAAAAAGTATCTCATGTATATGAAATGCGGTATCGCTAAGGATTAACGTAACGAAACATCAGGTAAAAAATCATTATACGTATCAATTTTAAAATGTCATTCAAGGAGTTGGCTTGTAAAAATAATTATTTTATTTTCGTTGTCATGGTTTATTAAATTTCGGACATTGCTACAAGGGTGCGAAGGTAACAATTTCACCTAAACATGCATCGTTGAAGTAACGTTACTAATTTCATCCTCATTCAAAGTGGACAATCTTTCATGAAAACCAACGAAGCTGAATCCCATCTTCGATTCACCCCGCAAAACACTCATCTTCATCTTCGTCTTCTTCTTCTTCTTCTCATCTTCTTCTTTCGGGCTCGTGCCGAGCGAACAGAGCGCATTATTACGTGGCATAATCCCGGCTCGCACCCTGTCGCGAGTATTAGCCGTGTAGGTGCGTATAAATATGTATAAATACAGGGCGCCCAGCAGCCTCTCGGCATCAGCATCGGCATCAGCATCTTCTCCTCGAGTCGTCGTTGTCCTCATCCCACGAGTTTCGATAATCCTTTAGAAGCGCCGACAACGACGACGAGGAGAGTCTCGGGTGCGCATCGGGCTGCAGACTCTTCGTAATATATTATGTATCTTTGAATCTGTCGTCGGTGTTGCGAGGGAAAAAGGGTCGCCCCCCTTCCCCGGCCCTCACCCTTACACCCTTCATTTTTCAATATTACCCACGATACATCATTTAATGATAAATAATATTGGGACAAGAGCCTCGGACCTGCAACGCCGCCGCCAATCGGCTTCGATCCTGATTAGAAGGATGCCCGGGTCACTGACTCTTCATTCTTCTTCTCTTCTTATCCCCCCTACCATTTTTACTCACCCTTTTCTCGCCCCCTCCGGCAACTCATCCGGGTTCATTAGGCAGCCGAGGTGCCCGGCTCGTTCGATCAGTTTCCGATCTCCATGTGTCGTGCTTTTCGATCGATTCGTACGTGGCGCATGCTTCGAAACTTCCCGGGACATTTAGGGACCTGCAATTACCGATGACGTCCGTTTGGCTCTCTGGGGGGTCGGCGTTTCTTCTTCTTCGCCTCCTTCTTCTTCTTCTTCTTCTTCTTCTTCCGATCTTGTTCCTCTCCTACGGCAGAAACAAACGATCGGTTATCGAACAATCTGACCTTCTCGACCTTGCGACTCGAAGCAGGACTCTCGAGAGAGGATCGCCTTTCCAGTCACTATTATGTATTTGATTTCACCTTATTCTCTCCTCTTTCTCCCATTCCCTTCTCTCTCTCTCTCTCGGTGATTCCTACTCTCCTCAGCAGCACTTCTCGCGGTCAGATCAGACGGACGATAATCGGGGTGCAAAGCGGTTGGATTCGAAGGCCAGATCCGTTCGCCGATAAATCATTATAACGCAGAAGGAAAGTTGAGTAAGAAAGAAACCATATCAGCCAGCTCTATTAACCTCATCGATACTCGCTTGCACACAGCTGTGCTGCAATAATTTTCATAGGCCAGAAAGAATCGGTCGAGGAGCGAAAGTATTCAGGGCTGTTTAGTGGACACCCTAATCCCTCTTTCGTCACCTCTCACCAGCTCCGGGGAATCAGAAAACAGCTGTTCCGGACCTGAAGTTATCGAGTCGCTAGGGTATTTCGGGATCCCTCGGCTTCGTAATCGATTCCTACGCAAATCGGAGAGTAAAACGGAAGAGAGGAGCTCTTACGTAGGGCTTAAAGATCGTAAAGTAGGTTTGATTGCGATGCAATATCAGAACCTAATTTGACGATAATTATGTTCGATATTTATCGATTTAACGAGTTTAGGATCAAAGTAGGGTATGTTTGGAACCTCCTTTGACCCTTCGGAGGTTGGGTTAAGCCTGCTCGCTTGAAACCTTCCTTCAACGCTCAAAATCCTAACCAGCTGATAAACGTTCATCGATTCTGATTGATTATGATCCAATATATTGAGTCACAGATCCAGTGGAGGAACTGTAGATCGAATAGCGTGAAAATGGTTTCAATCTCCTTAAATTTTTATGACTTAGAGGGTCAACGCAGGATTTCTAGGTTCAGTTTCTTTGAAGGTAGGTTCAAACGAACCTTGGTAGGCGCTGACTTTCGATTCCGAAACTTTCGTCCTGCGGCTTTGATCCGCGTCGCTGAATGCGTCAAAGGATTACCCGATTACTCGATTACCCCTGATCGCCGCCTTCGCGCTCACGTTCGCTCCGAGATAGCTCTGTTATTTACCGATGAATAATGCATCTTTGCAGCGCAAGGCGGCAAGCCGGCAAAGCCGCTTGTATAACGTCAAGGTGCGAGGTAAAGCTTGTTGCTCCGCTCACTCTTGTCTCTAACACTGTGAAATTCCACCTCGTGTCAATCAACGATTTAATCAGCGAGAGCCTATCTTTTCTCTCCTGCGCTGCATCTGCTGGTCACTCTCTGCTGCCAATGGTATATACATATATAGATAAATGCACACGTATATATAAGCGTTTATACTCTGGCATATCTATCGATCTGAAACACTCGGGACTCTCTCGCGCCGTTTTAACAAGCCCTTCAAGACCTCGGATTATCCGCATCGTCGCTGTTCCTCATCCTTCCCCCAGTCTTATAACACGCCTGCAACGGTGTGAAAATGTAACAAACCACACACGATTTTTTTCTACACTATCATCAAATCATTGTCGGTCACTTTATTTTTCCTTTAAAATTTTGCTCAGAAACACCATTTCTCGTTTACTCTTACGTGAAATACTCGCATCCTGGTTTATATTTCACGGTGACAATCTTAATGCTCCTTAAATCTTGCCGCGGTACAAGTTGGCTAATCGCATAATTGCGCTCCGTCGACTGCAACGGGAACCTTGTTTTACCAAAGTTATGAAACAACGTGAAAACAAATAGACTATTTTACCAACCCATGAGGTATCACACGGACCGTATAGAATTACCCGGTGCCATGATATTAAGTAGCGTATAACGTGCAGCGATACGGCGTGATACGGTGAACGTAACTTACAGGGTGGAACGACGAGAATAAAACAAAACCTCCTTCATCTACAGGGCGTAACTTTCTGGGAACTCCGTAGGTTGTCTAATTAATGACCGGCTTAACGATGCCTGAGATAATCGTAACACCAATCGAATATCGATCGTGATGAAAATCGAAGGACGAGAAGCAGAGGCCAAAATCAGAAATCCGTGCCAATACATCTTTTTACCACGTAACAAGGACCGCGACCGAACACCTGGATGACTGACCTGCGATCTGCGGCGTGCAGCGACGATCGGACCACGAGACGAGACGATTTTGAATGAGACGTTCTCCGAGGTGGGAACCAGACAGCGACGGCCTCCATTTGTCTCACGGTAGCCGGAGGCCGGCTTCTCACATGATGGTTATATTTAGTCGGGCAATATTTCGGGACACCCTGTAGCCCGAGGGAATCCGGTGTCCGAGCACAAAATCCGCGTTACGCGGCACCGGACGAAGAAGATTCTTTAACCGTTACAATGTCGTTCTGACATTTCGTTTTTTCTTACGTCTGACCAAAAAATTTTCTACTCGATACTCCGTCCGCGGTGTCGCTGGAGGTGTAAGGAAATTCAATACGTACATCTGTGTATATATATATGTATGTATGGGGCATTCCGCGTCAAATTAGCAGTCGATTTACTTCACCCTCTTCGATTCTGAACACATTTTAGTATCACGTTTTTATCAACCCAAAAGAGTCTCGGGATTTTTTTTTTAAAGATTTTATTCAGCCACTGGTGAAGTTTATACAAAATCGCGAGACCAGTTACGAAAACGTCGTTTCTTAAAGTCTTTGAAAAATTCACACTGATTTTATGATTCATCGTCGAGAGAGAACGTCGGTTTTGGATTGACACGTTGCAAAAAAATCAAACCAATTCGATTAGCCTGACAGATGACCGTTGACCGTATTTTTTCACGTGCGCATGGATAGCAGAACAGGTATATACATTGTTAATTACGTTTCATTAATTTATGTCTCACGAGTAATTTGGAAGTCCAAGAATTACGATTCGCCTCCGTTAGAATGAAAAACTTGAGTTACGTGGTGATAAAATGGCGCCGACAACAAGGCTCTGACGTCACGAGGACACTTTCCATTAACAGTCTGCAATTCTATCCAAGCCGTGCCCTCAGCGTTGTCGACGGGACAGTTTTTCTCTCATCGTCCCGTGGGTCGCTGGAAATTCGGCAGACCGACGATTTTATCTTACCACGCGTTCAACGGGCCGGATTCCCGCTTCTGACCCAATTCTATTAACTGGCTTGTATTTGAGGCTACTTTTAACCGGCGTCGCCACGTGTTCGTTCCATCTTGTCAACCATCCGGGAGATAAAGATGAGAAGGAAGAATATATCCGTCGAATGAATTCGCGATTTGTCTTTGCGTAGGTGTGACGTATGTATCGAAGAGAGGCACGCGCCAGGAGTAATGGAAAGCGGATGAAATTGAAGAGGAAACAGGTGTGAAAAGAAATAAACGAATAAAAAATACGGGCACTGTTCCTTCTCGTAATCGGGACTTTTTCTCTCCGTGCCGCTGCTGCAGATGTTGTATATTATTAATTGCCTCGAGGAGTCGAACCGATGGTAATAAAATCGAGTATTCTACGCGTCTATAAACTTTGGAAAATTATACCCGGAGGTGGGGGGCATCCCTTCTGCCCTAGTTTTTTGCCCTTCTTATTTCACTCCTTTTTATCTTCTCCTTTCTCCCCCGTGGCGTCAATCTCGCACATGCCGGCGTCTCATTCTCGATAAGTCTACGGACGCGACGCGTATGTAAGTTATTAAACAAGCCCGAAAGTGTTCATAAATTCCGATCTCCACGATAAATTCTTTCCGATACTTCGACAACGTACGAACGAACTACCATTTTCGGGTAACGTTACACTCCTCGCATGCCTTAAGGGCGTTATGGAAACATTGCGATAACCCTTAGGGACCTCGGGTGCGTTAACTAGTTACTAGTTTATGGCCGAAGATTACACGCGATGCCGAAGGACACCGAAGGAAATGCCACGTGGTGCAAGGATCAACCAGATCTCTGCATTTTTATGGCCTGAATTTTAATCGGACGGATTTTTTTTTTTTTTTTACCCCTTTTTACCCAGTCCCACGACTATCGATTTTCGGGGAACTTTGGTTACTTACTTACTTACTTACTTACTTACTTACTTACTGACTGACTGAGTTACTTGACTCGTGATACATTCGGAGGTGTGAAAAGTCGGGACTATGATCGGTCTAGACGTGGATGAGAACGCGATTCTTTTCCTCTTCAGGTAGCTGCCGTACTGCGGAGAAAGTGCGTGGGCGTTTCTGATCGTCAGAGTATAAAGAGGAGTCCGCACTTCCTCCTCCTCCTCCTCCTCCTCCTTCTCCTCCTCCTTCTCCGCTTCTTCTTCTGGTTCGACCTTGGCCTCGAAAGTAAGACCTCGCCGCTCGCGATGCAACGTCGGCGGCGGCGGCGGCAGTTGCGATGCCGTTTTCACTTTCATCCTTCTTCCTTATACATAAGTAAACGCGATTAAGGATGTGTGGGAAGTACAGTCGCATAAAAAAAGCGTACGAAGAAAAAAAAAAAAAAAAAAAATGAATTAAAAAATAGTTTTTCACACTAATCAATTACCAAGAAAAATAGTCACCGGCAATTACAGAAGTATAATTTAAAAAACATCCGACTGTAACAGATGTAACCGCAATTGTAGACAATGTTGTTAAAAATATATTTCTCTTGATCGATTCTGATTAACGGTAGGCAAATTTTTTACATATCGTTCGAATTAGATTACGGTTAAAAATCACGCGATTTCTCCGACACATTTTTTTTTTCCTTGTCGTTCTCGACAAGGCGTTTAGAGTCGACATTTAGAGTTAACGTTTCGTTTTTTTCTGATCAAAGATATCACGTCGATTATTATCCAGCTTCGGTTAAACTCGTCGAATCTTTATTTTCTCCCGGTTATATATCGAGAGATTTTTCATCGGACTGTACATCCCACGCGTTCTTAAGTATTACGGAGCGGCGGCAGCATGCATAATGCAACCGCGTTGTGGAAATTTGTTGTTGTCCGGTTACATTGAGTGTCGTGATTGCGGAGAAATTAGGGGAACGACGACGTCGTTCGTTTATCTCAATTATCGTAAACCCTCGGTAACAATTGATTATTCATTCCAAGTGGAGCATATTTAATAACTCGGATGATTTCCGGCCACACGTCGGCCTCTCGCTAACCAAGAAGAAGAACAAGGAGAAGAAGAAAAAGGACCTTTATCTCGAACCAGTGACTTGATTACTCTTATTTCAACGGTGCCACGATCCCGGGTCACTTCTCTCGCAATATACGAATGTTGCACTCGGGAACGAGTTTACAGGCATTTCGGCTCCACCCCAACCCCCCTTCCTCTTCTTCCTCTTCTTCTTTTTCTTCTTCTTCTTCTTCTTCTTCTTCTTCTTCTTCTTCTTCTTCTTCTTCTTATCACGGATTCAGTCACTCGTGTACGATAAAGCCCAATATTAATGGACTCGCCTCGCTATCTGGATTACAGAAAATACTTTTCTCTCTCCTGCCCCCCCCCCCCCCCCCGATAAATACATACATATATATAAAATTTTCTCTCTTCGGTTTTTGCCGTTTCACTCCCCCGCAACGTCTTCGTTGCGCCATCGCTCTCTAAATTGGTATTTTAATTTGTCTCTGTTGGAGTGATGAAAAAACTGTACAGAAAAGAGACAAGGCAACAAGGAAACGCGCGGTAACCAGCAAAAGGTAAAGAAAACTGGTCGGGGTGATGAGAAGATTGTTACACGTATAAAATTTCAATATTCACAGTCATATTTCTCATAAAATCTGGATCGTCATCTTCTTCACGCTTGTTAACGACGAAGTTAACGCGCTGCGACAAGCAGTTGAAGTCTGTTTTCCATACGGCTTGTGGCCAATCAGCTTAGAACTTCTCTCTCTCATCGTTAATGCATCACGGTTGCAAATTAACGTGTCGTTCGGATGAAACGTGTAAGTCGGTTTACAGCTGCCGCCTCTTCTTCTCATTCAGCATGCCGGTACGTAGACGACTTGTAATGCTCACAGCAACTCGGATAAGCATCGCCGTACTTATTTTATCGTCACGTTCGGCTCAGCTCGACCATTTCTTCACAGACATCCGCTCGATTCGTACGTGAATTACACGGGACTGTAAGAAAATAGTTCTTTTTTTAAGCTGCGTGGGATGTTTTTGGTCAATTTTGTGTTTGCATAAACAAAAAAGCGCAACGACAATCAAAAACACTACCATTTTGTTAAAATGAACTAAACAATGTTTCACGTAAAATTAAACAAACAATGTCGGATTTCGAGTCAAACCTGAGTTTCACTCTGAATAAAACTACATACACGAGTTTTCCGAAAAAAAACCTGACGCGATGAAATTTTTCGAGTATTTTTCCCGGTTTCAGTGAAAGAAGAGCCAATAATCGTCATTCAGTCCCTTGGGCCGTAAAATATCCAGTACCTAATATTCACTTAGTCCCTCTTACCGCACGCATTGTGCCCGCGGAGGAATCGCGTGTTTCATCATCGGCATCTGGTTCGAGCACCTGGAACACAGTCTCCGATTTCCATTTAGCACCATAGAGAAACTGCTTGCGGCTTGTTTGTTGCGTCCGATTGGCATCCCCTTAGATTCTTTATCCCTCTTCGGTTAACTCTCCATAAATTCCTCTTTTTTTTGCGCGCGTCGAGTGAGTGCCTTTTTTTCGCTCTTTATTCTCCACAAAATGCCTCTCACCCCCCCCCCCCCCCCCCCCTCCCCCCTTCCTCCTGTTCTCTATCAGATGGCTGGCTTGAAAGGAAACCGACCCTGTATCCTCTTTCAAAAAATCTCCCCTTCGAACGATTGGATTCTTCTTTATTCACCGCCGCACGAGTTAACTGGCCAATTTTATCCAGTACGTTTGTATAGCTCTCAACGCTGTTTCACGCCTCGAAAATATTACAAGCGATGCCTTAACGCGTTAAAAGAAATTTCCGACGCCACACGGAAGTCCGATCGTGAAGCATGAAATCGGGATTTTACTCGATCTCGTAAAAAATCTGACCCGACAATTTTCAGACGAAATAATAACTCGTCGAGTTTTCATACTTTATATGCACATTGTATACGCGACTTCGTTTATTTATCGTATTATAAATAACGTGTTTATGCATCTTGCGCGTGTGTGCGTAGGTTTCTTTTCTCTCCTTTTTTTCTCACACACTTACGAGCTGGACAGTTATCTCTCTTCCATTCCAGCTTCACTACGTCCAGTTGATCGGAATTATGCTGCCTTGGCGGAGAATTCGTAACGAGACGAAGTTAAAATTTAAATATATAAAATAAGAATATACTATTTAAAAAAAAAATACATTCGATCACCCAAGATATTTCTTTTTTCACGTCTCAATTTTCAGCCAGTGGCTGATCCGCCTCCATTATCCCCTTTTTTCTCCTTCGGTGAATAATCTTTCACGGAGGGTTAGATTCGTCTGAATTTCGTTTCCATCCATCGTTTCAAAATCAATTTCACAGTCATCACGGCTGGCCGGAATCTCTTTCCGGTTTCCGTAACGATTAGCCAGGGGCGATTTCACCTTCGATACTTCGTCGGGGAAGATAATAAACGTCGATTCGTGTGCGGTCCTCTCTACTTGGGAGTTTGGTTTCACTCTGTTCCATTCCATTCTCTTCCGTTACGCCGCGCGTTATACCTTCGAATCCGAACACCCATGTCAGTATTTTGTCAGGGGTGTGTATTTTAGGCCATGGGCGATAAATCAAAAAAGTGGGTCACCAACTCGGATGGCGATAATTCAGAGTGAAGGATTCAACGCGGTTACGAAATTACATTCTCGATTCTCAACCCGTAAAATTCTCTTTCTTTATCTAGTTTGGCCCGTTCGTTGACCTCTTGGATACCGCAGGTGTACCAATGGTTTAATAAATTTTGTTCAAATTCACTTGCTCGATTATTCCAAGGAAGCACGGAAACGACACGATGCTATAAAAGAAACGCGAAATCCGATCTGTCGATCTTGTGTCCGAACAGAGAAAAGAGAAGGTAATAATCTCGGGTCGAGAATTCCTTGGCTCTATGATTTGAAATTTAAGGCGATCCATTTCTCACGAGTCGTTTCGACGGTTTACTTTTACCTGTAATAATTTTCGAAATCATTTAGGTAGGAATCACTCTACGATTTCTGCGGCGGTTTTGTTGCTCCGAAAGCTCGGCGGGTCTTTCGTCGCGGGGATGGGAAAAGAAAGAAAGAAAGAACGAAAGAAAGAAATAAAGAAGGAAGAGTCGAAGCTCGGGATGGACGGAGATGAGGGGGAATAGAGTCTGAACGACAACGGGGAGAGCCGATTCTATTTTCGAGCAAGAGAATGACGCTAAACTGGTGCTTTGCAGTGACATAACCACCCCGGGTTACTGGCCTGCTGGTTCCTCCGCAGTCCCCATCCTCTATCTATATATCCTCATTTTCGTCTAATAATAACAACAGTGAAGAGAGTCAGAGAAAGCCGAGTACAACACGTGAAGCTTTATCATCGCTGCAAACGTCGTTTGACCGACGATCATGGAAGAAGAAGAAGAAGAAGGGAGAAGTGGAAGACGATAATCACGACGAAAAATTCAATCCCATCCGCAGCATACCGGCCTATTTTAGCAACTCATGATCGGTTGAACTCTCTTTTTCCTTCACTCTTTCTCTCTTTCTCTCTTTCTCTCTCTCTCTCTCTCTCTCTATCGCTGGTCTCATCGTCAGGTTCAAATGATCCCGACTTTATAAATAGGCTGCAAGTAGGTAACGGTTCAGCGCAAATCTGTCATCGGTTTGAGGAACCGCGTGGATCGCGCGTGACTTTGAAGCCAAGTCTGGACGCGAATCGTGGTCGTTTTTGCGCCGCGGCTCCCGATAATATTGATATAATTCTTTGACGAATCAGAGAACTTGCGCGAGTCGAAATATTCCTCTTCCGTTTCCGGTCGAGTTGCGACTCGGATTGCTTCGTTTCTTTGTCGACGAGCCGACCGAACCTCTGCGAAACATCCTTGGGAACGTCGACTTATCCGAGGACTAAGACTGAAAGAGTCGGAGCGAGAGGGGAAAAAGGAACAAGGTGACGACCACTTTCAAAGGGGACGCAGCGAGTCACTGCAATCAGCGAAGATGCCTGACGAGGGTCTCGCATTAAACGTGATTATTGATTAATGCCGCATAGCCATGCGGTTGACGCAAAGACGCAAAGACGCAAAGTTCAAACTTTGGAACGTCGGCCTTGATCGTCTTCTCCGGATTTTTCGTCATCGTCGAAGTCGCCTCTTTCCGAGTCAAAGCTTAGCGCCTAAATTTCACCCAACCAAGGTACGTGGAAACCTACTTTGAAGGAAACTGAACCTAGAAATCCTGCGTTGGGTCCGATATTGCGTTAAAATCGAATCCACTTTTCTATCTTTGAGCTCCTTCAAAGTAGGCGTTAAATTTCTACACGATTTGACATGGAAATTTGTATTATACAAACACCGTACGTACCTACGCTTGGTATGTTTTTTATGCAGTTGTAAACTCGAGCGGCGCGTGATTTAACCGTCTCACATATATGTCTGCGAACTATTTCGGTATCGTAGAGCGAATAATAGTCGAGTTATTGTACCGGCGCGGCGGTTGTATTTCATCGCTGGTCTTTCGACTGAAAACCACACGACGAGACTCGCATCGCGATTTACACTTATTGTGTGCCATATTTCTGCCGTATTCGCGTATGGATGTTCAACCTACCTACGGTCGCAAAGTCGTGAGTTTTGACAGAGACGAGGCGTGACTCCCTGCACGTAGACTCTCTTTCGCCAGCTCCCGGATGGATCACGCGGCGTGTATCATCGCCGTATCTCTTTGACATCGTCTGTGTAACGGGTGTGTGCACAGGTATACGGACACACTATATGTATGCCCGTATATTTGCTTGCTCGACAAAATTGTACGCGTTACATACTCACGCAGCAAAGCGTTTAAACAAACTTTTTACCTTTGCCTCGACGCGGAAAAGAGAAGGTTTCAGGTTTCCCGCGTCTTCCGTACTGTCATATGCGTGCCAACTTTTTTATTTCTCATTCGCTGATATCAAATTTTTCGTTACGTTAGTCATTCTATCCTCTTTGAATACCTCGCACTTGTTCGTTTCACAATTTTTTAGGTTTCGTACGATGTAAATTTTTTTTCTTTTTTTCTTTTTTCTTCTTCTTTACCCGACACGCTGCGGGAAAAAAAAAACCGCATACTTGTTGCGATAATATTACGTTACGTAATACTCCTAATATATTACAGGGATGTAATGAGTTACGGGAAAGTTTTACATAAAAGGGAAAGAGGTAAAAATCTCTGTGAGGATGTTCTAATCTAAGCTGTGGACGGAAAATCCGTCCGTATGACGTAAGTAGGTTTATAAGATTCCACAATTGCAGAATCAACTTGCCTTTTTGACCTTGACAATCGGTTTATCCGCATCCGTTGAGTTCAACGTTATATTATTATATTCACCACAACTGTGCATATGATGACTTTGAAATAGAAACCGCATCTTTCCGTGACTTATTGTACATGTATGGAAATATGTACAATTTATCTACCGTAAGAATATTCGTTCGGGATTTCTGTATTTAACGTTTAATGCTTCGGAACAAAAATCGCCTCTTTTTATTCCGTATAATGGTAGAAAAGTAGGTTCCATTTCAGTGAAATATCAGATAAAAATAGCCGAAATTTACCGATTTACCAAGTTTAGGATCAAAGTAGGGTACGTTTGTAATTGTAATTTACATCCGTATGATGATTTTTGTTCTCATCTCGTATTCTCCTGTCAAAGGACTATTAGGTATCTACAGCCCGTGCTCCTTTATTATTCAGATCCGTGTACAATAAGTTTTGAGGCATTGTTCATTCAGTCTTGATTGAATTTTAGAGACACCGCAGCCACGCCGCGAAGCTGTTTCATTTCTATATACGAAACGGTTTTAATATCTGATCTTGAGCAACGTGATTCTGATTAACAATTTGTTTATATTCCTTCTCGTCTAACAACGAGACGATTTTATCCAACGATCTCATCTCTCTCCCAGCGTATATATATATATATATATATACGTATATATATAACACCGGCTCTTGCTGCGCTCCTCGAACAAATCGTCTAATTGTAAGCCGGTAGGTACCACATACATGCATACGCGTAACAAGGATGCTCGAACTTTTTTTAGCCGGATCAAGTCCCGCTGCGTTCACAAATATCGTTCTAACCGGTCTGAGTGTCGAACTTGCCATTTATTTACAATACTTCTGCGACCGATTTGTCCAGACTGAGATTGAGAACGAAAGAAAAAGGATAGAAGTGAAAAGGCTACCGTAGCCGTAGCAATGCGAGAGAAATGATCATTCGGAGAACGGAAGCATCCGCGGACTTAATTAATTACACACGTATGTTTTTTTCCTTCTTTTTTCATTCTTTTTCCTCACGCATATTGTAACATTCGTCGAATCGAGAACCAGTTTAATATACGATATTCTCTTCTAGTTACCTCGATCGTTACCTCATCTCATAAATTTTCGCCAAAGAGGTTGCCCCACGTATGTGGTTAATCACTAATTAGCCGTCATTATTATCTTCGCCTCTTGAATTTACATTTTATTATCGATTCGTTTAGTAATTTTTATTCATTATTTCTCCTTGTCCTTCTCTTATTTAATCAAAAATTTATTCCACGTTAGTATAATAAGCGTTGAATTATTTTTCTCTCGTGCAAAAGATACGCCGAGACGGGATGTGACGATTACTTTTATGGCCAATGAATGTCGAAATCCGGTATAAAATTCCGGCTTTATTACAGCGTTATGCGTTCTTTGAGTGTTCAACAAGGTTTTACGGTCTCGCGACGGAAGGAAAAGTATCAAAGCTTATCGCATTGTATCGTGTTACTGGTTATTTACTATCACGTACCGCGGTTAAGGGAATTCATACTTATCGCTGGTAATAAGCTTGGCCTTTGATCATTATCGTCTCTTACTTTCCCTCCTCTCGAGACTTCCTTTTGCAACTTCCTCGTTTAATCGCTTTCTGGATTATCGCGATTATCGAAAGATTTTCCCTGCCCCGGTTAACGTTTATAATCGGATCACGATCGATCAGCTGCAACGAGATGTGCAGGAGTGATGAATATACGGTAAAGTGCGGGTAATTGCGGCGTGGAACGTTCAGCGCGAAATTCAACCTTCTTCTAATCTCACCGTGAAATCTAACCTCTCTTTCTCTCCTCGATCGACGACAGCAATCAATTACGATGCCAAACCTATAATTCCCGCTTGTGTATTATTTGCGAAAATTGCTGCGGTGGAAACGCGTGATCCTATATCGCGATTTGCTGGGATCCGAATTTAAGGTCGATCCCGATGTTGCCTGCGGATACCCGAGTCGAAATTTAACGCCTACATTTCAGAGTACCAAGGTTCGTGGAAATTTACTTTCAAGGAAACTCCAAGTCGTAATAATTTAAGTACCGAATCGTACTTTGACGCCCTCGGTTTGAGACGATTGAACCCATTTTCACGCTATTCCTCAAATTTCGGCCATTTTTATCGTCAAATCAGGGTCTGATTTGCTCTAAATCAAAATTAAACGTCTCAGCTTCGCGGATTTTCTTCTCCTTGGATTTACTCGCCTCTCGACCACATTCACTCCTCACCCACGACAGGCGCATGTGCGGTGTAACTGCGTGACGTACGGGGTGTTTGAAATTTATCTCGACTCAATTAGTGCGCCGGGTCGAGGCTGCGGCGGTTCGTTAGCTCTGTTAACCCTAAACGCGCTTTAGAGATCGTTACTCCAGAGTCTCGTTGTGGTCCAGAGCTAGTTTGTTCGTTACATACCGACGGCGGATGGATAGATCCTGCTTTGTTTTTAAATTGAGTGGACTAAAGGAGCTCAGAGGTGGAGAAGAGCAAAGGTGGCGCAACTTCTGTCGGAAGGAGTTTCTATTATAGGTACACGTATACACGCCGGCTTCGGCGTTACGCGGCTACGACTTCAAACGTTGAACCGCTGCCGACGACGCGCCGGCGTCGACGTCCCATTCACAAAATTTCGTCACCGTGGTTCATCGATCATTTGATTTCCCGCATTTCTTCGGACCGGACTCTCATCAGGCTCGAGAGGCGCTCGGAGGTGGTCCGCACTCGTTTACTCGGTAGGAGAAGGAACGACGAAACGGAGCAAAAATGAAACGACACATCCGTCATCGTGGATCGAAAATCGGGCGGCTACGCCTTATACGTAAAATTCACGCCGCGTATTTCACCGCCTTCCAAACTTCGCCCGGAGAAGATGATTATACAACAACGTCGTTTGTCAAATTTTCTCCGCAGTCGTCACGCGTCCATGAGAGATTTTTAGACACGTTGAAAGATGCAAGTCGCGAGTGTAGGAAGAGGAGGAGAAACAACGATCCGTGGCCCGGGGAACAAATTGTCACAGTGGGGATGTGAACTACAATGTATTTTAACATCGTTTTCGTCTTACACTTTTATTCCCCTCCTCATCCTACCTCTCCTCTCTTCGTATTCTTCTTCTTCTTATTCTCATTCTACTCGTCTTGGGTGTGCCCACGTCGTAGTTTTATTCCCCTTGGTGGATATATTTTCCCTCGAGATAGAATAAGAAGAAGGCCAAGACGAAGGCGAAGTCGAAGTCGAAGAAGAAGAAGAAGAAGAAGAAGTGCCGCGACGAATAACCGTAGAGCTCGGAGCGTCTCTAATAGCGGTTAGTGGCGCATATACCGAGGACCGGGTAAGGAGATGCTAATGTTATTCAGCCTTGAGATTTAAAAAAATTGTCGGTGGAGTTAATTTTTGAGATCTAATCACAGATAAGGAAGGTGCATCGACGAACGGCTCTCCGTTTCTCTCTCTCTCTCTCTCTCTCTCTCTCCCGGAGATCACGGAGCGCGTGTAACAAGCCGCGGAATCGAGTCCACCGCAGGGTTATTTAAAAGCAGCTTCTCTCTACTCCTCGGAAACATCCAGCGCCAACTGTTCCGTCATCTCGATGTTAATTGTCGTTTGTCTTTACTTGGTTACAGCCATACTTCAGAGGGCGTCGGTCGCCAAGGGACTCCTCAGAATTCAGGGAGTCGCCACGTGCTTGTTTCTCTGCATGGACTCCTGCGGCATTCTCTATGGATCGGTAAGCCCAACACTTTATTACACACCATCTTGTCTGGCCGTCCAAACTCCCGCACTTTTACGCAACACAACGAATCCTAGATTTCATCCTCGTCGCGGAACTGCAACGATCTTTCGATAATAATTAATCCTTTCGTCGACGCCCAATATCAAGAGTTTGAAATTCTCTACTACCAGGACTGTCGGACTTGACGTATAAATATTTATTCACCGTACCGTCACTTTTATCGTACCTCGTCCTTTTCGTATTCCGTTCGCTAAGCAAAAAGAAACACGCGGCTCTGTTCGCCTCGTGTTATGTGTATTTACGGTTGCGGTCCATCGAGATCGAGGATCAGAATCCGGGTGACAGATAAGATCATCCACTTCTTCTTCTTCTTCTTCTTCTTCGTCTTCTGTTCTCCGTCTTTGTCTCGCTATTTCGTTCCTTTCGTTTGTATAGGAAAAAGAAACGCGACATTAACGGATGATTATCTTAAATACTTAATTTGTACGCCAAAGTTATAGTAGCTGCAGTTTCTCGGGCTCGCGTCTTCAAAGGCGGCGGTTTGTCGAGCAAACGGTCCCGCATAGGGAATTCCGGCACCGGAATCGTGGCTGTGCGGTATATCAACGAAACGGTGAAAAATTGCATATCTTTAAAAGGTCGAGATACCAGAGCAGATTAAACGCACCGAACTTCCTTAATTGACCCTCGTGCGCAGTGCCGAGAAGGACGTGGAACGGAGACGAGCTGATTATAATCCGAAAAACGGCGAGGCTCGATTTCTCTTCTCACAAATCGGCGATTAATATTAATCAGCCACGCTTCGGTGCAACGAAATGGAGAAGAAGAAGAAGAAGAGGAGGATGAGGAGGAGGAGGAGGAAAGAAAGGACAGATTGAATAATCCTTTTTTCCTTTTGGCGACAAGATATCCTCCTGGTAAAAGTCCCGGCTAATCGTATATGTAGACGATTCTCATCTACGGGACAAAGTCACGGTTGTTCACGGGTTGGTTTCCCGCTTTAATTGGCTGTCCAGCTATCGGTCCGCCTAACCTCTCATAAATAGAGCCGAGACCCTCTCTCTCTCTCTCTCGCTCTCTGAGGCTTCCTTGGGCTCGGAAGGATCCTCTTGACGTCTTCCTTTATTTCGGGTGTGCAATTCATCCCAACTCAAACTTCAACCACCCGGTTACCCGAGTCGAAATTTAGCGCCTACTGTAAAGGAGCTCCTACGTAGGACTTCAAGGTAGTAAAGTCGGTTCTGTTTTAATGCAATACAAGGCCCGACTTTGACGATAAAAATGTCCGAAATTTACCGATTCACCAAGCTTAGGATCAAAGTAGAGTATGTTTGGGACCTCCTTTAACCTCCGGAGGTTGGGTTAAACCTGGTTGCTTGAAACGAACCGCGGTAGGCGCTAAAGTTCGACTCGGGTAAAGAGTCCGGCTCACGGTGAGTCGCGAAGCGACGAACAAACTCGGGGACGGTTGTTCATTGGCATGTGAAGCACCTCCTCGTGGGTACCTACGTGGAAAAACCGAGAGCGAGCGAGAGGTAACTTAAACCGATGACACCGACACAAATATTATGATGCATGGATCGTTGCGCTTGGCCTTTGGCCGTATACTAGCTCCCTAACTACGGTGGGCGGAATCGGAATGCCCCTAAATAATCCTCACTGCTGCAAGGACGGGCCACAGATCCTGACGACCGGAGACCCCAACCATTTTTCTTGGGTTCTCAAACGTTTTTTTTTGGTACCCTTCAAGTCCATGTTCCGTAGTCGGAAGAGGATCCTCGCAATCAATTCACGGCTGCGGAGATTCGGTTAAATTTTTCCCGCTGCGTATTTGCGAAGCATTGGAAATTAAGAACACCCGATCGTCCATCGTCTTGGGTGAAAATGCAAGGAATTCGAATCTCCCGCGACGGTGTGACAAACCGGCCAAGAACCACTGAGGATATAACCGATGAAGCTTAGTGCAGCGTCTTCATTTCGGGATGAAATAATATCCCAGAAAACGCGCGAAGGGGAAAAAAAAACGAAAAAAAAACGAAAAAAAAAACTCGATATATTGTCCCGTTGAATCGGATTTTTATCGTTGCCCGTCGTGCAAGTCCGTGTTGTGAAGATGATGGAAAGAGAAGAAAAAAGCGGCAAATCCAAAAGCTCGTATAATCGTCTAGTTTCTTTTTATCTCTTATTTTCGTTTTCTTTATTTTTTCATCTTTTACTCTCCTTTCCGGGACTTGGATGAGAAAAAAAAAAACAAAAAAAAAAAAAACAACGTTTGGAAAATTCTCAACTCCGAGTACCTCGGAGTAATTCGAAGTCGTCGCTTATTCGAAGACGAACTAGCTGACAAACTTGAGGTGGCGGACGGAAATAGATCGTCAAAGCACACCGGCGAGCGATCTGCGTCCGGGATAATTCTGAAATTTTTGCGTCCTCTCTTTTTCTCCCAATTGTTTTTTATGTTTTTTTTTTTTTTTTTTGCTCCGTTACGCCTCGTCTCTGGACCGTCGGCTTCTTTCGGACTGTATAATAATGCGCGGTAACGAGGTTCGGCTTGGACGTTATACCGTTAAAATTTGTTCGCATACGAGCCAAAAGTTTTACGAGCCGTTCTTTTATCGCGCCTCTTGTTACGCCCGAGCACTTCCCTTTTGCACCGTCAAAATTTACAACGGTCCTACGAAGCGCCGACGAGTTTATTGCAACACGTTTGATCCATCATCGTTTGTACGAGAGTAAATCGCGTGATCGGATCACCTCGGTTATTGCGTTATTTATCGGTAATTATCACGCGACGTCGATGCGGTGAAATCGGGGTTTCGCCACGCGATTTTTATTTTATTTTTTTTTGTACTCTCCCGCACGACGAAAGAAGAAGAAGAAGAAGAAGTAACTCGGGGTGTTCGACCGGTTTCGTCGCTATTTCAGTGTACTCGGGCATTTCATTCCGCGGTTTGGGGACGGAGCTATAAACGTGTAAGTCGTCAGGTATATTGGCACCGACGGACATTCCTAGGTCGCTGCATATAGATGCGCGAACACTGCAGACTCTCCGAGTCGAAATTCAGCGCTTACGTTTGACCCTACCAAGGTTCGTGCAAACCTACTTTCAAGGAAACTGAATCTAGAAATCCTACGTTCACCCTCTAAGTCATAAAAATTAAAGTACCAAATCCTACTTTGAATTTTCACGCTATTCGATCTGCAGCTCCTCGTATATGGATATATTATGACAGCGACATTCGAGCGTTCACGATTATTAATCCAAGGGCTGTTTCGACGTGATTTCGATAAAATTTAAAAATTAAGTGTCCCATTTCAACCGTATTCATTCAACGTTCTTGCGAATACAAGTCGCGGTTTTTAACTCCTTGGAATTCTCACTCAAAAAGTCGCCGGTTATGTGATTTGAATATCGGTCCAAAGACTCACCGTTCGTATTCTTTCCGTCGGCGATATTTCTTGTCTTTTACGAAACTTTGGTAACGAAGAGAACAGCGAGAAGAAGGGTAAGTCATTTCTCACATCTCGCTGAAAAGAACTCTCAGAATTCGGTGCAGGAATATTCGGCTTTGTTTGCCTGCGCTCAGACGTCGAATACCCAAATTACACGTGAGAAGAAACACGTTCGCTTCATTTTTTGCCACATGCTCGACTCGCGCTCTTGCGAACAATTTCTTAACGGAGATTTTCTGACGGTTTTATGGTCGCTCATTAGCGTAGGAACGCACATTTTTTCCAGATACTTGAAAAGCACCGTGCAAATTACGATCCTCTACGTTAATCAATAAGTATCGAATTGTCGAATGAGGTTTGCCGAAGTGAATTTCGGAATCTCGACATCCTAACGTCTTTGTTGCAGAAAATTTGTTCTCGATGTGATCTAATAATTTTTTGCGAATATGTTCGTTAACCACGCGATGTTGAAGTTCAGGTTTGAATTTGAAAGATCAAAATCGAACAATCTGCGATCTCTTTTACTATTCTTCATCCGTACAAGTGGTACTTTATTTATACGTACAGTGTCACTTAGAGAGGCTATTTACTCGTTGAAATGACGAACCGCTTTTGACCTGAAATCAGCTTGTAATCGTTTGGAATCGCTTGGCACCACTTCGAATTCGTTCGTAATGATTTCGAAACGGTTTGAAATAATTTTAAAATTGTTTTCAACTTCTTGAAATCAGTCTAAACCGATTTGCAATGATTTTGAAAGTGCTTGAAACGACTTTGAGCCAGTTAGAAATCGTTTGTTTGTCACTTGATCTGTAAGTGAGAATGACCTCGACCTAGCATATCTGATTCATGATTCAAGTTCCTGCATTCGACGTTCAATTTTTTTTCCAAACCTCCGAGTATTATTGGCAAGTATTCTTACCACCCGTTTGATATAAATTTTTTGTATATTTGGACAACTTTTCAACATATTTAATTTACACAAGTTATAAGTTTTGGGTTCGCTGATAAGGAATCTGAAATCGGATTTCAAAAATTCTAGTTGGCGAATCGAATCAGCGACTCCAAAAATCCGTGTATAAAGTCTTTGGCCGTATTCGATGAAATTTGATATTATCTTGCGCGATGTTGAATCAGCCATCGTGAATTTGTGAAATCCGATTTCAGATTCCTAATCAGCGACCCCAAAAATCGTGGAATATTATCTTGTTAGAAACTTAGACCAAGTCCAATAATCCACGACTCGAATGGCTAAACGTTACGCACGTAAGACATCTCTTATCGTTTGGCCGATTGGATTGACTTTGGCCGATCGAATGGACGATCGTCGTAGCGTAATCGTAATACGTACAAAACGTGAATTACGCGGACCTGCAGCAGCCGGGCAGTTACGAGTTAGGCGGTGCTGCGGCTCGAACGCAGGAAGACGTTCATTAGAGAATCCCCCCGGCTGGCTCGGAGATATATCGCAAGGGTGAAGGATTGGCCCACGCGGATCCATCGCCCGGTTCTTCCGCGGCGCGGAAATTTTATTCACTTTAAATTTAAAAGTGAGAGCGCACGAGGGAGGAGTGACTGACTTGACCTTTCGAGGCGCGGAACCTTTTCGCCGAAATTTAACTCCAGTCTCCTCTCTCTCCAGTCAGCCTTTCTTTACCGTGGATCGTAAATTTTCGACCTGTCAAAATAACCGACGTTTGTTGTTGTAACCCGGTCTCCGTTTCGAATGGTGCGGTTATTTTTTCATAGGATCGAAGATTTACCGCCGTTCTGTACGGACGAGGAATTCCCACAGGGTCATTGTCGGCGTAATTTAACATCGACGAAAATAACAGGTTGATATTCTCACTTTGTTGCAATGCAACGTTTAAACTTTCGATCGGGAGCTAGAAACACTCGCGATCGATTCGGACGAACTTTGAGTAACCATTTTTTTTTCAAGAAATGAAACAAACACGTTTTCAAACTCCTCGACTTACAGACCGCGAGTGATTTTTGGTATCGTTAACGAACCGCGGGGAAAATTTAGTAACGAAAACTTATCCACGACTGGTTGTCGTTGGGAGTAATAAAAGGAGGAAAAAGAATAAGAACAAGCATCGCAAGCATGAGTTAGTGAAACGTCTCGCTTTGACTCCCCCGCCCGGGTTTGAGGCTCGTTAAAGGACCGAAACGACGCGAGATAAATCTCGAGATCTCAGATCGGACTTTGATAATTTCCAACAACGTTATAATAGGACAAGTTTTATTGGCGCCTCCAGCGTAATGATTAACGGGAGAGTTTCTGGGCTCGGTTGTGACGCGTATAAATAGGTCAAGACCAAAGTCCTTCGCTATCTTCGCCTTTTTCGTTCCTTCTTTCCCCGATATTCGCAAACGGTCCGGCGATATTTAACACTCGATTAAAAATAATTATCGCCTTCCGAATTCCATAACAACGACGGGGGGGTTCGAATAAACGAGTTTCGAAACTTGGAATGGAACGGAGCTAATTTAGCACCGGCAATTATGTTCCTCGGTGTTATACGACTGCAGCATCCACCGGTTTTCTTCTCTCTCTCTCTCTCTCTCTCTTTACCTCAGAGCTCTCTGCCCGCGTCGTCGTTTCTATATATAATCAAAGATTCTCTCGGACTGACTCACTCGACAGCGGGCGGCAAGCCCTTGCGGAAAAAGTACGTCCGGTCCCTAAGTCTGCCGGCTCTTCCGGATTCCGTAACGACGTTTATTCGTCACGCAGAGGCGTTTTTTTATTTTCATACTTTTCGCACCCTCTCGGAAGGGAGGAAATTATCGCCCATCGCTGCAGGTTTCTTCAATCATTCGATATCGACACCTTCGATGTACGCGTATTCAGTTTGGTACGTGATTTAAGAACTTTCCGAACCACTCGAGACTCGGCTGATGGATATCAAGGGTCCGTTGCCAATTATTTCCCATCCCTCTCTCACCGAGATTAATCCGTATACCTCCCACTGCGGCGATTCGACGAAGTCGCGTGAGCCTCTTTGATAATTCTCTGCACATCTCTTTGGCTAAAAGTTTAACCCGGTATCCTTCTTCTACCGGCTCAGGGTTTGTTGCACCTTTTAGAATTATCTCGTTATAACGTTTACGTACGTCGAGATTTTTATTCACGTTTCTTAAACCGAAGATCCGTTAATGGCAAGTTTCGTATTTGATAAGGGAATGAAACTTTTAAAATACAAGATTCCGAAAATTCAAGCTACGACCGAGCAAAGTTCCAAAAATTCAAATATACTCGCACGGCGTGGACAACTCAACGAGTGGGTGTAAAAAATGGGAAAAACCGAAAATCAGAATCAGAATCAGATCGTGAAATTTCACCGAAAACAGAAAATCTCGGATCATTCGGAATTTCGACGTTTCATATTTGAAAATTTTCTCACCATAGGACTTTCGTAAGTTTGGACCATCCGAAACTCCGACGTTTCGTCAAAGTTTGATATCTTCGTTTCGAGTCGGTCGAAACTCTGTCCCGTCCAAAGTCGTCGAATCGACTCGGAGGCACGAGTCACGGTACAAAGACGAGAAGCACGTATCGGAATTGGAATAACCGTCCGACGAGACCCTCGCGATCGAATCCACCTTGCTTTTCCTTTCCGGCCGACCATCAATTAGCACACTGACATGATGACCCTTCGCTGTTTGTTTTTCAAAATTCCAGCGCGACTACACGGAGGACTGTGTATTCAACGAGACCCTGGAGCATCACAACTACAACACGTACAGCTCGGTGCGTTGGTCCACGGCTCGCAAGACTCTCTACCTCGGTATGAAGCAGGACGGACAGCCGCGAAAGGTCCAGACAAAGGGGCACGATTCGCTGGGTCGTCTTTCGATGTACGCCAAGGTTCTGACGTCAGCGGTACCGCAGGACCGAGTCGAGGCTTTGCAGTCGCGTTTGCTCGGCGCTCGCCACAGCGTGCGGCATCATCATCGCGGCAGGCAAAAATCCATCTGCCCTGTGTCGAACGTCCCTCAGGAACGCGACGGACGGGACAAGTTCCGGTGCCGTAAAAGAAAGAAGCGGAAGAAGCGTCGACGACGTTGTCGGGCCGGCGAGTCGCCCTTGACCGACAATTGCGACGCCCGGGAACCCGGCGTCGAGACGCAGTCGAAACGATCCTGCGAGGGCGCCGCCGTCGAGGAGGCTTGCAGGCGAGAGGCGCTCGAGGCTCCCTCGAAGAAACGGAAGTCGCGGATGGGGGAGCAAACCGGGCCGAAAAAACCGAGGCGCAAAAAGAACGCGGGACCGTCTATGGGCCCGAAGAGAAACGGCGGGATTTCCGGCAGGCGGAAGCCCGCCTCGAGGACTACCCGGACTCTGGGATCCTCCCCGGCGATGACGTCGCCGTTGTCCCGGCTCAGGCTCGCACCCTCGACCGAGTCCTCGGCCGAAATTCTCCGACCACCGAAACCCGCGGCAGCCTCCCTTTCCGCCGTTTCCGTTGCCGCTACCAGCCTCGCCTCGACCCTGACGCTCACCCTGACCTCCACCACCGCCACAGCCCTCGGAATAGCCGGCGTCGATGACGCGATCAAGTCGGAGGAGATCGGGGACTCGGATTATATAAAGACCGAGACCCTCGTCGACGGGAACGGGTTCGAGGACGAGGATGCGGAGGACGAGGAGCGCGAGGAAGACGAGGAGAAACCCGGGAGGGGGGACGTTTTTGAAAAAACGGAATCAGAGAGTACGGAGAGACTGGCGATGTGAGATATTTTCAGACTGCTGCTCCTTGTTCTTTTTTTCACTCTCTCTCTCTCTCTCTCTTTTATTCGAGACTATTGGATAATTAGGTACACCGTACTGCGATATGTCGTTTCTTTCTTCGATTACCTTTATTTTCTTTTTTCTTCCTTCTCTCATTCGATCGTTTTTTATAAGATGGTGATGTATCGTTAGGTATCATTACTCTATATAATATATCTACATGGTATTTTTGCAAATGTCGCCAAAACGTGTTATACACGTTTTCGTCCTGTATCCCCAGTGCGATTTAACTATAAATATATCGTTGCACGATGATCATCGATGCGTAACGTGTGGGTACGTATTTATAATATCTTTATATTGTACGATATGATACTTATTTTATATATATATATATATATTTGTGACGAAGCTCTTTATACCTGGATCATCATGATAATAGTAATAATTATACGACGAATTGTAACGGTCAAGGAAAGAAAGAAGAAAAAAAAAAGATCTTACAATAATAAGAAACCAGTGTCGAAACATGCGGTAATAAATTATAAAAAGCGTATCAGATTATTATTTGAGTATTGTTATACGATCTATATTTTTTGTTTCTTTTTTTTTTTTTTTTTCTCTATCTGATAAACGGCTCTCAAGTCGATGAGAGAGATGCAAGTGCGCTTCGCAGAGACAATAATGCCAAAACGAATCTATAGTGATATGATCATTTTCATTATTCATCCAAGATTTCAACACTCACATTTATTGTAATACACACTTACACATATTATATATTTAACACGATCGCGCCTACGTTACGGTCTCTTTACAATTCGTCCGATCCGTTATCTTTACCTCTGTATTAATGAAATTGCAGTATACGCGTGCTGGAATTAGTTTTTAGCCACGAAAGTGATGATGAAAAATTGTCGATGAAAATAGAAGGGGGAAAATTTTACTCGTTCTATCGTTGCGTTGTTATTGAAATATGATTGTTTTCTGATTTTTGAAACGATCCTAACGTACGGTGCGTCATAATTAATTATACAATGTACATTTGAAAACGACAATATTCACGCATACGTATACATACCTATTCATTCGCCATAAAGTATGTCTAGTGTAATAATAAATAATAATATTAATAATAATAGTAATAATAATAATAATAATAATAATAACGTCTTAGTAAACGGCTAGAAGAATAATTAATTAAAAAAAAAAAATAAAATAAACGAATAAATAACAAGTCGAGAAACAAATTCTAATTGCGAAATATCGACGATGTAGCGGTAAGAATAGAAACAAAAAGAAAAATGAAGAAAAAAAAAAAAAAAAGAACCACTGCCTATTTATTTGTCTGTTTTTTAGTCTGTCTTATAACGTAAATAATACTATTATAATTGTATAATGTACGGTTAAACGACGAGTTGATATATACGTAAATTGTATAATCATCATCGTGCATAAAAAATTGCGGAAACGAATTCTTCACTTTTCTGCACACCTACCTATCTATATCATTATATTATTGTAATGATGAAATTTGTCGATTAGGAGGAGAAACGAATAGTTGAGTAAATCGATTGAATATTGAATAAATAAACTATCAATTAAAAGAATGAAGTATTTCCATTAGTTTCTAGTTTAGGGATACGTAGTATGAGAAACGAAACGATAGAAGAAAAAGAAGAGAAAACAATTTGGAAATAATAAAAAAATAAATTAGAAAAAAAAACAAAAAAACTCAAACCTGTCATTTCAACAATCCACGTCGCTTCGGCGAATTAGGTATATTATACGAAACAGATCGGGCCTCTTTTCAAACTTGAACAGATTTTTATCGTCTTTGTATCGTATACTTTTGTGCAGAGGCAAAAAAGGATAGACAAACAAGATTTAAAAAAAAAAAAAAAAACCAAAAAATCAACGACTCACACGAATTACAGAACTTTATCTCTTGGTATAAATATTGAAACGCAAAACCGATCTGTATAATTTAACCGTTGTGTCGCGGATCCAGGACCTTGATAATAATCTGAGAAAACATAGGTAGGTACATGTATGTTTAAAAAAAAAAAAAAAAAAAAAAAACATACCATCAACGAAATAACAACCTGCTAATTTGATAGCCTATTTATTGATGAAAAATATCAAGAAGAAAGGGCGGCGGGGGGGGGGGGGGGGGGGGGACAAGAAACGAAAAATGATGGAAGAAAAAAAGAAAATGAAATAAAAAAAAATTCAACGATTACTATTTATTACAAACAATTCACCACATTCGTATACATATGTACGCATATGTATATAATGTACACGTGTGAATGAATATACATAATATCATACATCATATATATATATTATGAAATAAAAATTATGTTCACATTTCGTACCTATGTATGTATAACGTCAAATGAATCGACTCGCATGTTTGTGTGACTGTGTGTGCGCGTGCGTGTAGAATGATTAATTAATAAACAATGTTCGTGTATCAAAGTTTTAAGTACACGAGCGTGTGTGTGTGTAAAAATTATCAAGCCGTACTTTTGAAGTTACACTTACAAAGTAATGAAATTTCTTAATAATCTCTCGTCGCAATTGAAGAGTTTGTAAACAGATTTTAAATTATCGTTATAAACGAACGAGGCGGGAGGGAAAAGAAAAAGGAAGAGGAAAAAAAAAAAAAAAGAAACCACGAAACCGCGTCACAATAATCAATTAGTCCGTCGTATTTCTGGCACTGTTTCTCCTCTCGTAAATTTCCACTGTATTACAACTCTCGACCGGTTCGGTTCGGCTCGTAGTATTTAATCATACGTTAATATCTATAGTAAAATATTGTTTGCCACCGCGTGAATGATATAATATGCGTAAATGTGTTTGTATATGTACGTATATGCGGGAATGTGTTTAACTAGTTGATAAAAGACAACCGTCATGTATTAGTGCGCGTAGACGGTACTGTTTAAGAAGCTGCGAAAAAATATTCCGGATAAAAAGAATCGATAAGAAAGAAGAAGGAACAGGAAGAAAAAAAAAAAAAAAGCAAGAAAGAAAACGCAGATCGGAAAACAAATATGCAACAAAATTGTGAACACAAAAATCAGTCGCGAATGTTTTTTTTTTTTTTTTTTGTCGTGTTATTGCGATTTTGGTTAAATTATTCCTTGACCTTTTTTGAAAACAATAGAAATTTTTCCCCTCTCTTCTCCATCTTCGAATCTCGCGGGAGAAAATTTCATTGAGAAGAAACGGTACAACAACGTACGTATTACGACTGCTCGGAAAACGCCTACGCGTACCTATATATATATAAAAGGAAAAACGAAAAAAAGAGAAAAAAAAAAAATCAAAGAAGGAAAGAAAGAAAGAAGGTCGAAAAAAGCGAGTTTAGCACTGGCGTTTCTTGACGCGCTATTGGATGTATATGTATACTCACACTTTGCAGACTGAAATTATAATATAATATACCTCCTATATCTTATATACATATGTAAGAAAACGGACAAGAAAAGGAAGAAGAATGTATGTGATGTTGGAAAAATTTGAGACGGTCAAAGTTGAAGAAAGGTGAAGGAATGAAATGAAGAAAAATTGAAAACACGAAAATACTTGCCACTTCTCGCTTACTGGGATTGACTGTTTTATCCTCGAAAAATCTCGATCCTAACTTCAATGCAATCTTAATAACGTTAACACCGAAATCTTCGTCCCGCCTTCCTCATCTTCCTCGTCTCGCGTACGTTACCCCCTGTTTTATATAATTAATCGAATCGCGAAAGTATAACGTGTACATACCTTGTCTACACACAAACGTACGTATGTATGTGTGCATATGGATAGATTGGTGCAATGATCAAAATAATGACCCTGTATTATCTCCCCCTCTCTATCTCTCTCTCTCTTTCTCTCTCTCTCTCTCTCTCTCTCTCTCTCTCTCTCTCTCTCTCGAACGATGGATCGATATACCTACGTATATACGAAAGTTATACGCTAATATTATTATTATTATTATTATTTATAATAATAATATCATCATCGTCATCATCATTATTATTGTAGGATATTGTAATTGTATTAGGTACATATTCTATACGTATAAGTATATACTTATACACATCGAAACTTGTATATGGATAATTTTTGAATTGCAAGAATGAAAAACAGTATACATGTTATGTTATTTGATCGACTTATATAATATATATATATATATAATTATATATATTAACAGAAATCCCTCTAATATGTAAAATGTAAAATAGTAATATACAGCGTCGGCGCTGCGGGGAAATTAATTAATTAATTAATTGCCTGTTTAGTTAATTAACCATTTAATTATAAAAAAAAACCGTCGCAATATAATATTATATTAATATACAATATACAAGTCTCCTTATATTAAAAGTATGATAAGTAGGTACGTGCAGATCGCCGTCATAATAATTTCTAGCAGTAATTAAAATTTAACCGATGAAAAAACAATAATTAAATTACTATCATCATTATTATTATTATTATTATTATTATTATTATCATCAAACGAGATATGATGAAAAAAAAAAAAAAAAAAAAAAAATTGAAAACTAAAATCAAACATTGACGAATTTATTTCAGCTCCTGTGAAAATCAAATTTCCGTCGTTTCTCCCCCGCCCTTGATTTTTTTTTTTTTTTCAATCAATAATTTTACAAAATACAATTCATGGACAGTGTTCCATAATAAATTAGTCAGAGTTTGGGAATTATATTCGATGTCGCCGTGGCAGCAAATTCCCCTCCAATCGGACATGGGACGTGAATAAAATAATGTACAATTGATACGATAATAAGTATACCGCTATGCGTGCAATACGCAGCGTGTTGAGTATACGTAGGTATAATATTATATACATATACACACACACGTGTACGTACATCGTCTGGCAAAAGTTCGCCTGGCCACGTTTCGCACGAACGGCCTTGCCTCGCGTCACCGCCACTGACGTCACCATTAGAAACGTCTACGTGACGGCGGCCATGTGCACCATCCGCGAATTATTTATAATGTGCAAACTTTGCCATACTTATACATTTACACTTGTCAGTACTACGCGTACGATGTATAGGTATGTAGATCAAGTCCTCGCTGCGGTAAGGTATGAGAAACCACAGTCCAACGATTTCTTCTACACGCGGGAGCTGAAAAGTAATTGACCAAATATTGCGACAAGTGTAACAAGGGGTAGAAACTTTAAGGCGTCTGACATATTTATACAATAACGTTACATGTATGCACGTATGTATGTATATGTATATATAAATTGTGCTAAAAGGCAGCAACTGCGGGTTCGAAAGAAAAGAAAAAAAAAAGTATGACGAGGGAATTGCAAATAGATTCTTATTCGTGATACGTCGCGAATTAATGTACCGGAATTTATTACCTCACCGTTACATGTGCCTCTGTGTTGTATAATAAGAAACTTGGGCGGACGGTATTTGAAGCAATTTTCATCCGATAACGTCTGATTCGCGATACCGAGCGTGAGATGCAGGAATGATGTTACCGTGTAACGAACGAATTACATCGGCGTTATCAGCGTCAATTGATAAGGCTGCGTTTTCCTGTTGCGTCACATCTTCAATATGTGCCGGACGAGCGGTAATTTGCTAAAAGTTTTCGCTTATCGCGCTTCGCTGCGGCATAACAAACACGTAACGTGAATATGTAAATACGTATCGTACAATATACAACATGTGCACTGCAGTTCTCAGAGAGAGGCTTTTTATGAATGAAAAATACGCCTGCACGCTCCGCTCGCTCAATTTCCGACCGTTTGCGGCACGGGATCATCGATCACTCCTTGATCGTCGTTCGTAGCTGAATCGGATATTTTTTTTTTTTTTTTTTTCTCTCACACGTCGGTAAGTACGACGCCCGGCGTACCGACGCGACGCTCTCGGAGCTCAAACATATCACACATCGCGAGCTGATATCAGCGGATAGACGAGTCGTTGACCCCGGAGCGATTCATTGTCATTCGAATATATAGGTATAACGATTACACGCCGAACAGGCGGAACTATGTTACGCGTCGTATCGCGCACGGAGTGAATTCCCGACGCGTCGTCTGCTGAATTTTTACGCGCAAGTTATTTTTATCGGTTCTTACCTGCTAATTTTATTCGATCGCAAACAGCTAGTGTCCAAATTTTAGTATTGAAAATTTGCGGCCGTTCGTCGCACCGGCAAACAGTTCCTGACGGATTAAAGCGCGCATGCGCGCCAAATTTCACCGGACGACGGACCGTGCGGTCGTTAGGAATTCGCTCTCGTATACCTACGTCACGAATCGTATATGAAATGCCTTTTCGCCGCATGCGAATCGGACTGACCCCGTCGAATTAATCCTTCGGCTCTTCGACCGTAGTAGCAAATAAGTTTCCAATTAATATTCATCAGGTTTGTAAGGCATAAATAAATATACTACACGACTTGACCGCGCGCTTGTTAGTTCTCACTGTAAAGCGATTTTATTCCAATTGCTTTGCACACCGCGTCGCGTGACAGCTGCGCTTTTTGACGACCCTTTCGCATCTTGTATTGTTCGGGGAGGGATTGAAATTCCGAATTTGAAAAGTTTCGAATGTACAAAATTCCGATTTTTTTTGTCGTAGCAAAAAATCCGAAACATTGAAATTCACCACTTTAATTTTATACTCTGTTTAGCATATTTTAATTTTCACAATTTTACTCTATCGAAACCTTATTCATCGAAATCTTGCATTTCGGAACTTTGAATCGTCGGCTTTCCGACCATTCGAAACTTTGTTGTTTCTCCAAAGTTTGATTTCTTTCCCTCAATTTTCGCCACAAATAATTTTCGTTTTCGAAACTTTGCAAATTCGAAACTTCAACCCCGCCCCAATAATTCTGCACGCGTTTATTATCGTTACACGCATCTTAAGAGACGCGATTGCGAAAGCTGTAATATGCGTGCGAACACGCATAACACAGAGAGCTTCGGCTTAAGCTGTACATAAAACCGCTTCTTATCGTTCGTGCGATCCGAATCTCGTCTTCTCTTAGCTGCGATATTTCTCACGTGAAAGTGTGATATAAACGGAATAGCTCGCTAGAACAATTCAATCGGCGTGTAAATTACGTGCAACACGTTGTGTCAATTTGCGAAAACATCTTCAATACGGGAGTACATCCAGCAAAGATTTGACTTTACGTACAATGTATAGACAAAGTAGATCTTAATAAATCGAAACGAGAAAGATCCAGATCGAGATATGAGAGACAGTCCTGGAAAGAGCCGCGCGATCTTGAACTCTCGCAACGTGTAAGAACTCCTATAAACTAGACTGGTCTATAAATTAATTTGGCGGGATTCCTTTGACGAGCTTAAGCGTGTACAATGATCTCTGTTGCAGCTGTGGAATGTCCGCGCATACATATATACATATACAACATATATATCTATGTATAAAGCGATTAAACGAAGTCAAACGGTTAATAAAAGTTCTTCCTTCTTTTCTACTCTCGACGTAATTTTGAATTTCCCGCGAGTATTTATTCCCACGCTTTTACATGCTTTATATTATCATTTTTTTTCTTTTTTTTTTTTTTTTAACTTTCAATCCAACGTTACACCGAAACTCTATATCACACGTCTATCCGGAATCATTCAACCTCCGAGAGGTATTATCGTACTTGTTTTATAACAGACACGTTTAGTAATAGCCTATACCTGCGGGTTATGCATCGACCTTACGGGTACCGACTACACGATCCATTTCTGTTAACAGGCTCGCGCCCCGCGGCGTAACCTTATATCGTATCCGTATCGCGCGTGAATGCAAAGATTTATTCGGTATTGTATTCAGATGAGACCGCGGAGTAAAAGAAAGAGAAAGAGAGCGGCGGGGGAGGGGGGGGGGGGGGAGAAGATAGATGGATAGAGAGAGAGTGAGAGAGAGGGAGAGAGAGCAGCGTCCCGGCTCGAGATGAAGCCGTTGATATAGGTCAACAATTCTGGGGAACGCGGGCTTATGCTCGATTAGGAGCTTTTCTTTTCTTATATTTCTTTTCCTTTCGTACACATTTCTTCGTTCTCTTGTACCACGTAATACATATATTCATATACCGTGCCGTATAACGCATTTCATACACTTATATATGTATATATATATATGTATATGCGTATCAGAATTCGGCTGCAGGGTCTTTGATCCGTTCGCGGGCTGCACTTTTTACCCATGCCCATCCCTCATAATAGTTTTTCTTTTTCACGATCCGTATTATACGTAACCAGCTCGAGTTTTGTACAACATTTTCAAACAGCTTATTATGTGTACCGCGTTGCGGCTAAGTGGGCGAGATAAGAAATGGGAGAAGACCGCCGTAAGAAGATGATGAAAAAGTACGGGTAAAAAAGAAAAGAAAAGAAAAAAAAAAAAAAAATAGTAAAGTAATAATGATGGTAATGAATAATGGTAAAAACTGACAAAAAGAAACTGGGTCAAAGGCGTAACACGTGGTTTGTGCACTATAACGGTCAATTTCTCCCGATGAGACGATTTAAAGAAAAAAACTTTTACCGCACTAGTGCCAGAGGCACGCAGGGCTCGTAACGCCGGCCCATCATGCCTCGCTTCACCCTGCGCGGGATGTTTGAAAGTTGTAAAAGTTACAAGACGCGGCCACGTGACGACAAAGTACAGACGTTACACAGAACCCTGCGTAGACATATATGAGACGTGTGTTAATACGCGTATGAGAGTGTGGAAGATTTAACTAGTCTCTTATATTTAATTGTGCTTTTATCAACCGAATGTATTAATTAATATACATACATGTATATGTGTACCTACGCGAGCGCCAGAACCACGCAGTAAAACGAAGTGTTTCACTTTCGTCATTAAATAAAACGCGTACTATGTATAATGAGGTGCAGGCTTGGGTTGAAATTCTAAAAATGGGCTTCGAAAAACAAATAGCCCGGCCAAAGGAAACCAAACTGTAAGTACGTGCGCACACCACCAATTTATTATCCGTCCCTCTGTTTACCACCGAAAATTCCACCTCCGCATGCGCCAATATGAAAATAAAATAAAAATACAGGGTGTCCAGCGTCAATCATATGTCAAATTCACTGACATTTCCCTGGACTCGTTTCAACCTAATTTTACTAACACACTCGCTTTTTTTTTCAATGCAAATTAGTTAAAAATTAGACGTCAGATGTCTCCGTCGTAAGTTAAAATATTGTCCAATTTGTCTTTAAGTTCAATTTTGCTGAAACCCAATCAGCAAGTGTATCAATAAACACGCCGATATTAACAAACTCTTTCGAAACATTATGGTAGAAACAGCAATCTAAGAGTACTGACTGTTTTTAGTGCGTGGTTATATTTTTCATAAATTTTACACAGCCCTCAATATTCATCAGTTTATAAATTCTTAAAATTGCTGTACAATTTTATAAACTTCATAAAATCATACACCAGTGCGGAAGAAAATACAAAAATTAGACGGATCAATACTTGAAATGGCAGGTACATCGAAATTTCAAACATGCGAGAATAAAATAACGAAAGACGAATTGTTCGTAATTTTTATTTTCGTTTAATCCCACTTTCACATATTTGAAATTTCGACATGTCTGCCATTCGGCTCAAAGTATTGACTCTTCCAAGTTTTGACATCCACCCATTTCCCTGACACTCCTAAAAAGTGATATGAAATCTCGGAGTCCCCCGAAGTCATCGCTGTATTACATCATCATCATCGTAGTCGTCATCGTCGTCATCTTCGGTCGTTGCGCGACGCGTACCAGCGGTGTGAAGTCATCCAGAGTTGACTCTGTACATATAATACGAATACCGAGCCGAAGCGCAGTTGTGACAACCCAACCAACTACGGTTATCGACTAGTAAGTATCAAGAACGAATCTAGGATTTACGAAGCCGCGTAAACGTCCGTTGTCCGCTGTATACGCAAATAGCCGAGGCAGGCAGGTAGTCAGAAGAGAGTTTATATTTGAACACGTCGCGTCGTCTGCTTCGGAAGCCGAGAGTTTAGCCGAGAGATGCGCGCGCCTCGAACCGGCGGCGCAGTGCGTCGTTCAACATGGCGGCTCTCGCTTCTCTGTCATTTCGCTCCGCTCTGTTTTCTCGTTCTTTTCTCCGCGCCGGTCGGGATTTCAGCTCCAGGCAGGGACCACGGACGTCCAGAAGCCTCAGGGCCACCCTGGGACTCGCCTTGGGAAGCGTCGTCGCCGTTTACGTGGCCGATCAGCACCTCAAACGCAACCCGGTCCATGCCCTCAAGCTGCGGAAGGTAAGAAGTCCCGTCTACGCTTTAAACTAACCTAACCTAACCTAACCTAGCCCAAGTTAACCTAACCTAACATAGTCCGAGAATCGCCCGCCGCGATTGTCATTTGTTTGTTTACCGCCTTCCTGCCCTTTGATATACGGCGGCGATTTGCGAGTTTTGTCCATGTTGAGTCACGCCGGTCTTGCTGAGTAACTCGAATGTACTCGACTTTGAAACTCGAATATAATGCTAATGTGGAGACCGCAGCGATAACGACGCGGTTGGTGTTTCATCCTTTCTGAATGCCGTAAGAAAATGTGTGTGTAAATTCCTGTACTTATTAACGAGGCTGAAGTTTGTAACGTTACCGTGTATCGAAAGGTTGAGAAAAAACACTGATACGTATTTACGGTTTACGAAATTTCAGGTAATCCTCTCAAGTTGCAAAATAACTACATACAATAACTTTAATAACTTGGGGCATGAAGCAACATTCTTCTTCGTTTACGTTGTTATTCGAACGTGCTTGCAACGAGTATTGCCGTAACAAATTTCCTCCAACTATTTTCCACACTTTGTACTATTTCAAATCACCCATTCGTGCGTTAAAAACTAGACAAAGATTCACGGTCCGTGTCTATCGTCGCACAAACCGCAATTCGAACGGCATATTGCTTGTAGAATGATCCGAATTCAAGATGCGTCTCGTTGCAAGTACGCATACATATTCGTACACATATCCGAAGGATTATTCACAGCTCGGTGCAAACACAGTCTTGTGTAAATATAAGAGGAAATCCGGAGGGGGGAAGTTTTAACGTAAAACAGACGTCAGAGATGCAGAGGCAACAACTCAAAGTACGGGTGGGAGGATTTGTAAAAGGGGCGCATAACACAAACCCCGTATAGGATAGTATACCTATAATGTTTTGTCTAGAGTCCGTTAACTCGTACGGTTTTGTTGTTTTTTCCTTCTCTTCTCTTCTCTTCTCTTTTCTTTTCTTTTCATTTTCATCTCGTCATCAGCAACAGGTCCTTGTTCTCGCGCCTTGCCGAAGACCGTACAGCACTGAAAAGCATTAATTAAATTTTATCTGAATTTAATAAAACAAACGCGCCGTCGTCGAGGGATTTAGGGGTCCTTCCACCAAGCGTATAATCTGACCCCTTGATCCAAGTACCTGTTGTCCCAGGTACGTATTTAGCTCCCCCGAACCACCTTGTACGCGGCACTGTTTATGTATTTACGAGTATTCGACTCGATTCGAGATATGAGATCGTCCTTTTTTTTTCTTTTTTTTTTTTTACACACGTCTATATATTTATTTCCCTCTTAAATGTCGTCAGTTTTATTCGTGTATTTTGATACAATGAGCGCGTCGTCGTCGGCGGTGAACGAGACCTTAACTCTTCTCTTTTCTTCTCCTTTTTCTTAAACATCGAAATACTAAACTACGTCGTAGTCGCTATACGTTTTGTGTAGCGTTGAGAGCTTACAAGGAAATTGATTGTGCAGGCGAGGGGTGAAAGCTCTGACCCCCGATCAAAGCGAAAATCTAACGGCAATAAAACCGGAACGAAATTACGGCGACGACCCGACGTCGAAAGGTGATCGGTGCCGTAAATTAACGAAATCGGAGTGACCCTAAATTTTCACTCTTTCAAACGCGCTCAAGTCTATCGCAGCTTGTGTGGTCCGCGGGTTTTCATTCCGATTTCGGGGGTGGATGTCAAGGAGGTCGTCAAGGATATCGAGGCGCGTTTTGTCACGCTTACGAAATCGGAAATCGAAATTTCGTAGGTACGGAGGAAATTTTTTAGTTTTATTTATTTATTTTTTTTGTTTCCTTTTAAACCCTTGTCTTATTACGCAGCTTGTACAATCAGTCGTGGGTTTTTTCGACGCTGCAACGCATGCGAAGAAGTCGAGCAGCTTATCGGCCGCACTTCGTCTCTCTCTATGGGGTTGAAGTTGGTAACGTTACTTTAACGATGCATTCATGTACAGAAATATTGTTACTTGGGGTCTCTAAGGATTTTATTAAACTCAGTTAGTAGATGATAACAAAGAAAATATTTTCATATTTTGGAAAGTTCTTCTTCTGAAATTGTACAACAACGATTTTTTCCACGATGTTTCGTCTGGTTAACGTTACTAAGTTCGGCTTTCTCTCTCTCTCTCTCTCTCTCTCTCTCTCTCTCTCTCTCTCTCTCTCTCTCTCTCTCTCTCTCTCTCTCTCTCTCTCTCGCTATCGCATTCTATATGTAATTTCGAAAATATACGCGCTTATCGTCAATAACTACGTGAAATACTCGCTGCCTACCGCTGACTGTACTGCATTTACATCGAGGACCACACGCAGGTCTAATGCGAAGATAAAACTACTTCGTACCTACTCTACGCTACGACTCCTGCAGCCAATTATCGGAGAGGAGTAGTCAGTCTTATTGTCCACTGTTGTGTGGATGTAAGAAGAGAGAGAGAGAGAGAGAGAGAGAGAGAGAGAGAGAGAGAGAGAGAGAAACGGAAAGTTGGGAAAATGCGCTTCTTTTGAAAGGACAATAATCGAACGGGGGAAAATTACGACTCTGTTCCATTTTCGTAGTTTTGACGCGTATAAATGATAAGCGATTGGTATGCGGAACTTATTATATATATATATATATATATATATATTATTATTATTATTATTATTATTATACATATACGTATAAAAATGCAAATCGTCTCGCCTGATCATTTTTCTTTCCTACAATTATTAATATTTTTGACAGATCAATTCTTCTCGTCTACGTAAATATATACATATAATGCAATTCGAACGTGAACACGTTGAAATTGTCCTTATCTGAGATCTGAGGTTCAATTAATTAATCGCGGTGATTTTCATGCCTGTATAATAATAAACCTACGTAGAGAATAGAAATATTTTCCGACGCGTATAAGGCATGACGTATTATAAGGAGTTTTTCAACGAATTCTCGAAATATCCAATACGAAGGCAGGGAAGTTATTTATTTCGACACGACGTTGTAATCAATGTATAATGGAGTAAAATCCGGCATTGAGAGAAAATTCCTCGATCGAATCTTTGACGATTTATTTCTTTCCGTACAGACCAAAACAAGCCGCTGAGCGATCCTAATTATTTTTTAATCACTTCTCGCCACCCGCGCTCATTGTCAGTTCAATCTTATCTCTAATTACTGTCTCGTCTCATTTTCACCTTTACATATATTATACACACCGTCCGACAATTTTAATTTTAAACCAAACTTGTACAACTATCTATATACTTGCTTATACACGAGACGAAAAGCAATTCCCTGCAATGAAATTTTTATTTCCCATTGCTTCAGGTACATCTGAAAAATAATTTTCATCACCGAATCACCGCCGACGTAACTAACGTTAAGAAAATTTGCAGATATCATTGCGTAATCTTGTTTTTTTTTTTTTTTTTTCTTTCTATTTTTATTAAAATCTACTTTGTCGTACTTGTTTATCATTTAGAGCCACGACGCGAAGAGCAACTCGCATCTTTTTATACTCGCGTTTATTTCTTGAGACGACGTAATTAATTTACGTTATTTAACAGGGTGCGATAAAATTTTACACCTCATAATTTGAGACATTTAAACTTTGTTGTACACGTATAACTCCGGAACTTTTTCACGAAACAGTGATATTTGTAAGTTTCGTTTTACGTCTGTCTTTTTGCGAATTCGTGAAACCGGGCTTTCCGAATCGCCGGCCTCTATAATTTCGGCAAAGGATCGCCGAGAGTTGATCCTCCTCGCTTCTTCACGTACCATCATTCCTCGAGAAGATTACACGCTTCCCGAAAATCCTCCTGGACCACCCGTTCGATTCCAAACTATCTATATATGTATACAACTTGCGCGTAAAGCGGAAACTAAAATGCAACCGTCTAATTTTTTCATTTTTTCTTATCCCTGCATTATGCGGTTCGTAATCCTTGGAAGCTTTCCGTCTTGCCGACAACGCGTAAAACGTTATTACCCTAAACTGCGATATGATTTATCGGCGATTCGAAACTATCCGTTACATTGCACGTGAATATTACTTATACACGTATGAATTTATTGTGTATACGTATGTATAGATTTATGCCCGACATTTCAGTCATCCTTTTACATATCGTCGCGAGTGTGTGCGTGAAGCCTGTAAGTTTTACAACTTGAAAAAGAAAAAAAATAGAAAAAAGAAAAACACGGTGTCGCATGCGTGTGTTCACACACAAACACACGCGTCGTGTAAAAGGAACCGAAGAAAAGGCGAGGTGAAGTTTTTGATTTAGTTCAGAGGCGCGTAAAGTGTAACTTAACGTCGTACAACAAATCGTAAAGCAAAGACTTACTGCGAGCACTTTGCGGCTGTAGGTACGTATTTATATATGGCGCCCCGGTGTAAAAACCGTCTCGAGGAAACAAAAAAAAAAAAAGAAAAATGTGTCGGAATAGTTGAAATAAAAAATTATATATCCCGCACTCCGTTGCGCCGTTTAAACGCAACTATTCTCGGTCTCCTCCTCCTCCTCCTCCTACTTCTATATAGAGGAAGAAGAAAGAGAGAAGGCGATGAAAAAAATAAAAATACCGTTGAGCCCTAAAATCCGCGTCCAAAAAAAAAAAAGAAGCTATAACTGAAATTTGACTTGCGCTGTAGCGGTAGCAACATCGCTTGGATGTAGGTACATTTTTTTTTTTTTTTTTTTTTGGGGGGAAATGTTTGTTTTCCAAATGTGCTGCGGCTGAGATCACGGATCGTTATCTTGATCGCAATATAGTTTTCGGCCACTCGTTCGCTACGGGGTGTCGGGTAATATTATAGAAAATGGCTTAACCGCACGTCCAAAACGCTAACCCTGGGAGGGAAAAATGAGAGAGAGTTTCTCGCGGCTTTCCAGTTTCTCGAATACTGGAGGGAGGACCACCGGCCTTGATTGCGGGCTCGTAAAGTTGGCAAAATTATAGGACGATATTTAGATCGATATCTTGTTTTATTTTCTACCTTGAGATGCTTGGAGAAGTTGACTAGAGATATTACATTGTGCAGCTCGAGTCGTTTCACCGGGAAAAAAAAGAAAGACAAAGAAGAAATTCCGCCCCGTTGAAGGGATTTTCACTTTCGCTGCTTTCTCACAGTTTCTACGCACGAAGGGAAAGGAATTCTTGAACCAAACAAATAGATTTTGTTTTCGTCAATTTAATTCAAATACGATGACAACGATTCAACAATCTCGATTTAGTCAAGCGAATGCCTTGATTCGAAGAAAGCCTTTCTTGTCGCGAGCGAGTGAAGCTTTCGATGTGTTTCCGAAATTGAGTCGACTAAATATCATTTCATTCGACGTTTATCGTATTGTTCCTCCAAGCAGCATGTTCGTCGACACAAACGATTAGGTACTTCAAATCAAATAGGTACATGAATTTAGCCAACAAAAAATTTACATCGATCCGAATGCCGTACTTCGTTGATCTAATCGGAGGTTGTTTGGCGCAACTCGGTTGCACTGATTTGTTTACGAGGTAAAATAAACAACACTTTGCTTTGAAACAAGTAGAGAATATATTCGTCGCAAACATCGGTATGCTGGTACTATAAACGGCCACTAGGCGGTGAACTTTCTCGATACGAAAGTCGCTTCAGAGATTGTGGTAAAATCGTACATATATAACGATAAGTTTTCGCGGTTTATCCATTGAATGTCGAGTAAATCCAGCAAAATTTTGAGTCACTAGAATTATAAATGATATCATTCGAAGAATACGTCTTGTGCGCTTGAATAACTCAAATGTTCGGTCAATGCAAAAGATTTTTGTAACGACAAAATTCATTAGCTATTTCAACCATTGATCTCTTGACTCGACAAAACGTGAATTAAAACAAGCTCAATTTGTTTTGGTACAACAATTTCACATTTTTAAAACAAAACCATTGAGATGCGCTCAATCAAATTTTCAGTCGTTTCAATCGCACATTTTCTCGATACAAAATACACATTATTGCAAGAAACTCGCGCCGTGTTGTCTTGAATAAATAGATAAAACGGCACGATCATTCAGAGGCTTGATTCGATTCTACATTAAGTTGTCACAAGTATTTCGTTGACTTGAGTAAGCATCGCGTTTGGCGCATTTTACCATAGCATTTATTCGAATCGAACTAAAATAATCCTTTCCCTCCGCGTTGGACCAGCCAAACAGGGTTGCGTCTAAGTTGAAATTCCGAAACGAGAGTTTGAAATTAAGGGTGAAAAATCAACCTGCAACTATTATATGCATCGGTATTCGTCGGATACGTTTCGAAAGGTGGTCTAGGAGAGGAAAAAAGAGAGAAAGGTGAGAAACTCTTGACCGAGATAGGGTCGAGTCGGAATCTTTATCGCCGAGCAACCCTGCTCGAGTTACATTGCGGTCTCAATCCTCGCGGGTTGAATCGTGCACGTCACTCGATCGCCGTTCCTCCTCTTCTTCTTCTATAAATAATAGATTTTATTGATCTCTTAGAAATCCAGGTTTTCTCCGACCGATTTGGAATTCCTGCGACGCGTTTAACGGACTCTCGATTCCTTCGCGCATTGGAAAACATTATTCGTAGAAGATATTACTCCTGTACCCGAGTCAAAGTTTAGCGCCCATATTTAACCATAGCAAGGTTCGTGTAAACCTGATATCAAGGAAACTGAACCTAGAAATCTTACGTTAACCATAAAAAAATTTAGGGAAAAACCCTACGTCGAACCTCCGACTCCTGAAAATTAAAGTACCGAATCGTACCTACTTTGACGCTTTCGGTAAGCGATTAAACCCATTTTCACGCAATTCCATCTACAGCTGTAACCCAACAACGACGTTTCAATTCTACTTGATCCTTCACTCCACTCACCGACACTCGCGTCGCGTTCCTTTCCTCTCCTCCTCCAATATCATCCCAATGCAATGACTTAATTAGCTCCGCGGATTCCGGCGGCGTTCGTTTTCTTCCAGCTCAGCACCAGCGGCAGCAAGCAATCAGAGTAGGTACTTAAGCGAGTCGAGTATTTATAACGCAATTACGTCGAGCGAACCGGGTTGCAAATCGTGTTCGAAGATCTTGAAACGTGGTGCTAGCCGAGCTGATTGTAAGAGATAACAAAATAACTCCTGCAACGCTCCGTCGCGTCATCGGAAATTCGTTCGAAGTACCGCGTGATTATAGATTATTATTATTATAAATTATTGATTATTATAATAATACATGCAGATGTAAACATACAAACGTTATTCGAGTTATAGCCTAGGCGTTGATTGAATCGTGAACCTTTCAAACCCTGCACGTGTCTGGACATCGTTGCGCTCACCTTACACACGCATTAATTACGCGAGAGTTCTTTAAACCGCATCTCCGCAGCAACTCGCCTGACTAGATCATCTCTGACGTCAAAGAAATCCCGTAAACCATATCAACATATATTCATGTTCTCTTCTTACCTATAGATTTCGAATCATCTATCAAAACGCAAGCATCGACATTGCACACCGTTTCCATGCAGTGTACGGTAATCATAGGATATATATATATATATACACGTAAATATACGTATATTGTATAAATAATAAAATACACGGATTAGGAGGGCGTCGGTGTATAAACTACGTTTATATATGGATACACGGGTAAAATTATGGAGGAATCCAGTGTAATTAAGTGTTTAATTGGCATGATTAATTCTCCCTCATCGGTCGCAGCGGACCTTCGATCGTTTTCGTCGTAGCGATGATCAGCGGTAAAATTACGGTCCGTGTTAACACGACCTTAATTTATTATTTCTTATTTAATTCTTTTCTCTGTGTGTTCCGTCTCTCTTATTTTTCGCCGTATGATCAGAAACTATTATATATATGCAATTAACGTTCTCTTAATATTTTACACGGTGTCTCTTCTCGGTGTCGATGTTGACAGTGGATGTTTTAATTCCTTTGAACCCTCCTACGATTGACTCCTAAATTTTAATTATTTAACCCCTCCTCCTACTCCTGGATCACGTACATTGTTCATCCCCCAGGAAAAGAAGCTGGGTACCTTGATAATAAAGGGGCATGTCTGCCTGTCCATTGCAGTGTCTTTTCTTCATGAAACGTCGCCGGGTCGGCGCCTCTGTCAAATAATCTTCAAGGTTACCGCGGCCGACAAACTTTGCCCGAAATTTTCTGCTCCCGTCCCCTGTCTCCATTTTTTTTTTTTTTTTTTTTTTTACCAAGTCCAAGTCCAAGTCCAAGGACAATGACGCGAGATCTCGATCAGGCTGAAATTGGTAACGTTAAAGTTGACGTCACGAAACATTAGGGAAAAAAATCATTACTTCTTTATTTTTAAATTACTTTCAAGAAGTCGGTGTTTCAAAGTGACAGTATCTTTTGTTTGTCACGGTTTAATGAATATCGGACATTGCCGAGGTCGCGAAGCCAACGATTTTCTCCCGAATATGCATCGTTAAAGTGACGTTAGTTACTAATTTCATCAATGACTATCAAAGTCTCGGACTTTTCTCGAACGCAAGAAAGGGCTTAACAGCTCCTATCTGCACGCATGATAACAAAATTGCGAACAAAATCAATCTCGGTACATATTCATTTCACGGAGAAATAACGAAACGTCACAAATTGTACGAATTTGCTATTACGCGTGCGTCGAAATCGATCAGAGCATCCCCTAAAAGTTTTCCAACTCCGTTGTCGAACTGTAATCGAAAATTACACGTAACGTGTATACATATTCCGCATGACTCGTACAATTAGTAGACAGACACGGAAGTACTTTTATTTTATACGCCGATTATAGCGATGCGGTCGTATATACGTATATGTACATCACACGCGACTCGTTCATTTCTTTAACACTTCTTCTCGCCTGTAAAACACAAATGAATTTTATACAGAGATGGTGTTTGGTATATAGGTTTGTACATACATGCGTTGTACTCGGTAGTCCCAATTCACCCGGAATTATGCATTTACTCGATCCCTGTACACATGTACACGTATAACGTGTGTTGCACAATACGTTTGTCTGGTTCTCGGATAAACAGATAGCCGTCACGAAATTACAACACACACACACACACGTCAATTTGCATACATGTACGTATGGTACGTGCAACAGTGTGTATATATAAATAAATATTTATATGTACACGCATGTGGATACATATGTATCGAAGTAGCGATTCACATACGTGACGTTACGTAGTCTCATTCTAATCGTAAGACGCGAGTTCAACGACCGGGTTAAAGGCTTTTGCAAACCTCCTCCGTTCCTCGCCCCGTCCGACTTCCCCCGTTGCACTTGGGTTAAACCTTTGGACGACGTATAATCTAGATCAACGTCGCTTGTATAATCGCTAATGGATTTCATACATGTATACGCGTATATGCGTACACTGAGAGAAATTTTTAGTTCCGGTTACCGCTCGGTCCTTAACTATTTTTCATTTTTTCACCACGATCGAATGAAAATTAGTTTTCTAGCCGTTACCGGAAACTCTGGTATCCCTTGCTATTCTTTCTCGTTACGATCGCTGTCGCTAGATTCTCTTTAAACCGTTGCGAAAATTTAATGCTCCTGCAAGAATAAATTGACGTTAAAGCCTTGTTTGACTAGAAAAGTAGAGTAAACCTCGCGAACTGATTTTGCGTTGCGATTACCAAAAAAAAAAGAATCGACGATAGCGCAAAAATGGTTCCAACAATATTCAAACGGTTTTTTTTTTAACGATACTTGTCTTACTCAATTTTTCTAGTTACCGTAACAAATGAATTTTTTCACGCGCGAGGGAAAAAAAGTCAGCACCTAACCACTGTTGAGTCAGTAGTGATTTCACACAACATATATTCTACGTTCCGTTCCTTCTTCCAATTTTGTTTTGGGTTTAATGGGAGTTCTTTTTTTTTTTGTTTTTTCTCTGTTAGGGGGAAGTTTTATACGTGTTTTTTTCTATCTGTTAGTACTTAATTGAGTCAGATTCCTCGAGATGCGCAACGCATGTTGTTCGGTATGGATCAGACCCTCCCTCTATTTGGGATGAGGATCTCATGTTCGTCGGCTCTCTCGCTCTCATTCTCTATCTCATTTCTTAAACACCTCGCACCTCTACTTTTTAAATTCTGTGACACCTTACCGGCTGATTAAGGCAACTCGTTACCCACGAACATCGGCTGCACCGCTGATGCAGCGGCTACTATGCATCAGCCAAGACTCTCTTCTATACTCTTCTTCTTCTTATTCATCCTTTTTTTCTTTGTACAGTGCAATGCGACCCGCATTAGGACAGGTCGCTGCTGCACGATGACGATTTAATTCAATTCTTCGTCATCGTCGCCGCTGCAGTTCGGTGTTATATAATATAAACTAGATTTAGTGAAATAAAAATTAATTTTAACACATTTCAAAGAAACTGACGTTAGGGTGTTTCAGAATATATATATATATATATATAAAAAATATATAAAAAATATATATATATAAAGAAAATGAGTGATGTGAGAATCTTTCTCTTTCTCTCTTTCTCTGCGGTGCATCTGGAATGTTTATTTTTCATCTTGTTAAATGTTTTATTTTTTTTTTCATTTCCTCTTCTTTCTCGACCGTAATTTGACACTGACGTATAAATATGCTCGACAATTATCATGTACGTTATTATTATTATTGTTGTTGTCGTCGTTGGCATTATCATCGTCACAGTACTCGTCGCTGTATTTGAACTCAGTTGCAAGCATCTTCAGCTTTTGCCTCAGCTTCGTCGGGCACGGAAGGCCCTTTTGATCAATCGAGACAGACTAATGACTCCACGGCAGCATCATCGCTCTCTGCATCCCTAGGCATGCGTGGAGGCCTGCTGCTGCTGCTGCTGCATACTGCATAATATATGTGTATACAAGTAACAGAGACTGCAGAGACACGCCTTTGCACTGGCTACACCAAGAAGATGATCCTCGTCTCTGAGAAAATCTTGTTGCACATATATATATATACATATTATACATGGAAACAAGATGCACAGCTTAAAACTCTCCGATTTCCTTTAAAGTATAACACGAAAGGTTTTCTCACCGTCCGCAGACGGTGACAAATTGACACACGTTATAGCGATAAAAAATGTGAGGAAAAAATTCTAGAGAGAGAGAGAGAGAGAGAGAGAGATATTATCCATCAAGAGGATACAAAATGAAAAACTAGATCGATCTAGTTTGAACGGCACTCGATGAGAAGCATGCGGTATTTGTTTCTTGTAATACGTATCTTCTTCTCATTCGTGCGCGTAATAACGTTTCGATTGTGTGTCGTATGAAGCAAATGTGTAAGTATGTAGAACGATCCGAGCTACTGCTGATAAATTAACGATCTTGATCCCACGATTGATGGATGCGTGCGCGGCAATTATTTTTATCCATGTGTATATACGTGTGTATATGGATACGCGTACGCGACCATAAAATTGCGGGCATCGCGTTATGTGGAAGGTGTATAAATACGACGTGGTTGTATTGTAAGTAATCGACACTTGGTAAAAATAACGCAACGTGATGTAACTGATTTTTATTTTGGGATGACCGAAGTTTGATAACTATGAACGGGGGCGGTGTTGAAAAGTTGCGAATTTGAAAAGTTTGGAAAAATTTTCAAATTCTTCGAGTTGCGTTAATCAACAATATATATTTAATCCTTGTCTTGGTCGTAAATTTACTCGTTACTCGTTAACGAACGCAGAAAGAATCGGCAGCCGAAGGGTGTGCGGTGTAATAACACTGCGATTATTAATCGCCTTTGCAAATTTATACATGTAATATAACAACGCCTCGTTAAAACAGCGAATCCTATGCACAACTCTATCATCGTACACCACCCACATGTACGTATTATTCTCGATGCTGAATGCATCGTACATCGCGTACCGTACCTGCACATAATATTGCACCTACATGGGTTATCACACCGGAGGGTTGACGTCAGGTTGTTATAATCGGTTTATGTCTTCGTTTACGTCACGTCAATTATATTCCTTGTTGTATACGCAATTAGGTAGGTGTGATACCTTTGATATTTATATACCTACTTGCATAATTTTTTTTTTTTTTTTTAAACTAAATCAAAAATGGCGAGGGTCGGACGTTGTTTGGATTCGCATGGAATTCCTTATACATCGTACAACAAACCCCGTTTTATATCTATCGTGCGATGTAACGAGCTTGAATGACCAAACCTGGTGTTTTGCCGCATGGCATAACGCACCGCATCATTCGTATATGTGCATGATATGTGAAGCGTTATATCAGCCACGATCATTATTACAAGACGTGCGTGTGTATAGGTGATAATTGCGCAAAGAAAAAGAGGGAGGCGGGGGGATGGATGCAGAGGTTGACTCGAATGAAATTGCGCGCTCTCATTCCTCCTCCTCCTCCTCCTCATTCTCCTCCACTTTCATTCCGCCTTTTGCTATACACATACGCAAGCTACTAGATATTTATTATCGTCGACGACGCGAATTATTAAAGCGCGAAATCACATTTCGCACACCTAAATACCGCGACGCTTTATTTCGATTTACGTCAAAGATCATCCGTCGACTTGGGTGGCCGTTCCAATTTCTCTTTATCGCGTAATAATGTATTGTGCAGTATGAATCTGTTGCTTGAAAAGAAATGATTGATGATATTGTTTTGGAAAATTACAACGTATACCTCCGTCAGATTCGAAGATATGTGAAAATTTATCTATCATTAAATCATTACAATTGTTAAAATAAAATTTCGATCGATCGACGATAAAAATACGAGGAATTTTTCGTCAATTATTGTTTGATACAAATCACTGCGTTGTTCGTTACAGCTTTCGATTTAACGAAAAGAGAAGGAAAGAGAAAAAGAAGAAAAAATTTTATATTAATTATTTTACGATTGTTATTTTTGGACTTCGCCCGTCCATCTGTTTACCATCGCTGTAATTTAATCAATCATCGACTCGCAACTCTGGTTACGCTTATTTCGAAATTGCAGCTTTACGCATGGCGAAGAGTAGCCGTAACCGATATATTTACGTCGTCTGTACACGCACGTATACATACGCAATATACGTACGTGTTCGGGTTCGAGGCACTTGATTTATTAGGGAGATTGATAAAAAGTAAAACTGGGCACCGTGTAACAAAAATCTTTAAAAAAGGACGAAGAAATAACATTGTAAAAAAAAAAAAAAAAAGAAAAAGTAAAAGAAAATAATCGAGAGCGAGATACAGGGATGGAAAAAAAGGGAAGAAAATTTGTGCCGTGTACAGGTACTGTATGTATACGTCGATAAAGAGTTGCACGGGGGACGTGCGGAAAAAAAGAAGAAATAATTCACTTAACCGCGAAGAGCTGATCCTTTTGCAGTGCCTTAGACGTATACCTGCTATACCTCGATTAAAAACCATGCCTCGGGGTCGTTAAACGTTCTCTTTTACCGACATTTTGCTCCTTCCTCGCGGAGAGATAATAATCCGTAAAATACACATCACGTCGCATGCATGCATTCATGCATTCAGGGCATTCGGTGCGCATCGTCAAATTTTCGAACAAATACGACTTGACGATCTTCCTTCGCGTACTTTAATATACATGTAACACATGCCTGCATGTATAATAATGTTCCAGACGATGAGTTTGTATATCCCTTAAATTAATCCGCGTACTTTTATGCATGTATATATATATATATATATAGCATATGTTTATTATTTTATTTTCATTGCGAAAGTGAAATTTAATTTTTAATCATGGATATATATGCATATATAGAATTACAGGTAAGAAGATTTGTCCGTATATATTAATGTTGAAAACAAAAAAAAAAAAAAAGCAAAATGTTTCATCTTTGCGCGAAATTTTGTACAAGTAATGTAATTGTAACGATGCGAAAAATCTATTGTTGCGTTGTTTGCATTTTATGACGTGAAAGTGTACGGGAGACGATGAAAAAGAAGGAAAAGATCGTTCCTGATCCCGGATTACACGGGGATCTGTATGAAACACGATATCGGTGGATTTTGTTAGATAGCAGAAGTAAAGGAAGGAAGAAAACTGATATCCAACAGCCTTCTCCGCTCGTTCTCTCAATCATTTTTGGCAAACGAACCTGTCTTCAATTCTATCCCAACGCGTATAAAAACGCGATACTCTTGCAATGGGAAGAAGAGACGACTAAGAGATAAATCTGTCGTCTGTTTATAACGCGTGTACATATAAAGCGTATAAAATGTTGAACGCAAGTTTTTAAACAAAAAAGAAAAAGGGACGAAAAGTATGCACGTTATAAAAAGTAGAAGCAAACTTTCTTCTCTCTTTTATGTATATGTATATATGTATTGTACCGTCAGACTATTTTCTTCGAAAATTTTATGCCGGTTCACTCCACAGATCATTCCCTCCCTAATTTTATTCCCGACATATCCGGATTGTATATACAGTAGTTATTATTTAACGAAAATTTCTATGCCGTCGTATAATATTTATATAAATTATTTGTACGTATACACGAAGGAAGGATATTGAATACCTACAGCCAGATGATGTTATTTTGGATCACGTACGTCGTATAATCTTTGGCTGGAATTATTACGTCCTCAGGAACGATTCCGTACGCAGCCCTGTATATAAATGTGTTTACGCGTACAAAGTTCACGTATAGAGCTGAGAGAAACTTGCGTCTGTCGGTAAGAGGACCCCTCGTCTAGTATCTTTCTTGCTGGCGGGTAATGTCTTCGTTCAATTAGGATACTCCATAAAAATGCTATAAAAGTTGACGCGGCCGACCCGCAAGCGGTCTCTTGTAATTCTCGGTATGTTTCCCTCGCCTTTTCCTGGCTCCGATATGCCGCGACTTGTTGTATATATGTTACACTCGACATCTCGAAGAAGAAGAAGAAGAAGAAGAAGAAGAACCGCTAATTCTTACACCATGCCTCTCCATTATTCGAACCCTTACGAATTAATTGGGTATACTCAACCACCTTACGCGGCTGACGTGAATCTCTGTTCAGTAAGAAATGCAGAATATAAATTGCGCGAGAATCGTGTGAATTTTATCACCACGCGTCGTGCCGTTAATGGGGGAAATTCATTCGCCATTCAAGAAATCAGGCTCGTCAATGATCGGATTACGGTTGTAAAGAGAGACTGAGAGCTATTTTCGTTGGTTTGAATCGAAAAAAAACTAGGTGAGCTGTGAATGACTGGGTAATGTGCGGGAAAACTTGGCAACTGGTGGGGAATGGATTTAAATAAGCGTTAGGTTATAGTAGTCCAAACATCCGTACAGGATACACTGCTCTCTCTCTCTCTCTCTCTCTCTCTCTCTCTCTCTCTCTCTCTCTCTCTCTCTCTCCCTCCCTCCCTCCCCCCTTTCTCTTTCTCGCACAATTTTCTAGGTTTACTATTTATTTTTACTACAGAGTATACACGTTATGTCTTATTTTTTTCACTTCCTCTTATTCAAACAACGTACCTATTACCGGATAATCTCTATTACGTAAACAATCTGCACGCGTAGTTTTTACGGGAATGAAAGAAGAAAACCTCTCGAGTATTCTTCTTCTTCTTCTTCTTCTTCTTCTTCTTCTTCTTCTTGACTTTCCTAGTCGAAGAAAGTACAACTCGGACGTACCACGGCCCACGTGGAGGATGGACTCGACTTTTGTGCACCTCGCGACGATGTTACAGCCGCTATTCTATGCGCGAGGCATGATCGGTACCTTTTTCTTCATCTCCTTCTCTTCCTACGAAGGGGAGGCATAAAATAAAGAAAGAGAGGCATCGCCGCGTATTCGGTGGTCCGGAGGATGGAGAACGGATATCGACCTATAACGTCTTAATTACCCGAACCTACGGACGCTCTTAAATCCATAACATTTTTCTAACCGAGTATAACACGCATCCCCGCGGCGATTATCCACTACGGAATTCATGCCAAGCCATGGTAAATACACCGTAGGTAACCACGTGTGCCGCACACACGTATTATAACCCTATAACTCTACGTCGCGGTGCATCGAAACATTCCTTTATGCTTCACTGTTCTTCCTTCCTGCAGCGCGTTACTTTTTATACACACGAAATTGCTCCGAGATGTGAGTCTTGTTTTATTTTTTAATCTCTCTTATCGTAGGAAATTATTATATGTAGTTTGGATCGTTGAGGTAAAGTTTTGGAATAGTTTTTTGATCATGTATATACGAGTAAATTTGGTGCTCGTTACCACTTGGTGTAGTTATAATTGTCATTGCTACAATGCAAAATTTTATTTTCATTTTTCCCTCTTATCGTGTCTTTGGTGCAATTATTGGACTTTTTTACTTCATTGCACGGTTTTCCAGAGTTTCAATCTTGAATTATGGTTCAACTTGCCCCAAATATGGTAGTTTGAACAAATTTCATGGACGCAATGATACCTTTAACCCTTTCAGACGCACATTATTGTGCCGAATGAACTTTTATCACAGGACAGCGTTCCATGGTTTTTCGGATATTTTATTACGAATCTGATTTCAGATTTTTCAAATTCAATATGGCGGATCCAATATAGTGGACAAAAATTTCACGTCTTATCAATTCCGGCCGAAAAACTCTGCAGAGGTTTGCGGAGTCGCTGATTGGATTCGTCATACCGAATTTTTAAGATCCGATTACACATTCGTGATCAGCGACCCCGAATACTTATAATTTATGTAAAACGTGTGTACGCGTAGAGAGAGAGAGAAAAAAGATAACTTTCTCGGAAATGAATTATTCCTTCAACTTTCACGATCTTCTTCAATCAATTTCATTCCAACAATAATAATTAACATTATACCGCAACAATTACTCTCGAGTATTGAAAACCTGTTAGTATACTACCAGAAATAGCCAAAAACCGCAAAGAAGTATGTTTTCAGAGTAGTCTAAATATCCAAAAAAATGGATACAACGCCGCTACGATTCAAAGTGTCAACGAATCGACTACATCGACCTCGAATGAAGATCGAAGTAAATTTTTTCACCATCCTCTTTCGGTTTCTTTCGTTGTAGTACAGATTCTACGCGGGAAGCGTTGACGTTACAACTTACAACTCGATGTTTTCACTTTCTTTTCGAAATTAGTCGAGATCGTTTTAATTCCCCTCTCGGAAACGTCGGTTCGGGAATTGTTGAAACGGCGCGTCTGTACCAACCATAACGTATACGTTCACCATCGCCATGTATTCACAAGTTCACCGTCCGCCCGCAAAGCCAAGGATACACCAACGTTGGCTCGGACATCGATGTAATCCCTCCGGAGCACCCCTGCGGTCGTTTGAATATCTACCGACCGACTCAGAGAGCCGCGAGCTGAGGGTGTTTTTTACGACGATACCTCGCCCCGAACGGTAATTACGTGAGGTTACATCGGTAATTAACCCAGTTTATAACCTCCCCCTTCCTTCTTCGCAAACGTCCTCCTCCTGCTTCATTGTCGCGTGGGATAGAAGTTCCCCGATTGCAGCAGCCGAGGGTGAAACGCGACAAGGTAAATGCCCGAAAACCCGAACCCCCAACCCTTACACGTCCTGTTATCCAACCTCAGGGGTCGACTTTATGTGACGGTTGAGCGAGGGTCGGATTTATTCTTTTAAGGTCCTTAACTCGATCCTGCGATCACCGCGAGAATCCGGTTGTACCGATTCACGATGCTGGAGTAGATGAAACCCTTTCTAAAGGACGAGGGAAAAATTGTTGAAAAAAACATTTACAGAAACTATTGAATATGAATTTAAAAGTACCGCTCGGTACTATTAATTGCATTTATTACACACAAGTTCTGTTTATATATTTAAGTTCTATTTACACATTTTTTTCAATTTTGCCCTTAATTTTTCAACTCATTCGTCAGTTTGTTGTATAACTTTACAGTTATTATCTAACTATTCTTTTTACCAACAATTTTTGTACTAATTGGCAGCGGAATGCTTTTATTCCTGGTTATACTCTTTTGATTGACGATATAAATTTTAAAAACCCGGTTAATTTTCCTCCTCCGAGCACGAGTCTCTGACTTTAAATCGGGAAGGTTACACCTACGTATCCAACACACTTACACGCGCAATGCGTGCACGAGTTAACCTGACTTACGACGTCGTTAAGAATAAACACACAATAAAGAAATGGTAAAACAATAATCAGAAGAAGTGAATTTAAATGCAGAAATATATATATATATATATATATATATATCGCGGCAACGTAGGTAGATTTCAAACGGTTGATGATCAATTATTTTCTCGGTCAATCGCGGGAGTCTTTCCTGGAATCAGTTTAAAACGGTGAAATAAGCGTGCGTGATGCGTTCGGATTGTGCATACGTGTAGTAATAATAATATATATATGTATGTATATATGTGTATATGTGTACGTAGACTTAATCTTGGCGCAGATAGCCGTCGCGCAGGCTAGCGTGTGAGAGACAAGAATCGAGGAAGAACGCTTTCCTTTGAATGTTTTATATCAAGCCCGGCAACACTTTATCGCTTATCACCGTCCTTACACCCCCCCTCTCTTGACCTGTATACAAGACTGGGTGTAATTTTCGTTTCTTAGAAAAGTGCTGTAATATCAAATTGTTATTGTAATTACGGTGAGGCGTATTATCGATATGTATGTATATAGTGTATAAATATATAATGTATTTATAACGTGAGAATTGAAACGACGCGTTGCTCGGTTAGGTAAATTAAATGTCGAACTATACGGCTCGATTCTATAACCGTCCTGAGACATGCGAAATTAGTTTTTAGTAGGACGGACACAACGCTGTGTATATTAGGAACAACTCGATCTCTGTAAGAGTTTTACGTTCTTGGCAGGTATTCTTTGCCAGAAAGTATTGTACCAACAATAAGATAAAAGTCGTTCGTCGTTGCGAGCGGCAGTTTTCCCGAGATCACGAGGATGAAGTTACGTAACGTTATTGAAAAAAAATAATTACCACTTATATTATATCCCAACCTTTAGAATAACTCGATAAGTTGAGTTTACAAAGTCGGAGTTTGTTCGTGCTTTATTAAAACGGTTAATCCTCTAAACTTGCTAGATAACGATTATTTTTTAAAGATTCATCGTTACAATAACGTTACAAACTTGGGTCACGACGAATATCTCAAACCCCCGGGAATCGCGAGGATGAAACCAAACTGCATTTTTCTGTTTCAAAAAAAAAAACTCGACACGTTTGGCTGCCAACTCTGGCTGCTCTGGCTTCATCATCTTCGTACCTACATGCATCGGTACGAATCATTAATATCTTTCACGTTTTGCTCTAGGTACGCATAACGTGAATTCCAAGTAAAAATTCACAGACATTTGATTTAACAGTAGGTACGCGAAATAACGTTTCATGAAATCGAGAATATAAGCGAGCGCAGGTTTGTCGATTTAATTACACCCGATAAAACGAGCCGATCGTACTCGTTCGAATTTTCTTTCCAATCCCAATCCTTCCCCCGCTCGGACCAAGATTGAGAGACTAAAAAATAATTCCGGGGGTTTGGACGCGTTATCCGATATCTCGGATTATTAGGTTACGTAAAGTATCACATATGCGCTATATCTGGTACGTTACAAACGATGATGCGGTTAATCTTCCCGGTGTGCTGGAGGAGTTTTAAAACGCCGTAGCGGTATCGGTTTCTTTGAGAAGGCCGCGTTACGTCGATCGAACGGAAATTGTATAAGGGGGGGGGGGGGGGGGGGGGGGAGAGGGATCGAACCGCCTCCCCTTTACCCTCTATAAACCACGCGCGCATCTTGTAATTACAACCTATCCCCGTATTCTATATGACGCCCTCGGCGATCAGATGCAATGTGTCTCTAATAGAGACGCATCCGTATAAACCTAGGGTATTAATCCCGCGGTCGTTCCGGCGCTTCGCGCCCAGCTGGAGCCTCCGTTATGCTACATTTTTTCCTCTGTTACCCGAGCTCTGCTTCTTACCTATCTGTAATATGCGATAAATATCAATATTATACATATACCTACGTTGTACGGGGAATTCCATGCGAACCCAACGAACACATCTGATCCTCGTCGCTTCTGAATTTGTTTAAAAAAAAAGTAAAAGAAACATCTGCAATTTTACAAACTCTGAAACAGTGCCCTGAATTTTTTCAGATTTTTTTAATCAACTGCTCATTTGTTTTTTTTGTTTTTTTTTTTTTTACAAATATTCAAAGTGATTTTGAAGAGAATACTTTTTATTAAATTTCAAAAACATTCTCAGTAACTGGATTTTCCATGACAGATATTTTAAGATTTTTCAAGATGTTTTTCTATTTTTATTCAGCACTTTTAATTTTATTGGATCTATTAAAAAAATTGTTTGAACTGTCTGAAAAGTTCCGAAAAATTCTCAAAACTTCTATTATTTCACTTTGAACATTTCTAGACCGGTTCCATTGTGGAGCGATTTCTATCTTTTTTTTTTTTTTCTTTTTTTTTTTTTTTTTTTTTTTTTTTTTTTTAGTACATTCCACTTTTTTTTATCAACTTCATATTGAAACCGGTCTAGAAATATTCCAAGTGATAAATAGAAGTTTTCATAATTTTTGACAATATTCAGATAATTTAAACAATGTTTTGCACTGTGAAAAAAATGGGAAATAATCGTATTGAAATGTTTGCAAACAAATACAGTTTTTGAGAATTTGAATGAAGGTCCTTTTCAAAATCACTCTCACTGTTTATAAATGATTAACCATGTGAATAAAAAATCTAAAAAAAATCCAGGGTACCGTTTCAGAGTTGGAAAAATTGCAGAAAATTGTTTGAACAAAATCAAAAATGGTTAGGGTGCGTAAGACGTTGATTGGAGTCGCATGGAATTCCCCATATATAGAAAATATTCCTATAAATTTTGACCTTCGATTTTTCTAATCAAAATTCGTTGAACAACTAATTTTAACACCAAGTGAAGATTGAAGTTGTTACAAAGTTAACGAAACATTTCACACCTTGTTACGGTTTATTACTTTACAATTTTAGACAGTTTATATTAATCCTACGAGTTCGAAATTGCGGATGACTTTTCGAACTGCTCCGATTTACCGGATCGAAATTAAGTAACGTTAACCTAACGAAATATAGCAACTAATATCTTTGCTGTGAAAATTTAGAACGGCCCTAAAGAGGTTTCATTTCCAAAATCTGATGTAAATGTTGCTTTTTAAAAATAGATTATTCAATTTCAGAGGATCTTACAGTTGCGAAATAATGATTTTTCCTAAAAATAAATCGTTACATTGTTAACGTTACGAACACTCGCTTCCCGATTTATCCTCCCACTTATATTCTTATTTATATTCCAACGTTTTATCGTTCATTTCTCAATGAGTGATTTACTCGAGCAGATATTTTTCATTCCGGTAGGTAACTGGTTTTACTTTACTTGCTCGAAGCTCGTTTTGTTCACGCACTTAATTGACCGACCGACCGACCGCCTAGAGAACTTTGCTTCATAAGGCACCCGCCTCTTCTTCTTTTTCTTCTTCTTCTTCTTCTTCTCCTTCTTCTTGTTATTCTTATTTTTATGTATAACCCGCGAGAGTTGTTGAGTAAATATTATAACAGCCAATTTTTTTTCGCCGCAAGGCGTCGCATTATAATATTATATTATACGGCAAATTCCCCCGAGGCAACGGTGAAGCTTTTCACTTGCACTGTTCGCCGTATAATCACGTCGTATAATAATAATAAGTGGGTTAAAAAAAAAAATTGGTCAACTATAATATGCATGTGGTTGAAACGGGTTACAAATTTTTTTTTTCTAGAAAAAAAAAGACGAGAACAGTTTGTTTGTTCAAAGTTTTTATTTATTTATTTTTTTTTTTCGGTATATTCTGAAAGAGCTACTCGAATCGATAACTACTATCGATTATTCATTACTCGTTCACCGGATGCAATTCGTGAAAGTTATTTATTGTGTATATATATATGTATATATATAAGTTTACATACGCATGTACGAGGATAAGCCGGCGTTATGTACACATTCCCAATGAGCCGTGACAAACTGTGAGAAGTTACCAATTAAACGGATGTTTGAGAATCAAGTTACATAGACCAAGGAGAAATTGTTACGCCAACTTGAATCACGTCGTTAGGGAAAGGATATTTACATAGAGGTAAATAATACGTGAATGCATCAGCGTAAAAATCAAGGAAAGATTTTCAGTTATATTGAATAATGCAGCATGACGATACATGCATATTATAATGTAGAGAGTTACCTGTATACGATCGTTTATTATTGCTGTACAAGTGATAAAGTAATTATTAACTTCCGGGTTCTCGGTTTCAGTGAAAAAAGAACGTTATTTTAATCATACCGAAAATGACAAGTTCAATTTTCACTAGATTTGACTCCACGTTTTGAAGTTTAGAGAATCATCTTCGACCATTTTCGGAGGGATATCTGTGAGTGTTTGTGAACTTGGAACTGCTTGGATTTTGGATTTGATCGGTTCAAATAAAAATAACGATATCTTGAGAATGGATGAATGGATTTGAATGAAAATTGGTACCGTGAGGTTTTTTGGATCGCTAATCGCGAATCTAACGACAGGTATTCGGCAAGCTGAAGAAAAAACTGAAAAAATTTGGATTTTGGTGAAAATTGGTAGGCGAGGGTTTTTCGGTTCACCGATAACGAATCCGAGGTCAGACTTTCAGAATTTGTACCGATGGATCAATTATAGTACCACAAAATAAATAAAATCGTCACATTTTCACGTAATTGATATCCGAGGGCTTTAAAATCGTCAATCACGAATCTGAATTTGTAGTTCGAAATTTGAATTCAATATTATTCTCTATTTTTCTCTACAAACTTGGAACCTTACGTTGTAAGAACGGGAAATTCGAGGGCTGGCTCCTGTCCAGTCTAAATCAGCTTTTTACAACATGTGACAGATGTAAAATGTATGGAAGAATACAAAAACTTTTTTTACACCACTGTCAGGACACGTTTGGCTGCTGTTGCTGCTGGGGACAAATCGCTTGTAACGAATGAGGCTGTAAAAATTTAAACTATGCCGATAAATATCGTTATAGGGTATATTTGTCTCTCGGTTTCCTCCCCCTCCTCCTCCTCCTCCTCCTCGGGTGAGGTGCCTGTGACAAACTGCCTTGTTCAGCAAAACGGCGCGAGGCGCGCGTGCTATTTTCTCTTGTGATCGGGGAACCGCTAAGGAGGAATCTGATCTCGAAACACGAGGGAGGATCTCTCCGAATACGAAACTCCAGAAAAGAGAATGCGTGGCGAAAAATAAAGAATGTAAAAATAATTTATCAAGAGGTGAGAAACTCCCTCGGGAGAATTGGGATACGTATTAGGTATGTACGTACCTATCACACTGTTTTATTACCTGTTTTGTATATAACTCGGCAGAATGCCGGGAGGATCCTTTCGTTTTCTTATTTCGAACGGTTTTATTTATTAACGAGGTGCCGCCGTTGCTGTTCGGAGGCGACAAAAAAAAAAAAAAAAAGGTACTCTCGATACAAGAAGAAAAAACTACCAGCCGATACCTTTGTGAATGAAATTTTTACACGAGGACGAAGAGTTAGTAGCGTAAAAACATTAACGATGCGCGTCTTTAGGAAAAATTGTTAATTCGCACCTTGTTGGGAATGTCCGAAATTTAGTATAAACCATGACAAGTATAGTATGCTTATATTTTGGATAATCAACTCGTTGAATGTCATTTTCTAAAATTACGCAATATCGATTTTTTCTCTGATGTTTCGTTACGTTAACGTTACTAACAAAACATATCCGGGGCGATCGAGATGAATAGAAAAAATTCTAGGATATCGATCAATCGTCAATGATTGGACGATTGATTAATAGAGAGACGATTTTTATCAACAAGATCGACACTGAATTCCGGACGAAGAATGACCCTGCGCGCAAGGTTGACTTTCAATCTCGAAATCATCCAAGTTGAAGAAGACGAAGAAGAAGAAGAAGAAGAACAAGAACAAGGAGAAGAAGAACCTACGATCCGTGAGATTCTTTTGCTTTGGACCACCCAGAGTAAATTTAAATTTCACTTTTAAATCCCGATCGCCCAAGTTCGTGACAAATCATTCGTAATCAATCATCGATGGTAAAATTTAACGGAAAGTAAAAAGAAATTACATGCAGCCCAGCTGCGGCAGAACATTCAGCGATAGTTGATATACGGAATAGTATTCTCGTTATATGCACAATTTGGATAGTGTTAATGACAACGAAACACACTTCGATTCCTCCGTGGAGTGTCAATGGTTGAAACGAGAGAAAAGGAAAGAAGGCACGTGGCTCTTGTCACAGCGACGCCACAAGATTATTCACCAAAATCACAAATATTCGTCGAGAACGTTTGCATATTGTTTGTTCAAAAGGCCCTCTCGCTTTGACGTTTCTTTCTCTTTCTTATTTCCGTTTTCTAAACGTTTGTACATCTGTTCTTTCGCCGCTTGAATTTATCGAATCGCGGGATCTCTCTCTCTTTCTTTTTCTGTATTTAGAAACATCGAGTCGCGTCGCGTCGCCTGTTCGATATTATACACATATTTCAAAGTGAAAAAAAAAAAAACAGAATTGGACACGAGGAAGCTGCGTACTTGGCGATGCTTCGTTCCCATTGTTCGATTCTTCGATCATTCGTTTTCACATAATTATCCTGTTCCTAGTTCATTATTTGGTAATAGCAAAGATCGTATTAGTTACAGACATCCGATAAAATGAAACAGTTATATCGACGTTGTTATTTCTAATTGAAATTCTTGCTCGTCGAATTTTTCACCCCTCGTAATTTACCCGGGTTTTAGCAACGGCTGACTAACTCTCGATGTCGCAGGGAGGTAATTCCTATGCAAATCGGGTCTGTGCCGACGGTGTATGTAGTATAGAGCCAAAGGGAAGATAATGCGTACGGGCAGAAATACTGCTATCTGATTTCAATTTCATCGGTAATTACACCCCTCGGCAAAGTTTCTTCAATTATAGTAATCGACGATTCGTACGATAGTCCGGCGGTACGAGAGCGTTTCAATGATCATCCTCGGCCTGATCTTCTCCACGGTTCGCGATATGGGAAACGGGGAAAAGCAGGTTGTTGGTAGCTAACTTCCACCTTGTACAAACCGGTAATGAGCCGGGAAGCCACGGTTGCGTTTTCGTTCCGCTGCTGTTTGTGCAATTTGTCGGTAACGAGATCGCGATTATCGTAAATGTACTCGCATTAGCACACCATCGATCTGTACTCGCATTTTCGCAAAACGGACTACCAATCGAGTTTCTGCAACACCCAACTTGTCCGCACTTGGTATTAAACTTCTTACGTCTACCAAGGTTCGTGTAAACCTAGTTTGAAGGTAACTGAACCTAGAAATCGTACCGTTCCATTACATTCCATTGAATCCATTTTCACGCTATTCTATCCACAGCTCATCCATTGGAGCTGTAACTCCTCTACAGAAATGCGACGTGGTGGTGAATGAAAACAGCGGTGAATGGTTACGCGTAACTTAATAGCTACGTACCTGTATCAGAAAGGGACACAAAGCGTTGGAAATAACCTGTCGTTACGATCTTACTGCAGTAAGTTGCGGTTCGTCGTATGGTAGAAGAGAGTTCTTCTCTCGCGTCGTGTGTGTATACCCAGTATATGTATATATATATGTATGTATATATATAAAGCTATCCGTAAGATAATACGGAGGGTGATCGGCGTCGCGCAGGACAATCTTTCGCACGTCTCTCGCCTTGGCAAAACGTGTCTAAGGTGCCAACTAAAACACTTGATCCAGCGCTGCAGGTGAACCGTTGTACTATCTGATCGAACACGGTTGGAATGTTTAATCGGAGCCTCGCTAGCTTTCTGCGTCTCGTCGTTGGTTGTAGGAATATATTTAGAAGTGAAAAAACGAAGGAATGGAAAAAACTTGGGATAAAAATTAAATCAAACGTGGCGAACAAACCGCGGCTTCTTCTTTCCGGGGTTGGTTGCAGAACTTATTTCAGACGTGCGTTATCACGCTCCAAAGCATCTCTTTCCTCGCTGTAACTTTCGGCTGTTAATTCGAATCTTTCGCCGCTGCGTGTTGGTCCCAGTCATGTAGGTCATAATGTTTCGGGGTGCGCGCCTTACCGTGCAATGCGCTTGTGTTTAACGCTTGCGAGGATCGGACCACCCAGAATTTCGCTGAGTTTAGACAGCCCCGCTTGTTCCTCGATCAGGATCTCGTATCTTTGGGTATAAACCAGCAGCGGCAGGGTAACGCCTTGTTCTTAACGAAATTTTGCACGCGATGATCCGATTCCTTTTCTCTCTTCTCCTCTCAAGCCTTTCACCCTTTCAACCCAACCGTGAAAACTCACTCACGCTCCGTGGTTGACACGACGTCCATTATTCTATTGCGACGTGCCGTTCTTGATTTTGTAACAAGATGCCGTTCGGGCGAAGAGAGCGTGAAACAAAAGGAGACGTTGACTCGACGAATCCATGACGCGGTTATCGGGCCCTCCGGAAACGCTTGTTCTCGGGACTTCCACCTGACCGCATGCCTGCGTACCTATATCGTCGAATCCGCTGCGAAAGCCGAATTTATGACCGAGTGACGGAACGCGTTTATACAAGGGTCGTCGAACCCGTGAGGTCCTCGAGGTTCCAGACTCCGGACCCAGGCGTTTAGACGCGATTTATTATCAGCCATGACGCGTTTTCACACCGTCGAATTAAGGACCAGATCCCGTTATTCAGCGTCGTTTTGTTCCCATCGATATAAGGCAAGTCTACCGGTTATTGACCCTTTTTATTTGCAAAAATTATAAATATCCCGATTACCGAAACCATTTGCTGAAATTCATCTTTTTGCTAGTTTGAGAACCAAGGATCGAACGGATACGAACGAAAAAAGGAAATAATTGGGACAGGGTCAATAAATGGTGCAGTTTTACTTTAGATGCTTTTAGAGACGGTTAATCCTGCTGTACCTGCTTACTCTGATCCAGTATTCCGCGTTGCGCATCCCTTCTTGAAAATAAAAATGAAAATGTAAGGATAACGAAGCGGCGGATGAGAGGGGAAACTGGTTCGCTCTCTATACAGATAATCAGCTCGCCTCCTTCTCTGTTGATTTTCTGTAAGAGCTGCAAAGTCCTTCGGCATAAATTAACGCCCGCCGATCTTTCTCGACTCTTCTTCTTCTTTTTCTTCGAGGTGCCGCCGCCGACGCGACGCGCCGTATACTTTATGCGTAACAACTCTCCTCATCTCATTCCGTTTAAAATTATTTCCTCTTTTAGAATTTTTTCCACAGTTTATCGCCAATTTTACGATTCTCTTTACAACTGTATCCAAAGGGTATGATATTTTTTTTTCCTTCTTTCTGTTTTTAGAACGTCACTATCCTTGAATATCAACTTTGCAACAGTTTCACGACAACTTTTTGGTTTCAGTGCCTCATTTAATGTCTGTATATATCTTTGGCGAGAATCACTTTGTAACGAAGCTTCTCAAAGCCAAGACGTAGAAACGAGGATGAAATTAGCAGGCAGAATTAACAGACAAACGTTTGTGAAAATTTTGCGAAATATCTGCGAGGTTGAGGTCAAGTTGAGAATCACGAGGATAATACCAAACTGCATTTATCGATTTCAAAAAAGTTTAACAACTTTTGCTGCCAACTCTGGCTGCTCTAGCTTCAGCTTCGTGACACAGACAATACTACCGTGGTTCAGGTCTGCGTTTCTGTCGTCGATATCTCGTCGCGTTGGTTCGATAGCTCGCGCAGCTTGTAACTACGGTGCTGATCTCCTTGTAGAAAAGCAAACCGGAGCGAATAAATCCCCGGGAGGAGAGTAAATTCTGGAAATACATTGGTCTCCGTGTATCGTCGTCGTTGAAACACCACCCCGATCGAATTCTAACCGCGTTCCCTCCCCCTCGCCGTAGATGACATTGCTCTCTCTCCCTCTCTCTCTCTCTCTCGGGTTTCACCCATAAAAATACGTTAACACCAGTTCCCCTATTTTCCCGGATTCCTTTTTCAACCTTGCCATTATACGGCCGTAAATCTGCGGTTTATCACCGTCCCGCAGGGTTTATATTGCGTTATAAGCTCCTTCAGATGGACACGCTGCAACGCGGTATCCTCTCTAATTGCCCCGGCTTACATTTAAAACTCTGCTACCGGTCTAGCGATGAAAGAGTAATCAACAGCCGCTAACGTGCTACTTTTTACTCAACTTCGTTTATTATTATACATGTATATATCCACGTTGAAAATCTATTTTCCAGAGGGACGATGATCTGCACAAGGCTGTCAGGCTGACCACGAGAGAAAGAAGATTCATCAAATTTGCCTCGGTTGAATACGACGGTCAGCTTTACATGACGCCTCAAGATTTTCTCGACAGTGTCGTCGAGTCTTTACCGAGACGTGAGTATGTTGCATCGTTTTTCGTTCCAACCTACGGTCGGGCTATTCGAAATGAGTTGTGGAAAGCCTGGAATTGTCAGGGCAATTTTTAATTTGGTCGTGGAAAAAACGGAGATGTCAGTTTTCTGTCATGGGAATTGGAAATGATTTTTTGAGTTAACAAGTTTACTTATCTTTATCGTCGAGAAAACAAATTGACTGAAACCAACTTTTTTTTTTTTTTTCTTTTTGTACATAATATTTTTCTTCAATTCGAATTGAATTTCAATCGAATCTTGAGTCAATAACCTGAACGATTTAGGTTTTAGTAACTTAATAGAACTGGGGAAATTTTTGGAAAAACTAGATATCAGGTAATGGAAAATCTTTTTTCCCAAAAATTTATGTCCCTACCATGAGTCAGTTTTTAATTTTACTTCAAAATATCCCAAGTTTCAGCTCATTCTTAGAATAATGAAAGGAGAAAATTGATATGAAATTCAGGCTACGTTCTGAGATATTCTCGACTACTCGCAAGCACTTTAGAATGAAGTTTCATTGAAGATACGCACACATACACAGACATATACGTACTAGAGTTTGAAAATAATATACTTGAGTGAAAATATTGATTTTGCGTAAAATCCCCTCCGTTTTTTCAATCGATGTATCCGCGTGCGGTTGTCATGCCTTCGTATTTACACTTGCAGCCGAGGGTTATTGAAAGTCAATGTCATCGAAGCGCCGCCGCACCGCAATCACTTTATTATCTTAGCAAATATTACAAGCTCTACGTCATCTCGAGGAGGCAACGAACGCGTCTCATCTCAATGTTCTCATCCTATTTTCAATCTTCCAGCTCGACTGAAAAGGCGGATTTTATCCGACAACGAGATCGAGGCCATGAAAAATGCTACACCGAGTCTCAGGCAGGGCAGTCCGCAGATGTTTCGAACGCTTCGGGACAAAGGTCAGTCAATCGTTTCGTTCCGTTCGGTTCTATCACTTTGTTATACTCGGTTCGTCGTCGTTTGAATTATCCTCGATATCGTTTCGAGTGTAGGAAAGACGAATTAATTAAATGCAAATATATACTGTACGCAATCGGTTTCGCACTGTGGTATAAAAATATGGAGCGAAGAGATCGGAGGGAGCGGATGAAAAGGAAAGTTTGTTGCGCTTCGTCACGGTATTTATTCACGTATATACATATATATATGTACAATCGTAAAGCCGTGCACCCATTCGGCTGTGATATTTATTTGTGCACTGGATTTTCGCCGCCTTGAGAAGCCGGTTTAATATTATATATATTATAATATCAGCGTCTATGCGAGGAAATCAAAAGTTTTATACCACCTTTAAATTTTCTTGCAGATTACATCAAAACCACGTAAAATTGCGTACGTGTAAACCTACATGGATATTTATCGTGATATTCTGAAATTTAAGTACCGTGTCATTAACATTTTTATTTAAACGCAAGTTAGTGACGCTGAGATTGTAAAACACAAAAATTGAGATATCGTCATATAGGTGGTAGATGAAACAATTTGGTCAATTTATTGCTCCAAAAGTCATTCCCTCACACTTTGTCCGTTGATATGAGAAAAATAATAAAAAAGATGTTCATCTCAAATTTAACGATATTCTTATTAAACAACAGGAATTAACAGGAACTTGGACTATTGATAAACGCAAATCATTGATTCCGCAACGTTTCGACCATTTTATTTGGCCTTCTTCAGGCGTCTATAAACATACATATAAATACAAAATATTTTAAACACAACGCATAATACATATAACAAGATTATACAATTAATAGCAAATAAATTTACCTCAATTTATAAGCGTAAACAATATAAATCTTCTTATACCACTTCATTAGCTACTCATAAATAATTAACAAAATTCAAAAATTTATTAATTAAAAAGAACGCAGCTAACAGAACCGACTTGTACATGTAAATAAACTGTCGACCGCAGTCGACCTCAAAATATACATAAATGAGGAAACAGTAAGCGAATGAAGCGCCCTTGTTTCCCACATTCACCGCCGCGGGAATTCAAAACAATACTCTAAAACATTTCTACAATATCTGAGTCAAAACAAAATTAAATACATTAAAATAGTCTAAACATTCAAAAATAAAGTAAAACTAACGTGCGTCACCAAGATAATCGTTATAAACCGATAAAATCTCGTTGTACATTGCACTCAGATTCTGGGTGTCAGTACGCTTATTTACCGTGTCATTAAGTTTAATCCAAACCATTTCACTAACCGATCTTTTTAACCAGTTATTCTCTAAATCTAAGATCTTCGCTTTGTCAAAATCAAACCCATGACCCGAGTCGAAGTAATGTGCGGCCAGCGCTGTTTTGTTCTCATCCAAGATTTTAACATTCCTACAACTATTCCTATGTTGGTAAATCCTATTTTTTAAATACTGTTTGGTTTGACCCACATAACAAAGTCCACAAGAGCACGGGATCTTGTACACTACACCTGCTCTTTGATCCTGCTGCACTGGATCCTTTAACTTAGTGTATAATGATTTTATTTTATACACGTTATAATAAGCCAGCTTTACATTAGTACCTGTAAAACAACTATTAATTTTATGTGACAAGCCCGGAACAAAAGGAAACCGGCAGTACTTGATGAAATTCGTAGGACGAACTCCACCAACCCCACCATTTGCTTTATTCTCTTTAAACTTAATGATAGCTGCACGAACAAACGATCTTGGATAACTGTTATTAGTTAACAATATCTCAATTTTTTGATAATTGTCCTCATGATACTCTTCGCTGCTAAGTCTAAACATTCAGAATGGAACAGAATGGTTGTATTCCATTCCTAGATATCATGGTTGAAAGATCCAACAACCATTTGAAGACTAATTGGTACACCAAACCAACTAGTTCAGGAAGAATTTTGAATTTCTGTTCCAACCACCCAATGTCACAGAAAGTGGGAATGATTCATGGTTTACTGGATAGAATGTTTAGACTTAGCAGCGAAGAGTATCATGAGGACAATTATCAAAAAATTGAGATATTGTTAACTAATAACAGTTATCCAAGATCGTTTGTTCGTGCAGCTATCATTAAGTTTAAAGAGAATAAAGCAAATGGTGGGGTTGGTGGAGTTCGTCCTACGAATTTCATCAAGTACTGCCGGTTTCCTTTTGTTCCGGGCTTGTCACATAAAATTAATAGTTGTTTTACAGGTACTAATGTAAAGCTGGCTTATTATAACGTGTATAAAATAAAATCATTATACACTAAGTTAAAGGATCCAGTGCAGCAGGATCAAAGAGCAGGTGTAGTGTACAAGATCCCGTGCTCTTGTGGACTTTGTTATGTGGGTCAAACCAAACAGTATTTAAAAAATAGGATTTACCAACATAGGAATAGTTGTAGGAATGTTAAAATCTTGGATGAGAACAAAACAGCGCTGGCCGCACATTACTTCGACTCGGGTCATGGGTTTGATTTTGACAAAGCGAAGATCTTAGATTTAGAGAATAACTGGTTAAAAAGATCGGTTAGTGAAATGGTTTGGATTAAACTTAATGACACGGTAAATAAGCGTACTGACACCCAGAATCTGAGTGCAATGTACAACGAGATTTTATCGGTTTATAACGATTATCTTGGTGACGCACGTTAGTTTTACTTTATTTTTGAATGTTTAGACTATTTTAATGTATTTAATTTTGTTTTGACTCAGATATTGTAGAAATGTTTTAGAGTATTGTTTTGAATTCCCGCGGCGGTGAATGTGGGAAACAAGGGCGCTTCATTCGCTTACTGTTTCCTCATTTATGTATATTTTGAGGTCGACTGCGGTCGACAGTTTATTTACATGTACAAGTCGGTTCTGTTAGCTGCGTTCTTTTTAATTAATAAATTTTTGAATTTTGTTAATTATTTATGAGTAGCTAATGAAGTGGTATAAGAAGATTTATATTGTTTACGCTTATAAATTGAGGTAAATTTATTTGCTATTAATTGTATAATCTTGTTATATGTATTATGCGTTGTGTTTAAAATATTTTGTATTTATATGTATGTTTATAGACGCCTGAAGAAGGCCAAATAAAATGGTCGAAACGTTGCGGAATCAATGATTTGCGTTTATCAATAGTCCAAGTTCCTGTTAATTCCTGTTGTTTGTATGATATATCATGGACGTTAATATAATGGATATTCTTATTGATTAAATATTGATAAGATATTTGAAAATAAGTTTTAATTGCGTGTACGAAGCTTCTGTTGCACCATGTTAATTGCGGCGATTTCTTTTTGACAGTGAAATGAGTTTATGCAAAAATGTATTTGGTTGAAATTATTTAAGAATTAGATTTTTATTTGTCATTACGTAAAGGTGAGTCAGTATATATATGCATATGTTTTAATTCTTTTTATTACGTTTTGGGGAGTACACACACAAAATTCTAAAGCAATTTGTGGTTATTTGCCTGTGTTTTTCTGTAAATTTTTTTCGAATTCGTAATTCCCTCATAACAGTTAAATTTCCATTATTTTACGTTATTCTCTCATTTATCGTTATTTTAAACTCAATTTTCTAGTACGTTATAAACGAAAGTGTGAAAGAACACTACATTTAAATAAACCTCGTTAAGTAAAACTCGAGATTTCTCTTCTTTCTTGAGAAATGTTTTTCCTCGGTACAAAAAATTTTCACCTTAAAATCCTAACTGAAATTTCGAAATTTGCTAAGAAATATCCGTACGTAATTCAAACCTTCAAAACTCAAGCGATACGCACTGACGGAGAAAATGTAGCAAATTTTGCTCGCTTTTTTCTCCGCACATTTTTCAAAGTTAAACACGATGGTAATTTTTTTATTATGTTTTTTTTTTTTTGTCGTTTCTTTTTTTATTCCTCCCATCTTCTTTCCCGGTATTCTCCAAGGGTCGAATACGACCCCTGGCTTTTTGTACAGACTTTTATAAACGAGACGTTTCACCGGAACACGCGCTGGGCGGGAAACTGATCGATCTCTCTTTGAAATCCCGTAAGTGTTTTTGAGGATGAGAGGCTTGTTCCCTCTTCGGCCTTCGGACTTTGGACGTCTGGCGTTGACCATCCATCGGCTTCGGGTCGCCCGGAGCCCCGGAGAAGACGGCTGGCTTTTTTAATGGCACCTCATTTTTCGGCATCGATTAGTCGGTTAGTTAACCTCGTTTAACGAGCACCGCGTGTAATTCGACGCGACGGCGGAGGTCCAAATGAATTATGCACCCCGTCTAAGGCTTGTGTTGTGCGTTAAACGAGCCACCCGGACCACCGAAAACTCTCTCATTCATAAACGTCGCGATTCTCGGCGGAAACGATTGTGAGTGGAAAAAAAAAAAGAAACATCAAAAAAACTTTCGTACTGTCGCGGACTAAACGCGATTCTTGTTGGTAAAAAATTTAGAACTAAAAAATTAAAATAAACGACAACGTCTTTGAACGGTGGTAAAAAGACAAAGTGTGAGAAATTGAAAATTTTTTTTTTTTTTTCTTTTTTTACAACAAAAACGTTTCCCTGCTCTGTTTGTTCCAGGCATCCTCTCTTATACCGAGTACCTTTTCCTACTGTCAATTCTGACCAGTGAGTATTGCCCATCAGCTTTTTCACTAGTGAAATATATGTATACACTTACTCTATACACTTATACGATTATAATTATTTCGTACGACATGGTAAATAGTTGGAACAAACACTTTTCTTCTCACATATCCTTCACACAACCTCCCCCTTAGCATATTTGATAATCTGCATGTATATATATATATATATTAATAGCGGAACGCTTTTGAAATCTGTTTCTTTATTTTATCTCAAGACTCTTGTGATGTTATGTTTATTTTCGTATGCGCAGGTAATCGACTATTTTTATATCTTATAAACTGCAAAATTCTCTCTCTTTCATTCCCGTCCGTACATAACTACTACACGTATATTGCATTACTCTACGGTATCTGTCTGTCCGTCTGTCTCTCTTTGGCGCGCGATTCGACCGAAAATTTACGAGCCTCGATGAGAGCGTCTCGAGTGTTTGTCCATTTTTTCATTCCGTTTTTCTTTTTTTTTTTCTTCTTCGTTCTTCCCTGTTGCTGAAGATTTTGAACGAGACGAGTGTTTTTCTGCTGACCCTTTTACACTGTACACTGTACAAAATACTCGCAGCCGTGTTAAAATTCGATCAAATTTTTTGTTATTTTTTTTTTATTTTTATATAAATTTTTTATAATCATCGATTCAAAATTTTCAATGTACTGGCGAGGGTTCAATTGGACACTGTAATTTTCTCGTAGAACCACAGACCGGCTTTCGGATAGCTTTCAACATGTTTGACATCGACGGCAACGAACGAGTGGATAAAACGGAATTTCTCGTGGTGAGTAATTCGCTAAACGTTGTTGTTGTATTATATATAGCTGGTCAATGAATTGGTACTTTCACACCTGATGGTACATTTCTTTTTCTTGCCAAGTACCGTATACTATTTTATGGCAAATATTTAGTTTACTCGTTGCAGAAATTTTCTTTTTTTTTTGTTTTTTTTCTTTATTCGCGGTTTCTGAAGTTCTGGATAAACCCGATATTATACTTGTGCAAACTTATATTAAAACAATCAGGCCCACTGCGAAATAAAAGTACAATAACAATCACACGATGGGTAAATAGCGGACGTGTAAAATTTTTCAATGATAGTTTAATATACCCATTGACTAAAATATAAGCGCTCATCGAACGATTCATTCATATCATCTTGTGTCTGGTGTGCATTGAACTGTTGTGTTTTTTTTTTTTTTTATTCGTTTATTTTTGAGATTCTTTATTAATTGCAATTATATGATTTCGATTAGTTTCTGATTATTTTCTTTCATCGAGCAATTTTTTTACTTTCAATTCTAATCAGTTTCGATTTGTAATAATAATTGACAGGAGGAACGCACGTATGACAATGAAATTGAATAAATTAATGAATAATACTGCGAAAGATTGAGAGTTTTGTCTTTTTTGTCGCAGAATTGAATAAAACATGCGCATTCCGCAATTAAATTTCCTGCAGATTCGACGACTCCTGGGCGGTAGTCTTAAGGAACGGGATCTCGACGAAGCCACGTCACGAGCCGTGAGTTTTAACGAACCGAGAATCGAAAAAATTGCCAATAGACCGGTTCATTTTTCAATTTCTTTTTATTTTTTTTTTTTCTCTCTTCACTTATCGTTCAATGTTCGAGAAACGTGAATATTGATCTTTATTGTGAGATCGCTGATCCGTTTATGCTACAGTCCCGCTTTCATGCTTGCGTGAAAATTATAACAATTGAAATTCGCGCGTTCAGAATTGTCAAGGCAGCTAATTTTTCACGACATCGCAGCTCCACGTATTCGTCTTGCAACGTATATAATTGTAAAAAGTTTGCGCTATGATTGTTCACTAACTAAATATTTTTTTTCTTATTTTAAGCGTTTTCCGTTTTGCATACGTATACATTGTTTTCGCATTTTATTTGCTTGTAATTCTTTGAACCATTCCACACACGCACACACATACAAGAATACACAAACAACAATTTACTCCCACTTGCTCATGAGTCGAATTTTAGTTCTTTCCTCATCCTCAACACTCCTACTTTCGTAATTATTATTTTATCATCGCTTGATTTTTTCCCCTTCACCTAATCCATGCATCTGTATTTTATTTAATACCATGCATCTGTTGTCGATATATCTCCGATAATATTTGGTCGTATTTTCATTATATTTGGTTTGCATTGGTTTTGACATTTTACCTCTTTTTTTTTTTTCTCTCGCCTTGTTTGATTTTCGATTTTCCTTCCGTTTTGTTTTTCAAGCCAGAACTACAGCTACCGATCTTTGGCTTTGGATAAAGATCGAAGATACCGTCGCTACGTCGCTCGGATTTTCCGCTCGCCTTTTTAAATCTAACCGCAATTTGCTTTAGGTTGGTTTAGTTTGTTTTCTTTATCTTCAACCTTGAGAGAGAAGATAGAAATTTCAAGAAAAATAAATAAATAAACTAATTACTCGTTTTGAATTTTATTTCAATCCCCCGTTAGTTACGTACGCTAGTTGCTCCGAGCGAAGAGGCTCTCCGCGCTAAGGCAAAACTTCGGCAAGCCGCTATCGAGAAGGATAATGAAATCGTCTCGAATTCCTACGTAAGTCTCGTCACGTAGGTAAAGAGAAAAATCAACCGTGTATGCTGCGTGCGTTCACCGAGTATCTTATAACTTGAATTGCTTATTTATTTCTTTTCAATTATTGCAGTATAAAAACTGTACGATTTTTTCATTTTCCTTTCATTTTTTATTTATTTATTGTTTTTTTTTTTTTTTTATTTTCATCACCCTCAAACTTCATCCTAACAATGAGTCGTCTCAGGAATTTCCACTAACGTTTATTTCAGAGATCAGATCAATAATCTACATCGTGTCGTTTGGTGCTGGATGTCGGTCGTAAAATTTCTCACAAACATCGTCGCAATGTCTATATAAACAACTGTACATCCATGTACAAACGTAACTTGTTAATCATCGATGATTGTAGCGATTTGTGACGTGATAACTAATGGCTATGGCGAGAATTGTTTTTTTCTTTTTAACTTGATCGATTTTGCATCATCTAATTTTTATTTCTATTTTCTTACACACAGATGGAGAAGATCTTCAGTCACGCCTGGCGTGGTAGACACGGGGGAAATTTGGAAATTAATTCATTACCGGAAGTCCAGGAATCGTCGGATATCGCGATATCGGGAAGATTCGACGACGACCAGGTGGGCGGTTATTTTTATCACCGGTGAAGAAGAACAAACAAAAAAAAAAAAAAGATTCACGCGAATCGAACACTTGATTATTTCGTCCCTTCGATAATCCGATCTTTCGGTTTTACCCGATTTATTCACTCCTTGTTATTCACTCAAGGGACTTCAACGGCGTCACGCGGTCGACACGACATTGACGACCCATTTCTTCGGGAAAACCGGCAAGGACGAGCTGAAGTACGACGGTTTTCGTCGGTTCATGGAAAATCTGCAACGCGAGGTGCTCGAGCTCGAGTTTCACGAGTTCAGCAAGGGGCACGACACCATATCCGAAATGGACTTTGCCAAAATTCTGCTCAGATACACCTACCTCGATACAGACGAGTAAATATGAAGACGCGGAGCGTTAACCATTCGATGATTTTATTTCCAGACCGCGAAACGATCCTCGATTTAATATTCTCGCCCTGTTTTCAGGTACGACAAATACTTGGACCGGCTTCTGGATCGCAGCAGCCACGAAGTTGGAATCAGCTTCGAAGAGTTTCGCGTATTCTATCAGTTTTTAAATAATCTCGAAGACTTCACGATCGCTATGAGAATGTACACTCTGGCCGATCATCCGATCTCCAAAGGTAAATAGATCGAATCACGTTCAAGATTATAAATGAAATAATATATTCCGGTACTATTTTTTCTCTTCATTACAGACGAATTTCATCGTGCCGTTAAGATCTGCACTGGAACGAGCCTGACCACCCACATAGTGGACACAGTTTTTGCGATATTCGACGTCGATGGGGATGGCCAGCTGTCGTACAAAGAATTCATTGCCATAATGAAGGACAGGCTTCACAGAGGATCTAAAGTATGGTTACATGCTTGATATGGAAACGGACAATCCTTCCTGGCAAACTTTCGTCGCGTAAATTACGAGCTTTTTCGTATTGATTTTCTACCTTTTTTACAGTCGCAGACGCGAAGTGAGGGCTGGGAAGCGTTCAAATTTTGTTTGAAGCAAGAAATGAAGGCACCGTAAACGAATAATGGAAAACTCTACAAATTTATGATTATTATCAGCGGATAATGACTTCGTCGCCGTAATATTGTTCAATTAGTGCCATTCGTTTATTTATTTAATTTATTCTCATTTTTATGTATGTGTGTAAATTAATTTAACAACCATTAAAAATAACTACGAAAGTTTATCTGTGTTTTGATGTTTACGGAAAGCCTGGAATGTGCGTCACTAATGAATTCCTTGTAGTGATATGAAAAGTCATATTGGGCAGCAGTACAAGATAAGTATGAGAACATGGTACTAGGCGTAAAAGCGTTTATACGCCTAGATGTTGGAAGTTGCTGATCCTTGAAAACGCTGTGATCGCCTGTTCTCAAGTCTCTACTTGTTTATATTGAAGAATAGTCTGACCCAATTTTATTTCACACTTCCAGTTGGTAGATGAAATGAAGCGAAGGAACGCTCATAGGTTCAAATTTTAACGACATTTCAAACACATTTTCTGCATTCCTTTAAATCAATTTAGTCCGGAGGGGTCGTTAGATCAATTCAGATTCTCAAATATTTTAGGCTCCAGAATCGTGGCATAACAGTACGGGCTAAATCGTTTGGGTTGTTTCAGTGGGAAATTTGAGAACTCCGGAAACCACTGGGACAGATTTGTTCAGACATTTCATAGCTGAGATCGTGCATAAGAAAAAAATATCCTGAAGTTGAGAATCACTGCTAACATCGTATCAAGAGAAACAATTGAAACTCCACATATTCCCATCGTACTTTGTCTGCGGTTAGTCATTTGCTCTCTTTAATGTATTTAATCCGTTCCTGAACGTCCAATTAAAGAGGACGATGTCATGACATACAATTCTCGCGAATACAGCTGAAAAACGAGAACCTGTGTTTTCGACATTTTTCAGCAGGTGCTTTTTCCTTCGTAACTTCTCTCCTGTTGATCCCACGCTGTTTTCGCTGCGTTTTCTGAGTTCCTGAGGGTCCGATTGGTCAGGAAAAGGTCAAATAAATCGAATCGGAGACCCAAAATTTTTTGGCCAAAAAAAAGCAAGGCTAACCCCTTTGCATTTTTGGCAAAAATTTTCGCGATTTTGAAAAGTGCTGGAATAAATTCATTGTGGCACTATTCCGACGTAATTTTGCGAGAGAAATCGATTGGGCGCAGTCCCAATACGCTGCGATCAACGCATCAAAAGTTACAGCCGAAAAACGAAAACCCGTGTTTTCGACATTTTTCAGCAGGTGCTTTTTCGCTCGCCATTTCTCTCCTGTTGGTCCTACGCTCTTTTCGCTGCGTTTTCTGAGTTCCTGAGGGTCAAATTGGTCAGGAAAAGGTCAAATAAATCGAATCGAAGACCCAAAATTTTTTGGCCAAAAAAAAAGCAAGGCTAACCCCTTTGCATTTTTGGCGAAAATTTTCGCCATTTTGAAAAGTGCTGGAATAAATACATTGTGGCACTATTCAGACGTAATTTTGCGAGAGAAATCGATTGGGCGCAGTCCCAATACGCTGCGATCAACGCATCAAAAGTTACAGCTAAAAAACGAGAACCTGTGTTTTCGACATTTTTCAGCAGGTGCTTTTTCCTTCGTGACTTCTCTCCTGTTGATCCCACGCTGTTTTCGCTGCGTTTTCTGAGTTCCTGAGGGTCCAATTGGTCAGGAAAAGGTCAAATAAATCGAATCGAAGACCCAAAATTTTTTGGCCAAAAAAAAAGCAAGGCTAACCCCTTTGCATTTTTGGCGAAAATTTTCGCGATTTTGAAAAGTGCTGGAATAAATTCATTGTGGCACTATTCCGACGTAATTTTGCGAGAGAAATCGATTGGGCGCAGTCCCAATACGCTGCGATCAACGCATCAAAAGTTACAGCCGAAAAACGAAAACCCGTGTTTTCGACATTTTTCAGCAGGTGCTTTTTCGCTCGCCATTTCTCTCCTGTTGGTCCTACGCTCTTTTTGCTGCGTTTTCTGAGTTCCTGAGGGTCCAATTGGTCAGGAAAAGGTCAAATAAATCGAATCGGAGACCCAAAATTTTTCGGCCAAAAAAAAAGCTAGGCTAACCCCTTTGCATTTTTGGCGAAAATTTTCGCGATTTTGAAAAGTGCTGGAATAAATTCATTGTGGCACTATTCCGACGTAATTTTGCGAGAGAAATCGATTGGGCGCAGTCCCAATACGCTGCGATCAGCGCATCAAAAGTTACAGCCGAAAAACGAAAACCTGTGTTTTCGACATTTTTCAGCAGGTGCTTTTTCGCTCGCCATTTCTCTCCTGTTGATCCTACGCTCTTTTCGCTGCGTTTTCTGCGTTCCTGAGGGTCCAATTGGTCAGGAAAAGGTCAAATAAATCGAATCGGAGACCCAAAATTTTTCGGCCAAAAAAAAAGCAAGGCTAACCCCTTTGCATTTTTGGCGAAAATTTTCGCGATTTTGAAAAGTGCTGGAATAAATTCATTGTGGCACTATTCCGACGTAATTTTGCGAGAGAAATCGATTGGGCGCAGTCCCAATACGCTGCGATCAACGCATCAAAAGTTACAGCCGAAAAACAAAAACCAGTGTTTTCGACATTTTTCAGCAGGTGCTTTTTCGCTCGCCATTTCTCTCCTGTTGGTCCTACGCTCTTTTCGCTGCGTTTTCTGAGTTCCTGAGGGTCCAATTGGTCAGGAAAAGGTCAAATAAATCGAATCGGAGACCCAAAATTTTTTGGCCAAAAAAAAAGCAAGGCTAACCCCTTTGCATTTTTGGCGAAAATTTTCGCGATTTTGAAAAGTGCTGGAATAAATTCATTGTGGCACTATTCCGACGTAATTTTGCGAGAGAAATCGATTGGGCGCAGTCCCAATACGCTGCGATCAACGCATCAAAAGTTACAGCCGAAAAACGAAAACCCGTGTTTTCGACATTTTTCATTAGGTGCTTTTTCGCTTGCCATTTCTCTCCTGTTGGTCCTACGCTCTTTTCGCTGCGTTTTCTGAGTTCCTGAGGGTCCAATTGGTCAGGAAAAGGTCAAATAAATCGAACCGGAGACCCAAAATTTTTTGGCCAAAAAAAAAAGCAAGGCTAACCCCTTTGCATTTTTGGCGAAAATTTTCGCCATTTTGAAAAGTGCTGGAATAAATACATTGTGGCACTATTCAGACGTAATTTTGCGAGAGAAATCGATTGGGCGCAGTCCCAATACGCTGCGATCAACGCATCAAAAGTTACAGCTAAAAAACGAGAACCTGTGTTTTCGACATTTTTCAGCAGGTGCCTTTTCCTTCGTGACTTCTCTCCTGTTGATCCCACGCTGTTTTCGCTGCGTTTTCTGAGTTCCTGAGGGTCCAATTGGTCAGGAGAAGGTCAAATAAATCGAATCGGGGACCCAACATTTTTTCGCCAAAAAAAAAGCAAGGCTAACCCCTTTGCATTTTTGGCGAAAATTTTCGCGATTTCGAAAAGTGCTGGAATAAATTCATTGTGGCACTATTCCGACGTAATTTTGCGAGAGAAATCGATTGGGCGCAGTCCCAATACGCTGCGATAAACGCATCAAAAGTTACAGCCGAAAAACAAAAACCAGTGTTTTCGACATTTTTCAGCAGGTGCTTTTTCGCTCGCCATTTCTCTCCTGTTGGTCCTACGCTCTTTTCGCTGCGTTTTCTGAGTTCCTGAGGGTCCAATTGGTCAGGAAAAGGTCAAATAAATCGAATCGGAGACCCAAAATTTTTTGGCCAAAAAAAAAGCAAGGCTAACCCCTTTGCATTTTTGGCGAAAATTTTCGCGATTTTGAAAAGTGCTGGAATAAATTCATTGTGGCACTATTCCGACGTAATTTTGCGAGAGAAATCGATTGGGCGCAGTCCCAATACGCTGCGATCAACGCATCAAAAGTTACAGCCGAAAAACGAAAACCCGTGTTTTCGACATTTTTCATTAGGTGCTTTTTCGCTTGCCATTTCTCTCCTGTTGGTCCTACGCTCTTTTCGCTGCGTTTTCTGAGTTCCTGAGGGTCCAATTGGTCAGGAAAAGGTCAAATAAATCGAACCGGAGACCCAAAATTTTTTGGCCAAAAAAAAAAGCAAGGCTAACCCCTTTGCATTTTTGGCGAAAATTTTCGCCATTTTGAAAAGTGCTGGAATAAATACATTGTGGCACTATTCAGACGTAATTTTGCGAGAGAAATCGATTGGGCGCAGTCCCAATACGCTGCGATCAACGCATCAAAAGTTACAGCTAAAAAACGAGAACCTGTGTTTTCGACATTTTTCAGCAGGTGCCTTTTCCTTCGTGACTTCTCTCCTGTTGATCCCACGCTGTTTTCGCTGCGTTTTCTGAGTTCCTGAGGGTCCAATTGGTCAGGAGAAGGTTAAATAAATCGAATCGGGGACCCAACATTTTTTCGCCAAAAAAAAAGCAAGGCTAACCCCTTTGCATTTTTGGCGAAAATTTTCGCGATTTCGAAAAGTGCTGGAATAAATTCATTGTGGCACTATTCCGACGTAATTTTGCGAGAGAAATCGATTGGGCGCAGTCCCAATACGCTGCGATCAACGCATCAAAAGTTACAGCCGAAAAACGAAAACCCGTGTTTTCGACATTTTTCAGCAGGTGCTTTTTCGCTCGCCATTTCTCTCCAGTTGGTCCTACGCTCTTTTTGCTGCGTTTTCTGAGTTCCTGAGGGTCCAATTGGTCAGGAAAAGGTCAAATATATCGAATCGGAGACCCAAAATTTTTTGGCCAAAAAAAAAGCAAGGCTAACCCCTTTGCATTTTTAGCGAAAATTTTCGCGATTTTGAAAAGTGCTGGAATAAATTCATTGTGGCACTATTCCGACGTAATTTTGCGAGAGAAATCGATTGGGCGCAGTCCCAATACGCTGCGATCAACGCATCAAAAGTTACAGCTAATAAACGAGAACCTGTGTTTTCGACATTTTTCAGCAGGTGCTTTTTCCGTCGTAACTTCTCTCCTGTTGATCCCACGCTGTTTTTGCTGCGTTTTCTGAGTTCCCGAGGGTCCAATACGTCAGGAAGTGGTCATAGGAATCGATTCTGAGTCGAATATTCGTCGTCTCGAGAGCAAAGCTGTTGTACTACAATGGATTCAATCAAGCGACTTCAGTTGTTAGACAACTTCATCGCTCGGAAATAATTTACAACTACCACAATTTAACGTTTCTGTGATTTATTGTACATCTTTACGCTGTGATGAATAAATAGCCGATCAACAATACATCAAGTCGTTTTCATCACCTGTCGTGAGACTTACTTCACTATAAAATGCACACAATCGTATTATCTTTATCAGTGGCAACAGTACAATCAAACAATGAATATCATTCTCAACTTCGTCCTCCCCATCCTCTCCTCCGCCATGTGCGTGCACACTTATCGGACTCCTTCACGCGACTACATTTTTGCTATCGTTTCCTCTTTCACCATCGCACGAATGCATTATCGCCGTTCCCACATTTCGGGAATCAGCCTTACACCCTCATTAACCAATCATTCGTCAACCTCACATTAGTAACTCCTCTCACTCTCTTACACACGCATTCTATCCAGCTCACCCATTCACACAAGCGTATTTGTTATTCCTTACAATTAGTTTGTGCTAATTATATTTTTGTAAAATCATCGTCCTTATTTCAAATTATTGTAATGTCCAGGTCGAAATCAATACAATTCTCAGTGTCATCATACACTTGTTATAAATGTGCACACCAGTCCAGGGATGAGCAAAACGTATCGATTTATCAAAATCTCGAAATTTTTTTGGGAGTATCTACATAAGTATCAAATTGTACATTTTATTCGTAAGCGCAGCTCAGTATCCAATTTCATGCATCGTATATTCATATTATTGCATGAGTCATTTAAAACAGAGTTTTTCTGACGTCTTTATCAGACGAATACAGATTCGATTGATCGTATAGACCAATAAATATAACTTTCTGCAACTTCTAAATGTGTCTTATTTCCCGACTGTTCCCCAAATTTTTTCACACGTTTTGTGAATACTTTTAGATAATTACTTATATCGATGCGTTTTGTTTATCTGACCATCACTACATTAAAATCGTCCAACTAATCTAGCGTCACAAATGCATCCACACTTTGTACAGCGTCGGTAAGTCGAAGATCTTCACACAGGTTTATCCCATTCGGTTCGTCGGATGGCGCCAGCTCATTGCAAAGCAAACCAAAGTAGCGTTCACAGCTCCTCGCAACGCGAGCCAGTGTAGTTATAGGAATCTGTGCGTCGATCCAATGGCGTAAGGAGTCACGTTGAACGTCTGCGATCTGTTAGTTCTGAAATTGAAGTCTGCATTTATTCGAGAAATTAAACTGCTTAGGTTCGATAATAAATTATGCGGCTGAGCGCATTCCTCCTCACCAAAGTCGGAGACTTGACTAAGAAAGTCTCAAACTTACCGGAGAAATACATCACCGACACAGTTGAGAAGGTAAACCTAACCTCTTCCCCACCATTTTTGAATAATTTCTAACAAACCATTATTAACATCAAATATCAATAAAATACAGAAACTCGCTACATTTTTTCTAGCATTCCCAAATAAGTCTCATTAATGAAGATTGCTTGTATCAATGTTAATATTTATTCGTACTGGGACAAAATAATATTCTAAATCTTTGCGCAGGTTTACTATCGGACACCGCGTGCAATACAGTATTTGGATCGCACGATAAAGCGTAAGAACTTTCGATTCACGACAAATCGCCCGTGGTCTGGCCCAGCTGAATTCCAAAATTCGCCACATAAATACAGAAAGAAGGTATTCGTTGAACCCTTGAAAGATTGGAATTTTTTCAAAGGTGACCGGGTGAGTTGTCGTATTGTATTTTACATGCGTTTCCCTCAATTTTAATCAAGCTACTTTAATGATCATAAATATTTTTCCAGGTTCAATTATTAGTTGGGCGGGACAAAGGAAAGCAAGGAATAATCACACAGGTGATACAGGAGCGAAACTGGGTAATCGTTGAAGGACTTAATACACATCTAAGACGAATCGGAAAGGATAAGGACTTCCCAGGCAGTACCGTACAGAGCGAAGCCCCCCTTTTAGTTACAACAGACATACGTCTGGTTGACCCGAGTGATCTGTAAGTAGGTCCTGCATAAGAAAGTACTTAAGTATGCTTATAATAGTCAAGGGTATCAGTAACGAACCTCTATTAATTTTCATTGCAGAGATGCTTGTGACGTAGAATGGCGGTATAAGCCAGATGGCCAAAGAGTTCGGGTATCGTGTCGAACCGGTCGAATTATTCCAATTCCACACAAGAGTGAAGAAACTGTGGATTACAAGAGACCCACTCTGTACAAAGCAAAGCAGAAAGATACACCAGCAAATGTTGTCAAAGAAGTTACTTTTTTGGTACGAACGATTTCTTCAATTAAATGAATCATATTTTTCCCAAATCTATCGAGGTAAACGTTAAAAGATGGCTCAATTAAATCTTTGACTTTTCTCTTATACCGACAGCCCGAACTCAAGACCTTCGAAATGGACTTGATGGATAAAATGGGTATCAAAGAAGATCGCACGCGAAAGCCCATCTTCTGGTATTGAAGAATATTTTTATCATCAACTTGTAAAATATAACTAGTGATATGAGAAAGAAAAACATTTTGTGAATAATTACATATAATGTAAAACCTGTGAACGATGTTGACTGTGAGATATAAAATTTAGTCATTTCATGCACAAACATGTCCTCGATTTCTTCTGCTGTTTTTTTTTTTTTATTTATTTTTTTTCAATGAAATTTTGTTTATTGTTATTACGGATAGCTACAAACGATAACCTGCACTAAACCTTGAAATTTCAGAATAATACATACATATAATGTAACATAGCAGAACAGTAACGTAAATTGGATTAGCTGATAATAGTAAAGGATACTTATATTTCGATAAGCAATTATGAGTGAAATGCCAAAGAACATCGCCACACAGAATATCACAGCACGATGTTTTTCCACAAACGCACATCCGGAAAGAACCATTGATTTTGAATTTAAATACGCGAATATCAATAATATAATAATATTTTTTCTTATATTAATAATATTTTGTTGTTTTTTTTCCAACCTTTTCGTTTTTTCGACGCTCTTTTATATTACTCGTTATTTCAACCAAATACTTATATCTCAGTCGCTATATGTACAAAAGTTATTGTTACTGACAAACGGAAGAAACAAGTTATTCATACACTCAGAATAAAGCAATAACTACCTAATAATTGTATGTATATCCGTACGTCAGCACTTGTGACAATCGCAAGTGTTACATACAGGAACAACAGTATTAATATTATGCAAATTACATATCATGCATCATTCGTGACGCAGAATTTTATTGTCTTCCGGTACCAACAAATCACGGTGAACGTGTTATTTTAATACCCTCACATCAACCTTTCGTCCGTTGTGCTTCGTATCTCACTCGATTCTACAAAAAATTTCCAATCCGCAAGACGGTTTTACCATAAAGCGAAAATTCAAGTAATAAAATATGGACACACTATTCCGTGTTCCTCAAATATATAGGGATAGTACAAAATGATGAGTAAAAAAATATCTCGCTAATATGTATATAACGGCTTTCATTTACAATTTACATTTAAAAAACAAAAACCGGTAATCGTACGCACTATATTTAAAATCTTCTATCGCTTCGTGTATTTATTGCAATTAAACCTGAATTATTTTCAGTAGCCGTATTCATTATATAAACACTTCCAGAAAAAACGTTCTTTTCCTTCTCTCTCTCTCTCTCTCTCTCTCTCTCTCTCTCTCTCTCTCTCTCTCTCTCTCTCTTTCTCTCTCTCTTTCACGTTTGCATACTTTTTTTATACAACGATAATTATTATTGCACTGCCAGCACTCTATCGCTATAAATTCTGTTAACAAAACGTTTTAGTATAACAAAACAAAAGCTAATTATAATATGTAATATAATGAATTAATCGCGATTTCGCGTTTGGAAAGTTTAACCGATAGGTGTACGGTATGATATTGTTGTTTTATTACTATGATCTACCATTATCATTAATATTGTTATCGTAGTTACTGATAGTCTGGCTATTGTTATTATCATTCAACTCGGAGTTACATTTCGCACGAACATTTCAAACTCGGTATTTATTGTGGAATTCTCTATCGTAAAAATATATAAAATATTTCCCCGGGTCTAATTTCGTAAACAGTTATTAACATTATTATTATTATTATTATTATTATAGGTGTGTTATGAAATTCGTTGTAACATTGAATACGGATACACTGGTTCGATATCAGTGGAAAGACGATTTAAAGAAACGACTGCAGGAAAATCCTACCACACCGTAGAAATAGAGATTTGGATTAATTAGTTTATGCAAAATGAGAAACAAATAAAAAAAAAATAACCTTCAGATCACTGTTCAAAACTCTACGATTGCTAAACACTCACAATCAGAATGAACTGTACATCCATCGACAAATCACATTTATTTACATCGCTTGGAGCGAATTAGAAAGAGGAAGAATAGAAAAAAAAAGAAAGAAAAACAAACAAATAAGTAAACGCAAACCCGTTCCGTCGAGATTCGTAAATATTTCTACTAGGATATTTGTTATTCCCTATTTTTCTTCTCTCCATCTCGTTGACCTTTACATCTACGATGAAGATTTGGTGGCAGGATGTCTGACTAGGAGGCTGACTTCGCCGTCGTGTAGCTTCTTCATTAGGGACCATGCCTCTATCCTCGACATTCTTGTAACGTCGTGTCCGTTCACCTCGAGCATTTGATCGCCTGCCCTAAGCGCGCCGGTTTTTTCAGCAGCTCCACCTGTGATACGGTTAAAAAGAGGTTTAGAAAAGTGACGGGGGAGATATAAATAAAACGACTTTAACGCAGGATGATAGGTGACACTCACCAGCGAAGATCTTCTTCACTATCAACGGCCTGTCGCCCAGCGGACTGTCTCTGCCACCTTCCAAACTGAAACCTAGACCAGCCCCATCCTTGAAGATGGCAACAGTCGCCGGTGGACCCCATGCAGTCTGCTCGTCCGAAGAGCCGTTCATTTCTGACCCTGGAATTGCATGAAAGACGCGTGAATAATAAGGCAAAGGTGTCTTCGATATTCTCACGGGGATTCACTTTCGGTTGGAAACACACGTCCCATAACACCTTAAAGTTTGACGAAATGTAACGATATCCCACCTTCGACGATGGTCTCGACGCTCTCGGTCCTGGACCTCAATCTAACCCCAAAGTCGTCTCTGGCCCTGGAAACGACGAGAACAACTTCGGACCGTGGTTGTTTCAGAACAGCGAGACTCTCGCGGTGAGTGAGTCCCTTGGTGCTGCGTCCGTTGATGCTGAGTATCCTGTCACCCCGTTGAAGCCTTCCATCCTTGTCGGCAATCGAATGGGCGAGAACGCGATGCACCGTGATTTCCTTGGTCTCGCAATCGACGCCGCCAGCGAGGGCTATCCCAACGCTACCAGCTGGGTTCTCCTTGTGATAAAGAACCACGATAACGTCGTGGGCGCCGCGAGCCTCCTCCAGAGTCGCCTCTTCGACGAGCTGGGCGAGTTCCTGTTGCGAAATCAGGCTCGTACTGCTGGCCAATGAGCTTATGCTTCCGAACTGTTCACTCGCAGCGGAATACCTCTCGGTATCAATATCGCCGCTGCTGCTGTCCAAGCTCGAAAAACGCCCGTGAAAATTTCCCGAAGGAATCGGGGGCTGCTGGTTAAGTCCCTGAGCCTCAGACTTCTCCACGGTCTTCTTAACGTCCGTCACGCTGGCGCTCCTTCGCCCCATGCTTCGAGGTGTCGGGATCCTCGAGGCTATCTTCGGCGACTCGTCCTCCGCAACCCGTTCGACAACCTTGGTCGGTATCTTCGAGGCGAATCCTTTCTCCTTGTTCCAAGACCTGCTCGGAGTTCCCGACGGCGTTGCAGCCTCCTCCGCCTTTCCGTCGAGGATCTCCTCCAGGCTCATCTGACTCCGCGATCTACCGAAAGAGCGATCCTCGATATGGATCGCCGTGCGAGATCTACCCCGAGTCGAAAGAACGGTGAGTAGATCGTTCTGCGAGTCAGGAGCGTTCTTGTCGATCACCATACTGGACCTCGAACGCGGTTTCGAGCTCTCGAGGTCGGATTCAATTACCGGAATGACCTGAGCCTTCTCCTCGGCAACAGCAAGGGATGACCTTCGCCGAGGTGTCCTGACCTGTACCTCGATCTCCGCCCTCTTTTTCTCCGCGGTTATCGACTCGTCGTCCTTCTCCACCCGGTTGTTCACCACAGTCTTGACCTCCGACCTCACCCACTTCCTCATCTCGTTCGACGGCTCCGGAAGCTCGGAACCTCTGATCGGCTGGGAGTCCTCCTCAGCTGTCACCTCTATGTAAGCAATTTTAACATCATCGGTAGCGACGCAACCCCCGTTTTCCTGCAGGGTCAACTTCGAGGTTGCTGGTGCCGGATCCTCGTCGTCGGAAAACTTCCGTTGTATAAGCTGCGGAGAGCCGTTGAGATCACCGCCGCTTCTACACCTGGCACTGGCCAAAATGTTCTTCCTGTTGATCGCCTCGACGCTCTGCGGTTTGAGGACTCGACGCGACAGGGACTCGGCGGAGGCCTGAGAACCCGAGGTAAGAGTCGACGAACTGCTGCAGTTTGTGTCGGTGCTGCTGGACCTCTTCAGAGCGAGATGCTGCAGTCCGTTTCTCGAGTACATACCAGACTGCTGCGGAGACCTTGGGTCAGGACTACTGCTGCTGGAGGACGAACGCTCGGAGAATGATCCTTGACTGTAGGAGGAGGGCCTGGTCAGGAACTGGGAGCGTTCGAGGGTGGCTGCCCGATGTTCGGAACGGACCTGGAGATAGTTCGTCGACGTTGTTGTTGTTGTTTCGTTGGAGAGGTACGATCGCTCGGAGGAGAGCGTTGACCTCTCGGACGGAACCGGAGACACCGGGGGACTGAAACCCCTGGAGATGCTGCTCTGAGAGCTGCTCACCGCCGAGTCGTTGTCCGAGTCGTCGTAGTCCGTTCTTGCCTTCCGCAGATTCGCTCTGGACCTCGGTGACCGATCGGAGGGCGAATATTCGAAGCTGAAGTCGCTCCTTGTTGGGCTGCAGATGGACTCGAGACTCTTCGGGGCCTCCGAAGACGGAGCCGAAGTTGTGGATGAGGAGTTTTTCCCAGGCGTCAAGGTTCCCGAGGTTCCGTAAACCGCCAGGCTCTTACGCTTGAACGCGGGGGAGTATTTCGGAAGGTTTTGGGGCTCCGGCATTTTGAACGAGGATATCTTTCCCGGGACACTTATTGTACTTATGCTGCTCGATATCGAACTCTGGGATCCCCATTTGTCTTGCAGGTTTGATCTGGGAAGCTGAAACGCGAGAGTTGAGAAATTTAGATTACGGATATGGTGTTGAAGTGGACTGCTTATTGTTAAGAGACGAGCTTCTGAACATTTGATGAATATTATATCGGCATCAGTCGTGCCAAGGTATATAAGAGCTGTGCTCAATCAAACTCAACTTCGTTACAACACATATAACAGAGTTGAAATTTAGCGTCTACATTTGACCCTAGCAAGGTTCATGTAAGCCTACTCTGAAGGAAATTGAACCCAGAACTCCTACATTGACCCTCATTGGTTTTAATCGTATTTTTTATATTTCTACCATAATCAGTCAGAATCGATGAACCTTGATCGGCGGGTTAGGATTTTGAACGTTGAATGAGGGTTTCAAGCGATCAGATCTAACCCAACCTCCAGAGGGTCGAAGGAGGTTCCAAACATACCCTACTTTGAACCTAACCTTCGCAAATCGATAAATTTCGGACATTTTTATCGTCAAATCAGGGTTTGACGTTACGTTTAAATAGAATCTACTTCACTACCTTCAATCCCTATGTAGGAGCTCCTTTAAAGTGGGCGTTAAATTTCGACTCGGTTTGACATCACAATCATATAGTCGCCGAGAGTTTCACGCGAAAGTTCAAATCTCCATCGCTTACCTGTTGCAGAATGATCGAGTCCCTGGACTTGATTTCGGGCAAGTCCTGAACGATCGGTTGAGAAACAGGGAGCGCTTCCTTCTCGGGAATAACAAGGCCCCTCAGTTTCCGTATTCCCTTTCTGCGCTGCTCAATGAGCTGGTTGAGACTGGTCCTCCTCATGTCTTCGTTTGGTCTCTTGAACGTGGATGCCAGGGAGTTGGTCCTGGATATTTGCGAACTGGGAGGCAATTCGCTGAGTGATTGTGAACGGGAATGGAGGTTGGCCGAGCTGCCGGAGAAGCTGGTAGCCCTGGTCAAGGTCGTGGATAAAGGCGTAACCGGAGATGCGGAGAGTCCCGCGAGTGATTTCGGACCCTGCAAAACGCTCGGCGATACCGAAGGACCGGATGGCGCAACGGACTTGAATTCCAAGGAGGACGAATGGCGCAACGAGTGGTTCGGTTTCGGATTCGGTTCCGGCGGCGCGTCTTCCGGGATCTTCTTCGTGACTACGGCGAATCCGGGAGTGGTTTTAACTCCCGGTGAAGCTGGGGGCGAGGTGAGGGGCAGACTGGGAGGAAGCGCGTCGTAATTTTCGTTGGGCGAGGGTATCGAGAGGTCGAAGGAACTCCGGGTTCGTTCGGAGAACGCGGCGTTGTTATCCCTCGGCGAGTTCCTGGCATCTTCGGCGAATACGTCCTCCGACGATTTGTACTTCGAAAGACGTCTCGAGCTGGGACGGATCGTCGGCGTCGTCGAGGTCGTCGGTGAAACGGTGATACTCGGGAAAAGCGGAGCCTCCAGACTGCTCTGGGACGAAAACATGGCGATCTTGTCCCTGACAGATTTCTCCGACTTGTCGTCCTGACGCCAGAGGTCACCGTTCAGCGAGAACTTCCGCGAAGAAGAAGATTGCTGCTGCTGCTGACTTCCGCGTAAAAGACCTTTCCCGACCACTGGTGAAGACGACGTCGGGAAACCGTCGACCTTCGGTGGTCTGGAAGTCGGTAACGGAGGCGGTCCGGTTTCCGTAATAAATTCCGCTTCGGTACCACCCTTGGGAACATTGATCGTGATGATTTTTTCCGAAATGATATTTTTCTCGGTGTTCGAACCGTTGAATAGCGAGTAAGAATCGTCCATGGAATTTGGAGCCGCGTTGATTTTTCTCGTTATCTTTACGTCCTTGGGAACGACGACCGGGGTTTCCGATGACGAAGCGAAGAGCACAACGGGCGAATGCGAGCTCTGCACGCTGCTCCTGAGGCTAAAAACGCGGCTATCCTGAAGCAGGATCGTCTTCTCCTCGCAGTTGAAGTCGTTAGAGGATGACGAGCCGCTCGACGACGCGATGATTTTCTTCTTGTCGTTGGCGGAGGGCAACTTCAGCGTTTCGCTGCTCGAGAATACCTCGGTATCCCCGCTCGTTACGAGCTGCTCGCCGTTTGACGAGGCCAGGGTCGACGACACCCTAGACCCGGCTACAAACTGGTACTGCTGCTGATGCTGGTGCTGCTGCTGAGCAGAGCTGAACTCTTGGTAGGTGGCAGGGAACTCATCCCCGTCGGGTGGTAGGCGTTGCCCGCCTCCGCAGCTCTCCATTCTACCATTTACCGGGCCTGAAACATACGTAAAACCCGACAAACATTTATTTTTCTCTGATAGAATATTTTAGAAAATCACGGTCAGGACCAGTTTACACACACGTATATGTGTATATATATATACATATGTGTGTATGTATACACATAACGTATGTACAATGTGGAGCCATGTATTACAGTCTTGGCACTTTGACCTTCTGTGTATATATCTGGAAATTAACCCACGCCTGCACACACAAGCAGCAGCAGACCATTCGAACGGTGTTTGCTGCATGCTTTCTTCCAGCTATGCGTAAAGGTCATTGCGGATAATAAGTATTCCGCACGGTTAACCGTAGCACCTAGTTTCCAATTCAATTTCACGCCCGAGGCAATATCAACGCGGAAGGAATTTTTTCGTTCGCCAAATTCTTACTCAACTCCGTATGCGGATCGTCTTTAGCTATACGTACAACAATTACGACACCGAGTTAATTATACCTATTCTCTCCGTTGTGCAAACATCGTAATATACATATCTATACGCAGACGCGCTCATACGGTTAACCCAAGGGATCAATTGTACCGGTCAGCAAAATTTAGTTACAAGAAAGGTGCTGAATAATTTTTAGATAACTATAATCTCGGTACCCTCGTCATAGAATCGTATTTATATTTATTCGATCAGGTCTGGTTTTTGTGTCACAGCTACTGTACCAGTAAAATTCAATGTTTATCGTTTTAACTTACCTCTTTTTATTCAGGGTGTTTTGTTACTTACAATAAGTGACAGTTTGTTAGTTACAATAAATGACAAAACATCCTGGAATAAAAATAGTTTAGTCAAAACGATAAACGTTAAATTTTACTGGTACGGTAGCCGTAACAAAAAAACCAGACCTGATCGAATAAACATAAATATGGTTTTATAACGATGTTAGATTATACGTGTTTGAAGATCAGTAGTCACCTTCCTTGTTAAAAAATATTTCGTTGACCAGTGTACTGTAATACTGTAAATAACCTAATTTTTGTTAATAAGAACTGTATTTTTGAAAAAGCTAAAAAAAATCATATCACAATGAAAACTATTAGTACCTAAAATATTCTAACATCAATTCTATCGTACTAATTGTAAGCCCTGTTCCTAACACAATCAGTTGTCACGTTACGCGCGAGAAGTGAATTTTTTCCGACCAGTGTTATTCGTCACAGATATCGCCGACAACCTGTGAATGGATCTCAAAGTCGCAAATTGCGGATAAATTCAACTGCATTGTGTATTACATGTATTGATCGGAGTTTTCTCAACCGCGACTATCAAACCGTCCAGACGTGATGCAGCATGCAAAGTATAATTCACCGGTACATACAGTGATTGATAAAACTAACGTAGAGGTCTATGTATATAATATACATATAACTTCGTATGTGCGTCTAAGTTGAACGATAAAAATTCGCGCGTGCGGCTCGTGCGGATACAATAATGCATTTAAATATATATATATATGTATATTTACCAGCTTTACGTAGCGTAATCTATACACACATACGTATATGCATGTTATTGCAATCCGTACAAATCGTATACGTACCCACACGTACATATATATGTATATATGTATAATAATATATCAGCGAGAGAAATTTGGTACATTTCATAATCAATATAATCATGCAAATTATTCGCCTCCTCAATTTTTCACGTCCGCTTCTCCGCGATATTACTGCAGGCATACGGCGACGCATAAAATTACAAAGTAATCGTTCAATTAGCGATGTGTGTGGGGGGGGGGGGGGGGCGGGGGGAGAGCAAATCAATAACAGAAATTTCATTGAACGCTTATAGCGAGGTATGTGTAAATAAGAGGAGGAAGGGGCGATCGTCCGTAACGCCTCCGATTGTTTCAGCCCTAATTTAAATATCGCCTCATCGGCCAAAAGCCAATTCGAACTACGTACCCTGGCCTCACCGTTGCACCCAGCCCACAGCTAGAGCTCAAGGATTTCAACATTCTAGTGCGCTTATAAGCTGATAATATTCTATATTTATTTGCATGTGTATCATTATACGATATGGAACGGTGACGCGTGTCACGTCTGTAACGCACTCGATGTGTACTCCCTGTCTTGCGTGTCACGATGACCAATAAGTACGAGTAATTGCTGCCTTTCGCCGGAATTCTTTTCAGGTCAATTCACACTCCGGGTATGGGATTGGGTGTAAATAGTGAGAAGAAGATAGAGAAATTATCTCGAAAGCGACGAATGATTCGTGCGGTAATTAATCGTAAGACGGAATAATCACGATTCTTGACGATTGTTGAGATCGTCGAGGATTCCCAAGCACAGTTCTGCGATCCGTAATTTATCTTTCCCGGATTGCTGATTTAAGGAAAATGAGAAGCTATAACGACGATGTCTAACTTGATCACGGCTATTAATAAGCTGTCACATTCGTAAGTGGAATACATCGGCGAACGATAGACATGGATAATGATTATTACAGGGTGTGTAGATACGTAATAGATATTTGCGGGAACTGTGAGAGTGGAAAAATATCGAGTAGTCGGGTTAAATGATTCACCGTTCGACGACGTCCTTGTTTAAAAACCTTCGTTTATACATCGTACAAGAATACACGCACCTCGAAATAAGCACAAAGAGACAAAAAGCGGTCGTCTTTGTTACTACACGCCTCGTACGCCGATAGATTAAGTGGAAGTGAAGAGCTTATCAGGCGTAGAGTCTCGTTTGCTCCGATCGACATGGCGATAATAACGCAAGCCATTTACCATACATTTCGAACACCGATTGTCTTCCGAAAATAATTATAAGCATGCAGCAGCAGTCTGCAGTTGTGTACGAGACTTCGGACCGAGTGTAATAACAAGTAAAAATCTTTATAATTATTTTTTTTCTTTTACCTGAACAGTGCCAACGGCAATTCAAACTCGAAGACGCGTCGACGGGATCCAAATTAACGCTGCGTTTGACTCATCCGTATTCACTTGCATTCATCGGGTATTTATGATTACAGACAGGTCATGAATCGTCGATGGGAATGAACGAGACGATGACTGACGATGATGTCAGGCCAAGAGGTGAAAATAAAAACAGGCTACTTCTTGGTTCATTTTTAAATTTAACCTACGCGTAATCACTCGCTTGTCTCGTCGTTGTTAATTTTTTTTACATAGCCAGTAACGAGGAACGAAGCTGAACGACTAGCTTCGGCGAGAGACTCCGGCGATACTAACCGGCAGTCCAAGAGGACGCGAGTCGGTGGCTCCAGTTCCGATGCACATAAGTGGCGGCAGGGGAAGCCCTGGTGGAAAGAAGGGATATGAGCTCAGAACACGAGCCTCGGTTAGTCGACGCGAAAATGTGTATACACTTAAACGTATGAACGAGTCGCTTAAAACGCGACGCCACATGGCACAGGATGCTACTCGAGCCGCGTCACATGGTGCAGGATCGGATATGCATGCCTCCTGGATGAAACTGGACGAAAAGTGCGAGATCCAACATCCGCTTTCGACGACATATGCCGACCACGTTTGACCTCATCAAAGTTCGTGTAAACCTACTTTGAAGGAAACTGAACCTAGAAATCCTAAGTTGACCTTCTAAGTTCTAATAATTTAAGGACAAATCTTACATCGAACTTCCGACTCCTAAAAATTAAAGTACCCAAAGCCTGCTTTGACGTTCTCGGTAGACGATTGAAACCATTTTTACGCTATTCGATCTACAGTTCCTCCGTTGGATCTGCAACTCCTCGTACATAGGTTAAAGGAGGTTCCAAACATAGTCCTACTTTGATCCTAAGCTCGGTCTGATATTGCGTTGAAATAGAACCTACTTGGCCATCTTCGCGCCTTCCTTGGGAGCCAGTTTAAAGTAGGCGCTAAATTTCTACTCTCGCGCCCACCTTTGGACTCCTCGCCTATAACACTGCAGTGTATCAATCGTCAGAAAAGTCTAAATTACACGGTGTATGGCATTACGGTAACCCAATACGGTTTTACCCAAGATCGAGGTATACACGCTGCTGAGGATGAAGAGGGAAGACAGAGGTTTCAATATTTCGTAAATATCTTGCGCCAGACTATCGAGGATTTTTATTACACCTCGGGGCGTCTATGCGGAGATCTTTCGTGCATTATACTCTTATACCGTATAATACCTACGTAACCGCATATAAAGTGAATGTATACGAGACGACAATATTTAATTGCTCCTAGGCGTGCAGGGAAAAAAAAGAAACATTTTTCAACAGTATACGTATAAAAAATTTAAATCTCCGAAAAAGAAACTTCAATATACGTCTTCTTAATTTCACCTACGTAACACACGTAAGGTTTAATCCTCGCCGTATGCCGTATGCGTTATCCACCCACGAGTCCAAGGACCATTGCCTGTGTTCTATCCCTGCATCCCATAAACGTTATACCTCCGTAAACGTATCCACAGACGATGTGGATGTATTAATTAAGGCTGAAAACGGGTCCGACTCCTCCTTCGCTTCGCGATCTTCGCTCGATTATTCCAAACGAATGGGCAGTGCTCTATTCGCATTGGTAGGTATACCCACACTCACGGGTTACAATGTATGGACGTAAATGTGTAATACCTGCAGTACTAAGGTAGAGTCTTGCCCGTAGTCGCCGGTTTTCGTGTTACGAAATCGTGCATGTGTCAACCGGCTGTGTGTTCTGATTCACGATGGGTTGCGTCAGGCCCAAAGAAGGCCTCGCGTAATGTAACGAACCCCCCGTTTTCAACGTGTAGCGAAGCCTTAATAATAATCCTGGAGAAGTAACAGCTGCGGAATTCGAAATTTTCACGTATCGCGGAAGACGAAATTCGCCTTCCCTCTCTCTCTCTCTCTCTCCCTCTCTCTCTCTCTTGGTTACATCGCACGTAACGCTTTTGCCCCGAGTTCTTCACGATCAGTGAAAATATGAATAATCGAAACGACGAAACGACAAGGAAAAAGAAATCTCACATATGCTGGCACGATGAAGCGATTCACGTTTGTGACTCCGAGGTGATTCAGAAACGGTCATTACTCGCACCGAGAAGCGTCAGAGCTTTGATTATATCCTGCAGCAAGATGCGGTTACACCTGAGCTGAAAACGCTGGAAATTTGATAACGAAATAAATATGAAAGGGAGGAAAAAATGTTGGAGACGGACGACTTGGATCCATAAGGAGTAAGAATGGGAAGGGACGACGAGTCCATCCTTACTCGGGATGCTTTCCGACTTTCCGTTCGCTTTACGACCGACGGCTTCGAGTATTAGATGTCAGAGATATCGCGCCTCTAATACTGCGACAACATCGAACACTTTACGCCGTGTAGTGGTTTAAAAAATTGTGGGAGTTAATAACAACGAAGACCTATATAATCGTCGACACAGCTGCGGTCTTTCCGAAGCGGCCCGCGGGATCGATAAGTAATTTTCTTGGATAACTCGGACACCGCACACTCACCTACGGTAATATAAGGCATCTCCGTGAAACTGAAGCAACGTTTACAAGCGGGGTCGAAACAGCTGACGAAACGACTCGATCCTCATCCGGAAAGCGAACTAAACTCCAAACGGAAGTCTGACCAAGCCTTCCTCGCTGTAACGTATCCATTATATGCCATGCCGCTATCTCTAGCAGGTAGGTAATGTTAATACGCGTTTTACACAACGGATGGATACACCGTGTACGTGTTCGTGTGGACGAATGCGAACACCGAACGACGCGTTGCGAATCGCTTCGTGACTTAGACCGAAAAACGGCTACTCGACATACTTAGGAAGAACAACGCCGGGACGTAACAAGCAAGTTTTAAGGGGTAACAGAAAATTCGATTGTGTCGACAATATTTTAGAATCATAAAAACAATGTCCGGTTGGTCTTGTAGCGACTTTTTGTTTATTTATTTATTTTTTTTTCTTCCAAAGGTTCACAATTACATTCTTCGTTGAAACTTTTTTTGTTTTCACCAACGACTTGCTGCTTATTTTTTGGTCAAACATCGATTCATTTTTTCAAATGTGCACCATTTCTACAAAATTTGAGAAGAAAAAAAAAAAAACAACAACAAAAACTCCCACGTGATTTCATAGGCAACAGAATATAGATTATAAAATTTTGTTGGTTCTTTATTTTTCGGTAAATCCGTCCTCCCGTGAAGGAGTTTTAAAAAAGGGTCGGTTTCAAAGATTGGCTACGTCGCCGCCATTTCGTATCAAATATTGTAATAAAAATATGTTGTTTTTTTTTCACACTTCAATATGCGTTAAATAAACTCTGTGAAAAAACATCCTATTACTTTTTCCATACTCCCGAAAGAGATCGTCAAAGTTGGGCTGAATTTTGTTACCCGGGGATTTTTCGGATCGCTGATCACGAATCTGAAGTCCGGATTAATAAATGAACTGTGATAAGGCTTGTAAATTCTTGACGTCAAATCAGTTTTGCACAAATATCACCGAATTGCACTCTTTGGGATGAAAAAAAAAGACCGTAATACGAATACGTTAATCACGACGCACGGATGCAAGGAAATCAGGTGAGATAGGAATCTACCCGTGTAGAGGCGTTATATATTCTTAGGAGCAGGAGTCATAACATCGGGCGAGGATCGGCGTTGTTACAAACACCTACGTACATACATAAATACATAAAAAAATGTATATATATATATGTATACGCCGAGCCGTGAGAATGCGGAAACATTGTGTGTCTCCACGTGAATTCGCACTCTATTATACCCAACGCACATGTCTGTAACAGATGTATGTAAGGACGTTGTAATACGTGGTACGGATGTCGAATTACTTACTTGAGCGAAGTGCACGCTGCACACAGTCTTGGGGTAGTGAACAACGCACATGATACAAATATATAACACGCGTAGGCGTCGGGAACGAGTCGCGGTTATTATTGCGAGAGGTCGGAAGAGACGAGATTTCTTATCGCATCGAGAAATTTGAAAGACAACGTTAACCTAACGAAAATAAAAACGCATGACTCACCTTTACCCGATTTCGAAAACTCCTTCTCCCGCACCTCGCCCGTATTGGGACTTATCGCGTCTCGCCTCAGACAGTCAACTTCGTCTTCATCTGGAACAAAGTGTTTTCGTTAGTTGCTGTACGCACCTCGTCACAGTTTCTGAACAAGTACAGGTATATTATACGTGGGTATTCACGGCCTGTTTCTATAATGTACCTGTCAATCCGACATCGACGAGAAATTATTTTCGCGGTAGTTGATAATCATGCTACGACCTATGACGACTATTCAATTAACAGAGAAACAATACGCGCGTCCTTATGTGGTTATACACTGGCATATTATGGTGTACGTATACCGTGAGTGCGCGTGCCGGAACGTCGATAACGAGATGAGAGTGTAAACGACGAACTTGCGCAAGTTCGTAAATAAATAAGCAGGCATTTATACGCTTGTATGTATTCGTCTCATGTGTGCGTGTGTGTGTGTGTGTGGGTGCGTAATAGTTGGTCGAGTGGACACAGCTGCGCGCTACTCGGTTTGACACTAGTTAACCCTTGCTTATTAAACACCAGATATTTATTACAGTAGGTGGTTATGTACCGCAACAAATGCGCGATTCCCGAGGATATTGTTGCACGTATGGTATACGTAAAGTTGAATGTAAGAGGTAGAGAAAAAAAAAAACAAACAAACAAACGAGTAGTGGATAAAAATAAGATAATAAAAAATTATACTTTATACTCGTCGACTTGATATACTTTTATTTTTTATTCTTACCCTCTCCTCTAATTGCGATTATTAAACAACAGGAATTAGTCGCCCGTGTATTAATTATGTTCGTACGATGAAGAAAAAATTATTCGACGAAATGACTACGTAAGCACAATTGTATATATACATGTATATATACACGTGTACTCTGAGTGTACGCTACAACTTTTAACACGGTTCAACAGCCTAATTCGCATGATTCTGAAAATACAAACGGTCGCGAAAAACGAAAGAGAGACGGAAGTGATTCTCCAAAGCGTTGTAATTATAATCTTGTAACTCGAGGGTCGAAGGGTTATTTTTAATTGGCAAGACGATAAAATATAAGCAAGAGAATATTAAAGTCCAGAAGATAAAAAAAGAAGAGAATATAGCTAACGAAAGAAGTTTTGTATATATATTTTTTTTTCTTTCATCTACCTCTCAACTTTTCGCAAATTGGCATAATATATGTCCGCCCGACGAACCCGGGGTAAACCGGGTCACAAGAAACACACGCGGGAATTAAAGTAACGAGAAAAGGAGGATGAAAAAAAGAAAAAATTAGAACGAAAGAAGAGAGCGTGAGCGAACGATGTATAAAATTTATACACATGTTTATACTTAATTCGAAACGTGTGTATTGTATCAATTAAATACGTAAGCGTGTACATCCGTATGCTTACCCTTATTCTCCGCGGCTAATTACAATATAAATATCGATTTTAATCTGTATAACTCAACAACTATGCACGTATATCGAATGTATTCTACGTAAAATAATGATTATTCGCACTATACCGTTAATTAACGCAACGCCCTTGCGGCACGTCCGTGTCGCACGTATTATTATCGCCACCGTGTAATTAACAATACATGTACGTGTAAAAGAGATCGTCGATCGTTCGGTGAGGATTCTGCGATTTGAAATACATGACTTACGCGGTAGAATCGGTATAGCGTTCAGATATTCCGTAAAACAATATTAATTATATACCTACTCTATTCCATATTGCAGATAAATACGCGCAAGTTTAAACATTGCGCATCGAAATATAGATCATACGTGATTTGCAATTCCTCACTGTTGTATTGGGTGCACAAATTTCATCACACATGCATACAAGTTTAGATTTTGTTTTCAATAATAAGCGCAGCTGCTTCTCTGCTGTAATTTACTAAAAAATAATTCACGTTTATTACACGCGAGGAAATGTTCTATTAAAGTGAAAAATGAAAAATGTGATAAACGAGTGAAAGATGGAAGTGCGTAGGTATTACAAACTCGCGACGGTTTTCACCGCAAGGCAGGCAGTGACTTCGGTGTCCCTTAGCGATAGGGTGCAGCATAGAGACTACGGAGAGCGGGCAGAACCAAGTGCGAGAAAGCTATATTTACGAGAGCCCGATGCACCGCGGTGAGTCGGAGTTAGTTGGTCGGCAAGAAGACGGGCGATGCGATGCAGCTCAGCGTCCGAGGAAGGGACCAGGCGGAGAGTAAGTGAGTAAAAGTCGAGTTAAGGTGGGAGGCGTAGGACACGCATACACCTCGCTGTGCCCTTAGTATAGGGATATGCCCAGGGATAAACAGGCGACGTGCACGCTCACGAAATAAGAAGAAGAAGAAGAAGAAGAAGAAGAAGAAGAAGATGAAGAGGAGGAATAATGATAATTATAAAAACAACAATAATAATAATAATGATGATAACAACGATGATGATAACAACAACAACAAGAAGACGAAGAAGCGGGGAGAAAACGGAGCAACGGAAATATGTAAGAAGGCCTGGGTAACGCGGGAGAAAGAGAGAGAGAGTGGGAGAAGGAGGAAGCTGCAGCTTGGACCCGGGAGGCTGCAGGGGCGAGAGGAGAGGAGAGCGGATGGCCTTGAGCAGGTCATCACCTCGGGCCGAGAGGATGCTGGTCTCGCTGGACCAACTTAATACTTCTTCGCTTCTTTGGCTCGCTTTACTTCGCGGGGTCTGCCGGACTGCCTCCTCCTCGGCTTCGTCTTCTTCTTCTTCTTCTTCTTCTTCTACTATGCGCTTCTTCCGTTACTGCACCTTTGCTCTTGTTCTCCAACATCCCCACTCGTGGATTCTCCGCGATTGATTGCCTGCTGGCATTGCACTCTCTCTCTCTTTCTCTCTCTCTCTCTTTCTTTCTTCCATTAGTCGTAAGAACGTTTAACGCATGTTCATCGAGTGTCACCGATTTCGATTTCAATCAGCCTTGATGGTAGAGGCACAATATAATTTCCACATGCAACGCGCTAAATGGTGCAGAAGTCATCGAGTTTGCGTTACACCGATGGTGAGCTGGCTAAATGGAACGGGTGACCACCGGTGGATGATGGAAGCGGAGTCGAGGGTATATTTACATCCGGAAATCGCCGAATAACTTGCATATATATCCTTGTATACCTGAAAGATTGTAAAAGCGTGCGGTTGTGTGCGGATGCATAGACGGTCTGTATCATCTTGAACCATCTTAATTATACACATCGTTCAGGTAGCGAAGAGCGAAAGGATGGGCGTGTGGGTGAGGGGCACGAGTTTTAAATGCAGGCACACACGCGAGTTTCTTCCGAGGTCGATATACCTGCCCCTCACCTCTCTCGTACGTGCATTCGGGATGCCTACACAACCCCAACGGCATGCCGCGTGCGTGTCTCTGTGTATGAATGGATGGACGAGTGGGTGGGTGTAACATCGGGCTATGGAATACTCGCATAATCTTGTACCAGAATTATGGTTGGTGGTGTGTGCGTGCCGGTATACGGTATAAATACGGGCCTCTCGAAATTGACTGGATTCATTTCTAATAATAGCACGTCGCGTTACCACCGGCATGATATTGGTAAGCAGTTATACGCACACCTACTGACATTGTAACGAAATTGGCACGCGGGTGGATATGGAAGTGAAACTTTGCTTCTTGGTACAGTGCCCCATTTTCTTACTTTGCATCACTAAAGTGTACTTCTTCTCCTTCTTCCTCTTCTTGTAACCGGTGATACCATCGGGCGCATGGATTCGCTGATCATAGTTACGTGTACTTTAATATCGAGTATTTTTAATTGTGCAATCAATTGCGGGGCAAAATTTTTGCTTCGATAATCACGTTGAGTAACGTGAGGATGAATTAACGTCGGAGTTGCGAAAATTAAGTCGTTCTTGTATCGCCGACAAGTTGGATACAATGGGTACTTAACTATACGTACATGCATCAGCTGCCGAGCAGTAATCTCGTGGGATTTCAACACCTGGATCATTGAATAGATCGTCAAACTGTCGGGCAATGGCAATAGAAAATCAATTAAAACTACAGCGTGACCGGCGAATTGTCTGTTTAAAAATTATTATAGACTCTGAAAAAATGTTCCCACAGTTGGAACGATCCTTGGAAAAGGGAATTAGGACCCGAGAAGAATACAAAGGTGGGACTCGGAGGGTAGAATAAATATTTTCCTAACCCATTTAGCGGAACAATTTTGAAGACACTTATACCCACGACGAAAATCGCGATAGTGTGCGGATGTTTTTAAGGGAACGAGATTCACGGGACAACTGTGCGTGTATGTAGACGATCTCAAAACCGCTCGGGGATAGGAGGACAGAGTGAAAACGTAGCTAAGTGAATGGGAAAGATAAATACAATAATTACAGAAAATGAAAGGTTACCACCGAAACGGTGGAGGGCAACAAACGAACAGCTTGCTTCTCACTCCTGTAGGAGATCGGCACGGGTAGACTGTGCGTGCATCCTGAAGCCAGAATCAGAATCGAACGAAAGGCTGAGGGACGAAAGCACCGAATACGAGCCACCCGAAACTGGATTAGAGGCTTTATTCGTAGGAACGGGAATCGCGGTGTTTCCTGACGGTACGGAACATGTGAAAGAAAAATCAAAGGATACACTAAAATTTGACGTACGGCACAGTGACGGATAATATGGATTTTTCAATGCAGGATGATCATCGTCCCGTTTCCGTGGATGCACAATTCTCACAAGGACTACGGCGTCGATTTTCCTTGACCGAGTCGAGATTTAGCGCCTACATTTGACCTAGTCAAAGTTCGTGTAAACCTACTTTGAAGGAAATTGAACCTAGAAATCCTACGTCGAACTTCCAATTCCTAAAAATTAAAGTACCAAATCGTACTTTGACGCTATCGGCAGACGATCGAAACCACTTTCACGCTATTCGATCTACAGATCCTCCGTAGGACCCATAATCAATCAAAATCGATGGACCTTTATCAGCGGGTTAGGATTTAGATCGTTGAATTTGGACTCGGGTAGAGTGTAAGACTGACCCGCGCGTGGATTTTTAGTCTACTCTTTCCTCGCCGGTCATCTCCGGGTCAGCACGTAGTCCGTATCGGGACGGTCGTCTATGGTAGTTGGCGCCTAGACGGAGGGCGGCGATAAATGGTATTGCACTTTGGTGTAGGTGGATAGGAGGGCAAGAGCGTGTCGGTTAAAGACGCACGTGCGTGTGCGGCGAAGCGGCGTGAGCAACGAGCCGATGAATGGACCAATTGTGCATTCCGTGTGTGATATTAACTCGGTATAACCGAGTGTGCAAGTTCATTTGACGATGATGCAGCGAGTGATTCGTGATGGTAGGTACGTACCCGCATAGCGTCGTCGCCGGGACTCGGAGACGCCTGTAATATTCGAGATTGACCATTGCGGTCGCGGAGAGAAACGGCGATTAATCAGCGAACATAGACTAGCTCATCGCGATGCTGGATCTTCAATGTAAACTGGTTCTCTCAAAAGGTTCCAACTGGTCCCGCGTCACGTTAACGTATAATCTGTTACCTCATCCCGTAACGTGTTTGGCCGCACGAAATCTCAGACGACTTTGTCGATTCATAGTCTACTACGGTAATCGGTAAGGTTCTCGAGCTCTTCTCATTCCCGAGTCGATGTTTAACGCCTACTTTAAAAGAGCTGCTACGTAGGGCTTGAAGATAGTAAAGTAGGTTCTATTTCAATGCGATATCAGATAATATCAATGACGATAAAGATGTTCGAAATTTACCGATTTACCGAGTTTAGGATCGAAGTAGGGTATGTTTGGAACCTCCTTTAACCCTTCGGATGTTGGGTTAAATCTGCTTGCTTTGAAACCCTCCCTTAACGCTCAAAATCCTAACCCGCTGATAAAGGTCCATCGATTCCGATTCCTTGTGGTAAAAAAACAAAAAACACAATCAAAGCGTATGAAATCGGATTAAAACCCCAATAAATAGGAATTGGTTTACACACCCGTTTAATCGTATTTTCTATATACCCAATCAGTTAAAAGGGTTTTTGTATTCGTGAGAACGCTGAATGAATACATTTGAAATGAGATCCTTAGTTTTCAAATGTTATCGAAACTCGTCAAAACTACGTCGAAATAGCCCTAGGATTATTCATTGTCAACGCTCGAATGTCGCTGTAACAATATATCCATATACGAGGGGTTACAGATCCAACGGAGGAACTGTAGATCGAATAGCGTGAAAATGGTTTCAATCGTCCACCAAGAGCGTCAAAGCAGGCTTTGGTACCTTAATTTTTCGGAGTTGGAAGTTCGACGTATGGCTTGTCCTTAAATTCTTGCGACTCAGAAGGTCAACGTAGGATTTCTAGGTTCAGTTTCCTTCAAAGTAGGTTCATACGAACCTTGGTAGGGTCGAGTGTGGGCGCTAAATTTCCAGCTCTTCCTTCCCCCCCATTTCCCTGGTCCATTTGTCACCCTCTCGCCGAAGGGACTTGGAGTCAAGGATGGTTTCAGACTGCAGGTGCGAGTCAGATATCCCCTCCGCAATGCGGCATGCGGCATGCGGCAGCTGCTGTTGCCGCTGCTGCGCTTTCCTGTCCCGATGCACCGTGTAGTGCAGAAGCGAAATGCGATACTACTTGCAGACTTTTTTCCGCTCATTGATCGGCAAGAGCAGCTGCGGGGTTTATTGCTCTTCGGTAACGCTGCAGGCCGGCGACTTTTTTGCCACTGCAACCTTGGCGGATAAGCGTAATCCGCGAACGCGAACATAACCACTCGCGAAATGTTTAAACACACGCGAGCGAGTGAAAGTGAGGATTGTAACGATATTAAATTATTCTTCTTTTTTTCTTTCTTTTCAACATCGACGCGATTTCGCGAAGCGATAACTCGCGCGACGCTGAATTCGGCGATAAAAAGCTGACGCTCCGAAATAATCGCGAACCGTTTGCGGAAAGGATGCAGCGATTCTTGGAAAATGAGAACCGGACCGGACGTGCCTCGAAATCGATGGAATTCCTCGGCATGGTCGCCTTGTTCTTAGGTTGTGGTTAATTTTGGAACAAGATAGTTTACGCAAACAACGAAATCGCACTCTTATACCTAACGTTAATTAGTTGAACGTATAATTAGTCTCGCTACGGACGATTAGTGAACAGATAAGAGGGTCGTTCGAATGGTCTTTTCCTTTATCCATCGCCGGTGCGTTTCGGCGTTTGCTTCTTTTGACAGCGGCAGCTGCGATTCCCGACGAATTGGGAATCAGGAACCGTCTGTATAATATTTTTAAATTTCTTCCTCGGACTTTCCCACGCTTTGAATGTTCGACGAATTTATAATCCACAACCGTGCAGGATCAAATATAATCGCGCGATTATAATTCCGTCTCCTGATCCTGCTCCCAGATCGCCTTCTTCTTCTTTCGTTGCTAATCGATTATTTATAGAAACGATTCTCATCAACCGCATGCACGTTTCAGGGAATAATTGCAGCTGTTATTTATCAAACTGCGAAATATCACACACTCGTAATACGATACATATATAAATATTAATATCGCAAGGCGGATTTGATATTCAATCATATAAATTAAGCCTTTCGCGACTACGCTCATAAAATAAGCCTCTAATTCGACCTTCGCCTCGCGTTGCATACCGATCCTTAAAAGCCGTGACACGGATAGGAAGACAGGAGCCAAAATCCTTGAGCCTCGGAACTCGCGTAAGCGAGTGTGACAAAAAATAAGAAGCAGAGGAAGAAAAGAAGCAAACAAGAGCAAAAAAAAAAAAATTGGTAAAATTTTAATTAAAAAAAAAAAAAAAAGCAACAATCAACACATCTCGATTACCTTCCGAAAGCAAAAAGGCTGGAATCGGATCGTTTCTCTCCTCGAATCTGCGGATCGACGATGATTTTTTTTTTTTATTTCATTTTTTTTTTTTTTTTTTTTTTCCGGGACGAAAATCCAATCACGTGTTACCGATAAACGCACTTTGAAACGGTATAGATGTATTACAGTTGCAGAACGGATCGGAGAACGAGGCGAAAGAATTTATACGGCGAACGATCCACGCGGACGAGAAAAGAGATAGAGAGAGGCCTTTTAACTTTTCAAACGACGTTTTGAGTCGAGTGTCTGAGGCGAACTGTCGATGCGGCTACAAACATCCCGGAGACTCGAGGAGAGCATTCGGTTACCGCCCTGCAGCCAATCCTCGACCACCTTTACAATCGGACGTTTCCGATATAATTCGTCCGCTGTAACTCCCGACGATTTCGGTACGAACCCAAGCTTCGCCGCGACTTTTCTAAAAATTCGATTAAAACGAAGGAAACAAAAAATGTTTTGTATAAAAAAAAAAAAAAAAAAATATACCGCAATTATAATTAATCAAGGTGGAGATGAATCGACGTATTACGATTGTTCGATTTTTATTTGAACTTACGTGGTGTGAAATTTACGGAATTTCGAAAAGACGTCGATGACGATACTTTCTTTTTTATCACAATCGCGTCTTTACGTATATCGCCTTACGGTTGTTACACCAGCCTTTTAAACCCACGGTTGAAAATATGCGCCTTAAACGCGTTTTACTTGTTCGTATCCTCGTTCGGCAAAAACATCTATAACAATTGTTATTACGTATAACGTACGTCCAGATACGTCGTGCGCCGATCTACGTACGATTGCCGATTATTTTTACATTTGAAATTTTTCCTCTCCGACCGTAAAAAATAAAACGCAAACACCCGCGATGCTCGTCATATCGTATCCTCCGGTATTTGTACTTGAGGTGAAAAAACATGGTAACGATACGATATTTATCTACCGCAAGTGTAATATTGTATTGTACGTATCTCCTTGTCTCATCGTATAAAATTCTAAACGGTGTGATTAAAAATCAATTCTTCCTAAAATTCTCTCTCTCTATCTCTCTTTCTTTCTTTCTTTTTTCCTCTACCTCTCCGCGAAGGAAAAATAATTCTTCCAAGATGTTAGAGACACAGTGAAATAATCAATTGCCAAGAGTCGCGTATCCTCTCCCCCCGGGATTTAATCGACGGATCGAACGGATTTCTATGGGAAAAACGAAAAAAAAAAACAAAAAAAAAAAAAAAACGAACATAAAATAGAAATAAAAATGAAAATAGAATGAAATGAAACAACGAGAGGAGGGGGCGTACAAAACGCGATCATTTCGTGTCGGTCCGCGATCGTGGAACTCTGGCAACCGGCACATTCCACGTCTCAAATCGACTGTGACCCCGTCTGACTCCGCTCTTCTGCTCTTCCATGCTTCCATGCTGCTGCCGCTGCTGTTGCCGTTGCAGGGGACCACGGCACCTGGGCAAAGAGTCGTTATACCCACCTACAACCTACGTATGCATGTGCGTGTGTGTGTGTGTGTAAAGCTCTCGTCTAGGCATTGCTGCGATACCGATAACGACGGCCCGAATTTTGTTTAAATAAAAAAAAATAAGCGTACGCGGGAAAGGTGAAAAATGAATATAAAATGACGGAAGTCGAGAGTTTACTAAACTAGAAGCGAAAAATTTAACTAAACACAATGTTCGAGCAGGTTAGCTTTATATTTGTGTTAACGAATGTGACACAAATTTTTTGTCATTTTCAACGTTTAACGCGTAATTTTTACTCTTCTTTTCACTTAGTCATACGTTGAAAAATTGTTAAATCGAACGAAATATTTTAACTGACCTGCTGGGACATTGTTATTTTTATTTTTTATATACGTGTTGTAAGAAAATTGCGACGACTTTTCTTCTTTCGGTGATCGAGGCTCGCGCATCTCGATTTCGCATTTCGTACGACTATCGCCAGTTGTATAACGCATCGCTGCTGCAAGGAAAAGAGAAGGGTAAGAAAGACAGAAAAAAAAAAGAAACTGATAAAAAAAATATATATATAATATATTTTGGGTGCGTGAAGCGGGAATCGCGGCGAGCTGTTTGTAGCGAGGAATTAGCATTAACCGCAAAAAACGAATTATATACCGCTATTCGGCATCAACATGCGACAGAGTTTCGATACCGATCGTTCAATGACACACACGTGACGTAGGCATATAAACCGCGGATCTGCTGAGACGAAGGTATCCCAAAGTTTCGCTTTATTTATTACACCCCAGTGTAACCCTTTCAGTCACACATTATTCCGCTGAGTCAAATTTTATAACAAGATAGTATTCTGTAATTTTTGGGGTCGCTGATTACGAATCTGAAATCAGATTTTTCAAATTCTTGATGGCGAGTCCAATATGGCGGACGTAAATTTCAAGTTCGATCGAATACGGTCAAAAAACTCTCCAATCAGCGGACCCAAAAACTTACAATTTGTGTAAAACATGCATACTCGTAGAGGGATAACTTTCTCGGAAATGAATTATAATTCATGAATTATAAATCAATTTGTTTCTAACAATAATAATTAACATTAAATCGCAGCAATCACTCTCGAATATTGAAAACCTATTAGCAAACTATCAGAAATAGGAAAAAACCGCAAAGAAATATGTGTTCAAAGTTGTCTAAGTATACAAAAAATTATTATAAAATAGATGGTAAGAATACTTGACACTGTGACTCGAAGGGATAATGTATGTTGTACGCGTTTACATCGTCGCTCCGCAAATATGGCCGATTTGTGTGTTTTTTTTCCATCATATTATATTTGCAATGTTTTTTTTTTTTTTTTGTCGCATCGGAATGTCTCGCAATTCTTTCCGTTCTGTCTCCTCCTTTTTTCTCTGTTTATACTTTTATTGCGCAAATATTGGTCGCATTGCGTTGTTTCGTATACCTGTGTATATATATATGAGTAATGTGACATGTGTATTTTTCCGTAAAGACAGGGAGCAGATATAATTTTTGCATTAAATAATAAAATGCAGAAGGTGTACGAGATTATTTTTTCTCTCCTCATTTCCATCGCTATCGAACATGTGTGTGTGTGTGTGTGTGTGTGTGTGTGTGTGTGTATATATATATATACAATATCCTACACGTAGCGCAATGTTAAATATATTAAGAAACCTAATTGAACGAATCGCGAATCGTGGATTGCGTCTAGTTAATAAACAGACGGTTTCCTGCAGGCTGACACTTTTCATTGACTTTGATTAACTTTTGCGAGCGTCTATCAAACACACGTGAACAGTACTCGGAGTGAATAAATAATAGGAAAAAATGTGAGAAAAGAAAACAGAACAATTATAAAAACAACGAGAGAGAGAGAAAAAAAAATCAAATTCCTTCCACGAGCCTGCACGTGTGTATTACACGTACATAGGTATGTATAATAATCGCTCAATTGCATATCGCGTATCACCGTTAATAACAGTTGTAACACAGCATTTTATTAGCGGACTAGAGGCTTTGATTTATCGCAATTAAGAACATAAGACGCATAACGTACATAGACGTACGATACTTTGCGCAAATAACAAAGATGCCCCGGGTCTCGTTAAATTCCTAACGCTAGTCATGTGTAACGTTAAACTACATTATATTATTCTCGCATAAATTCCTCGAGAGATTGAATCGAGACGACGGTTGATTATGGAGGGGAGAAGCGAGGGGAAATTTTGAAAATAAAGCGAGCGCCAACAATTAGGAGAGCACTGCACAATTGTTACGCGTACGTGATACGTATGTGTGCATATGTTATATATAGGTATGGTAAGTTCTACGTATACATGGACGTACGCATAAAGGCGAGTTACGTCACAGGCTATACGACCGTATCTCATCCGCGATTCTTAATTTATTTGTATTATTTATTTTTTTTTTCATTCTTCTTTTAATTCTTTTATTCCCCGGTACCTCGTAACATGTACCCGCGATTCGTTCTTTCAATCCTATTTGTCGTGGAATAATAATAACGTTTCGGCGAAATAAGAGGACAAACAAAAACAAAGAGGAAGATAAGAGAGAGAGAGAGAGAGAGAGGAAATCGAGGAAGAAAAATACCGAACGACACTTGCGCGTAAATTTAAACGACATGTTTCACATGGCATAGAAATATTTCCAACATTTGGAACAAAGGCCGCTTGTAGAATAACCGAGGAGGTAAAATACGCCGCCACGCGTTTTAAGCGCGCAGCCTGGCTCACCGTTCAAGGTGTCTTCAAGGTTGTGTGCCTTTAACAATTCAGCATAGTTCGTGGAATAGGATATACGTGTAGACTCGGTCGGTTTGCCTTTGAAACGCCAACTGCAGCATTACAGGCTGCTAAGTATATTCTAAGGTGGATCGCAAGGTGTTCCGCAATCCCTAATTAACGCTTTACAAAAATCCCGCGCCAAATCTGCAGTCGATTAGTTCAAAATTATGTAAATTGGTTATAAACCCGAGTGTATTAATATAGAAGAAGGACAAGTTGCGGAACATTCGATACGACGATATTACGTTATGCATTATGCGACTGAAAAATCCGCTGTTTTCGAATTGACCAAACTTTCGAATTCATTACGTACAGCGCATCTTCACGATTTAATAATCACAGACGATGCGTTAACTTTTTAATCTGACATCTCAAGGAGCTCGATCGAAAGTCGAAACGTTACTGCTAAAATCATCGATCACTCGATATACGTTACAACGTGTAATATGAATCGCGTACAGGGTACGTATGGCTCGTTAGCGGAGTTGCGCTTGTTTTTGTCGCAATTACGAGGGGGGAAATTGAACGCGCTCAGATAAGCGGCAAAAAGTTTTTAGAACACCGCGGGGCTTACTCGCACGTCACCCGTGTATGCGGAGTAATCAACGTTCAGGAGCGGCGCCAAATTCAAAACTCATTTTAGATCCGATCGAATCGTAAAGTATCGTATTCAATTTGCCACTTCAAATTTTCGAACTGCCGTTCGAAAACGAATCTTTCAAACTCAATAACGACTCGCAAATATCTAAAAGGAGAAAATCTGTTCGCGGCATATTGTTTTTGAGATGTTATCTAAAAAATACTCGAGTCCGAAAAATCTGCGCGCGTATATTATTATGTCAATCGGCACGAAACGGTCGGTAGTGAACCGATCGGTAATAAACTGGACGAATAGAGGAGAGAGAGAGAGGCTCGAGTCTTAGGAGACCTTGAGCGCGGTCAGCAACAGAAAGATCCTCGGTGCAGGAGGCTGGCTGGACCGGCACCATCTTGTTGTGGCTACCATTGTAACTGGAGACCGGAGAGCAAGCCACCCACGCCTATAACGGGTGTTCAGTATGGAAATGGGGATGATTCGGAAGGCTTAACGATCTGTAGAAAACCGTTGCGAATTGCTCGGTAATCTCGTTAAACAAAAAAAAAAACGAAAAACCAATTTTTTAAAAACAGTTAAAAAATAATAACGAGACAGAAAAAAAACAAGCGAACCAATTCGCTGCAGAGCAGATCGTGATAATTTCGGAATGATGACGAATTCGTTGTGGATAAACGAGTGAGAAAAATAAGAGAGAGAGAGAGAGAAAATTGTAAAAATGAAATCATGGATAAAAAAAAAGGAAAATAAAAAAAGGAAATGTCATACTGCTGAAAGAATTCCGTCTTCGGCGACAAGCACGTAAGGTCAACTAGTCCTGTTTGCGAATCAATTAATCACAACCTGCGAGGCAATGGTTCAAAGCTCGAGTAACAGAACAATAGGATCTTTTCTCTGTTTCTCGGACGGTGAACAGCCCTTCGTATAATAAGTTTGTTATATATGTACCTGGTTATACATACCCTATACATACCTGCTTGGTATAAAGCATATTAACAGTTGCGTATACGATAAGTTATATGTATGTATATGCTGTTATTACATGGTACAGTGGTTATACCTGTTATAATAATATATAGCAGGTATACATATTAAGTATGTACAGGCATACACATCGTGGTATGCGAAGAAGACATTTCTATCGCTGCTTAGTTACAAAAGACACTTTATTCTCACATGTGTGTTATTATACGGGGTTGAAATGAGGTGGAAAAAAAGAAATACAGTCAACCACCCCGAGAAGAGGTAAGAAGAATAAAGGGGACAATCTAGCTGCAGTCGTAATAACTGGTGTAATATACACTTCAAAGCGTAAATGAAGTCAGGTGAAGCGAAATAAAAAATAAAACAGAAAACAAACAAAAAACAAAACATTGTTATGCACTCTAAAATTCGCTCCACTCGATCATCAATAATTGTGGGATTCAATTTTTACACTTTGCTTTAACGGATTGTAAATTGATTCGTCGTGCAGTACCTATTCAAGATTGAATCTCAAATACAGACTTCATACACACACATATATATATATGTATATATAAGAAACAAAAATAAAAGAAACCTGCGATTCTCAGGTCATTATATTACATAGAAGATGTGTTTTGTCTATTTTTTTTTTTTTTGCATTGTTTCTTATAGGTCGAAAAAAAGCTCCTACGCTTTCAAATTCTTTCTCATTCGTCGCTGTGTCTGAATACATTATTTCGTTAAATGTATAAAAGCGTCATCGTACAGCCATTATACGCAAAGTTTTAACGAAAACGAGCAAAAGCAATAAGACAGAAAACAGCGGAACAAAAAAAGGAGATGAAAAAAACGACTAATGCACAGCGATTTGTTGGTCCAAGGATAAAAAGGTCAACATATTCAATAAGATTGGTTTAAGAACCGGCGACTGTTGGAACCGTTCATTATATCCTGTCCGTAAGATCATAAGCAAGCTGTTAAAATTACGCGCGCAACTATAATAATAATAATAATAATAATGATAATAATACGAATTCATGAATAATACGTGATTTGCAAACAACACCCACTACATACCGCAGATTATCATAATTTATTGTAGGTATAAGGTACTTGAATTTCTAAGAGAAAAAAAAAAAGAAAAAAAAAAAAGAACAACAAAGAAACAAGAATCGGTTTATGCCAAAAGCGTTATCTCGACCCAGTTGCAACCCGCATATATATATACGTATAATGATCGCAATATCGATCGAACGAAGAGGAGGTCGACTGTCCATGTCGGGCAGAGCACTCAGGAACATATCCTTGACGAGAGAAGGTACGAGAGGTGCATACCGAACACGCCATATAAAGAATTGAAACGGGAGTGCAAATTGCTCGAGGTAAATACATTATATAGGTATATGTATAAGAATCTAGCTCGCGATACTCGCTGAAAAAATCAACGGGTGACTGTAAATCCTTTCGAACACTTTGAAAAATGTAAGAAATCTCTAACTCACCTTTCGCCACGGAATCGGTCTTCGGCTGCTGATCCTGCAGGACGCAATTCACCTTTCTTGAACTCTGATCGTCGCCTTTCCGCAGATGAGTCGAATCCTCTTCGCTGCACTCGAGGTTCCGGTTGCTGAGGATTCAAAAGACGGTTTACATTTAAAAATGCCGCGTCTTCTTTCTTCGAGTATAAATTAGACAAGGGCTGGGTAAAATGCATCGATGGATAGACTTGAAACGAAAAATGGTAAATGCTTTAAAAAGTACAATTAAAAATGTCATTGACATTTCGAATAATACCATCTCAAATATTACACACAACAGTGAAAGATAGGTGAGATATAAATTGGTCATCGCCCACTTACGCGTTCGTGAATTCCAACGAGTTGGTTTCCTCCTCCTCGCCTATCGTCGCCAAATTACTCTGCCAGTAGTAACTGTCGCCGTCACTATCGTCGGTCGAATCCTCGTCATCGTTGCACACCTCGGCATCCCCGAGGATGGTATCAGCGAACTCGGAGTTCCTGAGCTCGTTGCCGACCTCGTCGAGGGACCAATACGTGATCTTTTCATCCTCCTTGCGCCCGTCGACGGGTGTCTCGGTTTCCTCGTCGTCGCCCTTGTCGTCCTCCTCGGCCACATTCACTTCCTCGCTCAGTTCCGAGTCGACGTCATCCTTCGACTTGGTACCATCAGCCATAGCCTTCGCCTTCTTCATCTCGATTATTTCCATGATCTTATTGGTACCAGAAATCTCTAGATTCCTCTCGTTCTTCCTCCTCATCACATCTCGCATTTCCTCCTCCTCCCCAATTCCTTCACTCGACGATCCCTCCTTCTTCTTCTCAACATCGCCGGACTCGGTAGTCCGCGACTCCTCTTCCAATTCCCCCTTGGTCCCCGTAGGTGGTTGAATATCGCGTCTCGGTGGTGGCGGGGGCGGGGGAGGTGGTCGTTTCCTCTTCGCTTTAACGTCCCTTCTGGGCATAGGTTTCGGGGGAAGAGCAGGAGCGGGTTCCTCGGATGTGTCCCGATTAACGCTGACCCTATTCACGTGGTTGTTCCGTGCCGGAAGTGGTGGACCCTCGTCCCTGACGACCTGATCGACGTTACCATTGACGCATTCGACGACAAGGGCGTCGTCCTTGATGGGCCTGAAGTGTGTCGTCGAGTCGGCAGCGAGATCGGTATAAACGAGTCCCGGTCTCGTCTCGTGTCCGTAGCTGAGCGGCGCATCCTGGAAGCTGAGTGGCGGCTGGAGGGTGATCGTCTCCTCTATGAGGACGGTGTTTGGCGCTACGACGGCCGTCACCCTCTCGACGACGCCGTCACCCCCGTCCCCGAGGGACTCGACGAAGGTAACAGCCTCCGAGTTTGCCAGCCGAGCAAGAAGGTAATCGCTACTCGGAGGATTGGAGCCGAACTCTCTTTCCAGATGATCGAACGGCGCGAGAAGACGAACCAGGTCAACGTTGTCCGCTGCCGATATCTCAACCGGAGCCTCGGTCATGTTCTGGTGCTGATTCGTCGCCGGCGGCGTGATTCCCTTTTCGACAACCTGGAGGTGCGGGTTTTGAGGGTGTTCCGAGGCCGTTGACGCCGTCGAGGTTGTCGACTTGATCGAGAAACGATCCGAGGATGAGAAACGATCGATAACCGTCGACATTGAACTCCCCGTGTCGTCCGATGTGCTGCCTTGAGTACTGCTGCAACCGTCGTGGGAACGAGCGTCCAGGTAAACCAAAGCTTCGGCGGGTTCCTGAGGGAGGAAATCGGGAGTTTAAAAACAGTATTATTTTCTATTTTCGTCCTAGAATGCACCAGATTACGGGAACAAAGTGTTGAGGGGAGGGGGGAATTAAAACTTGGAAGGATCAATATCTGGTATTGCCTGTGTATGGAAATTTCCGAACATGCGAAAGTAAAACAACGAAAGACTTCGAACAATTCGTCTTTCTTTATTTTACTTTCGAATGTTTGAAATTTCGATATATCGGCCATTCCAAATATTGAAATACAAAAATTATGACGTCATATGCAAGAAGCGAAATTTACAAATAAAAAGATCATACTATTTAAATATGATCATGTAAATGCATCAAAATTACCTAAGTATTCAATATAAATATTTCAAGTATTGGGATAAAGTATCTGTAATGTATATATACATACTTCCTTACATTATGCTAGGTTAAAAAAAATTTTTACCCGAAAAATCGTATTACACGCCTAAATAGGAATAGGAGGGTGGGGGGCAGAAACCATCAAAATTCGATGACGTAATTTATGGATGTCCGAATGTTAATGTGTAGTCTGTTTTTCAAAAATTTTACCTCCACCCATTAGTTTTACCATCTTTCAATAAATGTATTTCGAACAAACGCATCGAATAACCAGCGATCGGTAGCGTAAATTCTACTTGATGAATAACAATTGATAAAATGTTATGGAGGTGATAAAACGACGTGTATAAAAGAATTCCGATGCATCATTGAATCGCGTAGATGATGAATGCGCTACGAAGCAACCTCTTCTGAATACTCGATACACACAATTAGATTGTAGAAGTTGTTTTTAAGAAGACTAAAATGAAAAAACAACTAGATGTGAAGAAAAAAAAGAAAAAGGAGGAAAATTGTAATCCCCGTTCCGCACAATACCTGAAGTCTAGACTTGTTCATATCTGGAGATTGGGTTTTAACGTTGTTCGTCGTCGTTGCATTTTTATTCGGGCTTGAATTCTTCGAGTTTGACTTTGACGAGCCGGCGGAATTGCAACTTTCGAATGAAGCCGACTTGCTGCAAGAAGATCCTTGACTCCTGACGGTGGATTGATCCTCCGTGGAATTATACGTCGACGATGACGAGGATCCGGTAGATTTCGGACTGTCCCAGGTCGCCGGTTTCCGCACCGGACTCGGATTAGCGTCTCCGTCGGCGGGTCCTCGAGGCTGACGCAATTTCCTCGGCGGAACCGGAGGCGGTGCGGCCGGAAGTTCCGGCGGAACTTTGCCGATCCTTTTCTCCGGTGAAGACTTACGCTCCGCGCTAACAACCTCGGGCCTCAAAGCGCCCCTGTAACGAACCAGGAGCTTTATCACAAGCTGGGACTCCTTCAGCCTTCGTACGCAGTCCAAACGCGTCATTTCCGTCACGGGTACTCCGTCGATGCTCAGCACCTGCGGTTCAGGAAAACGCAAAGTCTGTCAGTGATCGGCTGTCCATGGTTTTTCAAATTTCTTGAAAAAAAAAAATAAAATAAATAAATGAAAAACAAAATGATTATTCGACAATTGCCTTGCTTTCATTTTCTCGTGAAAGTACAGATCGTTAATACCTAATTATACCCACGTTATATGGATACGAGTGTGATATATAGAAAGAAAAAGTACCTCGTGTAAGGAAAAAGAAAACAAAAAACAAAAAAAAAATCAAAAAAACTAACAAAATAAAATTGCAATTACGCAGCTGTATTGTATTACCGTTTAGCAATTTTCTCTTCCTCGGGATACGATCGTTTATATATATCCTACATTTTATCTATGTGCTCCTCCGGCCGCCATAGCAATGTACATACTTATTACAGAACCTGTATTTATAATCGAATGTTTCATTTCTAAAATATAATTGAAACTTCAAACGGATGCATTTGTATTATTAGAGAAGAGATCGTCAAGGTATATAATTACGTTTACCGAAGTCCGGTGTCCGTTATATCGACCACGGTAATTATAGAAATCAAAAACACATCGTCTGGCGGTTTATAAATAGAAGCGATTAGAAATGAAAAAAAGAAAAAACCGAAGATTAAAGGAAAAAATCTAGAACGTCGAGAAAAAAAGGATTGGGAAAAAAAACCGTATGTGCGTGTTTTTCGCTTCTCCACTTTTTATCTATCTTTATTTCGATCCCCATACATCTGTCTATCCATTCATCTCCCTCGAAAAGAAAAAGTATAATATAGAATAAAATGAAGAGAAGTGTAAAAGGAAGAAAAATAAAGATCGCCGCGGTAAATCGTCGGCTAGTCTTATTCGATCTGGAATTCCATGGGCCACATACCGCGAGAGATAACCACGCCGGATATAGACGAAGGTATTATAGCTAGGTATGTAGGCAGTACCTACCTACCTACCTACCTACATACCGTGCATCGTGAAAGCTATATTATACCCATACACCCGTATAAAATTGCCGGCATTAAAACCGATCATCGAATTCAAGGCGTTGTTGTTCGGTTAGAGTGTTCGCCTAGTTTCGTTTCAATCTCGTTTCATCTTTTTCTTCCGCAGGCTCTTTACCATTGACTATTTCTTACAGCAACATCTCACTAGACCCGTTCTCTCCATCACCCGTGTGATCTACCTATATCTATAAACCCATTAGCCGAGTTTTGAACGTTACGTGTCTTTTTATTTCCGATGCCGCGAATATTCGGAGACCAGGTATAATTCGAAGGAAGAATAAATATTTGCGTGACAAATATCTAGTGAAATTTTATTTGCCGCGCATGAAATGAAATCATTGATTTTTCTGAATACCTACGAATTTTTTTGGAATTTTCAGAAATTTTTTATAATTCCGTAGTCCATAATTTTCCAACGCTCTGTTTATGAAACTATTCGTTCCTGCCTTTGAAAATTCTTCAGTCTTATCTAATGTACAACCATTTACGAAAACCTATACAGAACCTCAGGACTCGATCTCCGTTTTTGAAAATTTTTAAAACTCTCTAAAACAGGTATTTCAAAATCGTCGAGAATTCCAAAAAAATCATACACATGTAGTAGCATCATTGAATTCATTTTACAGAAAATTCAAAAAAATTCCACCGGATATTTGTTGCACAAATTTTTGTCTAACCAATTTATCAATTTATCTCGTCAACTCAGTCACGATTAATATTTGTCAATTTTCTTTTTTCTCCTAATTCTCACCGCGACTCGCTTTTGGCTAAGAATATCTATCCAACAACGCAACAAACGAATACTTTCAACTCAGATCCTCACCTCGTCTCCTTCGCCAAGTGTTCCCCAGGAGCAAACCGCCCGGCTTGCGGGACTCTCGGAAGCGCAGCTTTGAACGAAGAGCTTCCTGACCTTCTCCGAGGTCTTGTTACCGCCCTCGAATTTCAGCCCGAACCCCAGCCGTTCCCCCGGGAGTCTGAAAACGTCGACCTCTTCTTCGGGGTGTGCCTCGGGTCCGATGGCCTCGTTCCTCTCCTCGCGATCATCGTCGACTTGAGCGCCGTTCTCGTTATCGGACCGTTTTTTAACCCCGTCGATATTATCCGTCCCGTTTCCGATCGACAAGACAGTCACGAAATTCTCCAATTCCGCGGCATCCGCGTTGCCCACGCTAACAACGGTGACGAATTCCTCGTGTCCGTTCTTCAGAATCTCCATCTTTCTCCAATTCTTTGCCTTTTTCTTTAATATCTTCCGTTTTTATTTATTTATTTATTTTTTCCTTCAACGAGAAACTCTCCTTTTTTTTTTTTTTTATCACTCGACATCAGCGATCTCTCAATTTGGTCCATTCATTATTTCATCCGCTCCTCTTCCTCCGCACAGCAACGTGTATATATAGGTGCATGTATATGTACATACGCCTCGGTTAATCCAGAGTTATGCCGTCGAGTAATAGCCAAATCCTGAAATTATATAAGTTTTAAGTTTATTTAACAGATTTTCAATATACAGTATATAAATATTTCGTCGTTTATAAGCTTAATGTGAAGAAATCGGCACCGAATCGTCTCCGTTTCTCTCTTTTCAGCCTGATCCCATCACGATTGCTCCGTTAGTAGCTTCTTCGTCTCTCTCTCTCTCTCTCTTTCTCTGTATCAGGATATGCAAATAACGTCGTTAAATTACAAAATTCATAATATCAACCGGTAAGAAACTCCACGTAACTTTGATCCCGCCTACTCGTTTCAACCGAATATTATATCCACGCGCAGCTTTGTCACGTTTGTTCAACGATCAAAGACCTCTCGGATTTTCTCACAACATACATACCAATTTAATTTCCTCCTCCGTCGAGCGTAATTATTCTTCTCTTCATTTCCGATATAACAACAACAACAACAATAACAACAATAATAGTAATAATAATAACGCGAATAGACGTAAAGATTTCTAAACACCCCGATCATCGGGAGAAAGTATAATATCGTAATTGTAATACATGTACCTATAGATATATTATAGACACATGTATGATATGCGGGTACAGAGCTCGAAAATTCTTTTCTACCTTGCTCTCTCTCTCTCTCTCTCTCTTTCTCTTTTTCTCTTTTTCTCTTTCTCCCACCGGAATCCGATTGATATATCAGCAACCGCACAACAGGGTCACAAGAGACCCTCGACCTGCGACCCCGACTAGGCGACTCGGCGAAGAATGTAGGAAATAGAAAGTAGAATATCGCGTTTGCAAATCGGCGAGATCTGCAAGTCGCGGAGAATTTGCGGTGCGCGACGTTTGAAAGTTCGGTATGATATCTAAATTACACTAAATCACGTTAGGTTTTTACATTTTGTCCGACTGGGGTTTCATTCGGTTGTCACTTAACACTTTGAGTCACAATTTGTTGCCACGAGTCAACTTTGACAACAAGATAGTATTCTGTGGGTTTCGGGCTCGCTGATTACTAATCTGAAAGCAGACTTCAAAGATTCGCGATGGTGGATCGAATACGACATGGACGAAAATTTCAAATTCAATCGAATACGGTAAAAAAAAAAAAAAAAAGAACTCTACGCAGGGATTTCAGGGGTCGCTGATTGGATTCGTTGTACCGAATTTTCGAAAACACATCCTCGTCACAGAGTTTTTTCTCCAGATTCGATCGAATCTGAAATTTTCGTCGGGCATATTTGATCCGCCATTTTGAGTTCATTAAATCAGCGACCTTTGAAAAAAATCGCAAAGAAATACGTTTTCAAAGTATTCTAAACATGCAAAAAAAAAATGTATATAAAATAGGTGATTAGCCACTGGGACTCAAAGTGTTAAATACGCAACAAGTTTAATTGACCTATTGCCTAAATCGATCTCCGGCTCCGCGACGACTTGGGATGACGGTATTCGGCCAGGGTTTGGTCCATGCGCGAGTGTCGGCAGGATGACGACGACGAGGATGATGACGGTAGGTGGTTAACTCTCTTTTGAAGAGATCGGTGCCCGTACAAGTGCGAGTAACGGTCCCCGACGCCGGCGGTGGTTTCTGCCGTCCCCGCCGCGTGCATTCCTAACATCACTCGAACGTTAAAAGAGCCTTATACACCGGCTATCTTCCTCGAGTTACTCTCGTCTCATCTCCCGACGTGTACACGCACGCAACAACACACTTGTGAGATATTTTTCAGACGCATCGTGCGCCTCGTACGTACACACGCGACGCACGTATGCCTCGAAAAAGGACGAGACGTGAGAGAATTCGCAACGCGTTGCGAAAAATTTATAACGTAGAGTCAAGATAGCGGAGAAGAGGAAAAGAGAAAAATAACGAACGAAGGTAATTTTCAAAATTTCAAAACTTGCGATTCACTCATCTCGAATATAATGTTTGTATATATGCAGTCAAATTTAAACGTTCGTATCGAATACAAGATGAAGATTCGAGTTTATAGTATAGTCTTGACCTTTTTGATACAAAATTTGATTATCTATTAAATGAAATCGAATACAGCATTCCGACTTGTACAGTTATAGAGATATTTCGGTTAATAGAGTGTTTGAAAAATTGCAACCGGTACTTTGAGAATTTTCACTTCCGAATTCCGGTTTGACGAGACTTCGTTGAAGGGTAAAAAATTAAATTTTCGAAGGGTGCGTAAGTGGGAAAAAAAAAAAATAACCGGCCTAGTCGAAAATCGTAATCGTTATACCTACGCAAAAGAAATACACACCTACATGTTACATATGGAACGATCGGCAAGAACCCGCGTATTTCGACATACGATTCAGAACCTGTTTTACAGTCAGAGAAGACGGTGATACCTGCGCATACACGTGTATAATATACTAAAATCGTGGACTCGTATTAAACGCGATTCGAGTCGAACCTCGATCTCGAAGTTGGTATAGTTCGATGGCACAGGTAGGTGGTAGATGCCAATGTGAGCCCAAATCTGGCTGGGTAATTGAACGGGGAGAATAATGGAGGAGCATTTTATATACGGCTCGGAGGCTTTGACCGGCCTGAAAATTAGTACGCAATAAAATTGAAGAATGAAAAAATTAACGCGTGCCCGAGTTAGCGAGGAGACGAAGAAACGAACTAAAGAAGATGACGATAAAAAAGTAAAAACAACAAAAAAAAAAAAACCACGACGTATATTCTCCGATTTCTTTCAAATTGTACACAGTTATCGGAAGTGGTAAACGATGTTACACGCGCAGCATTCAACTCGAGACTGCACATTGAGGCTTGTGGCTAACTATGAAAAGCGGCATCCGGTATATGGGAGGTTTTAGTTCCCTTTTTTTTATTCTTCTTTCTTCTCGTGGTTTTTTTTTTCTTTTTTCTTTTTTTTTTCCACGACGAAACGAGTAACCGACCGTTGTCCAACCCGACAATAGAGGAAATGTTACGCAAATAACAGAAAGAGAGAGAGAAAGAACGGTGTACATATGACGGCTAGACGTCACACCTGACGGGTCTCGACAGCGTTGCACATATAATGTAGGCAAGTACATTACATAGGTATACACACACACACACACACACACACACACACTCGTAGAAAACTGAATAATAATTATCCATGCAGGTATTGTAATGGTATATTTTTATACATACATACGCATTCTCCGCAAACTACTTGTCGTTACGTTTTCTCACGCAATCGATGATGTCTTGTATAATGTCGTAACGAAACAAATGGTTAAAATTAATTATTGAAAAAGATGGGGAAAAACAATGATTCCTGATGTTTATTGTTACGTTCTTTAATTACGCCTGTAACAAAGCGAGAATAAAAAGAATCGAAAAATCATGGATTGTCGAAATTTCACGGATCTGTGAATCCCTCGGTAAATAATTCTGGAGATTCGGCCGGTAGCGTGGCCTGTATAATTTGTCAAGTATCTGAAGCGGCTCACGCGTGTTGAGTAAAACTGGTTTTGCATCGTGGAATTTTGTAAAAATTTCACACGACAGTGACATAAGTACAGTGATTCGAAAGAGAAAAATAACCAAATACTCTGCAGTGTTGTTATGACAGCGTAATAATAAACAATTACCTTATACGAATATAATGTGCAATTCCCCGAACCGTATCGAATGCAATTAATTTTGCGATATAACAACGGAGAAAGTTTCTATTCCCTCTGTACCTATGAATATACACATAATTACCGATATTAACGAGTTTAAAAATCAATCTCGAAACAGACTGCCTTTCGTAAATGCTATAAAAATCATCGATCCGTGATCGCAAATTTCTCGGAAACGTTTGTTCAGCGCTGTAATTTCTGGAAACATATAACCCCGAAATGTACGTACGTATATAGTAGGGTGGTTCATTTTTTAACGTTTTCTTTTTAAGTTGCCACTCGAAAAATTTTCGACAAATACTGAGAATAATTGTCGTAAAACCTGGAGGAGATGGGAAAATATTTAAAGTCGCTACCAGTTATTGTAATATTTTTTATTAATATTAAACTACATACAAGTCCGCAAGGTGTGCAGATAAAAATAAATCAAAAATATATCAATAATTGTTAGAGACCTCTAAATATTTTCCTACTTCCTCCAGGTTTTAAGACAATGTTTGTTTTTTTCAGTACTTGGAAAGAAAAAAAAAGAAGTTAACAAATGTCAACCCACCCTAATATGTAGGTATGTATTACGATTTACAGGTGGGCATACTTATGATGTGTGCAGAAGCGCATGATGCGAATAAACGACGAGACCTTGTTACATCTCCCAGCTCGATGAATCTAGGCCGGCCGTCTCTTTCCACGCATCTTTTATCCACAGAGTATGTACACACAAGCATTCGAAATATGTAGGTCTACACGAGTTTACCGTATAGACCTTGTCTTGCCCATACGAGATCCGACTACGGTCTCGGTTTTAAGCGGTAACTTCATCGTTAAACGCTCGACGCGGAATTGGTCGATGATAAGAAGGATAATTGGAATGTATACTTAATCTCAAGGATGAACGATCAGTGGTCAACGTTCCAGAGAGATTTAAATTTACCGCCACCAAATCGGCGGTGAATAAAACAATTGATCTGCTCCCACGATGCAACGCGAGTATAGATTTTCCGTTTCTGGAATTTCTATCGCCGATAATCGCTAAGATACCTAAATTTTTAAGAGGTTAGAAACTGTACTCTCATCATTCGGTCAAACCTATACATACAGCTAATACCGCAAGTTTGTCTATACATGTAAATAACATAAACGCACGCGTGTAAGATGTGATGAAAATTTAAATACTTTCCGCCTTGAGCATAAAAATTTTTTACCGCTTACCTTGTAGCTTATATATATTCCGTATAATTATCCAACACTTCGAAAGCCGCCTGTCCATCACGTTTTCAGTCAACGTTTACGGTGAATGTACTCGATTCCTCCCGATGTAAATCGCGAGTCCTGTCATCCCTCGGATGAAATACGGAACTGCATCCTATGTTATATATGATGAATTTTCACGGTGGACAGAAGAAGATACAACTCGAAGACACTCCCGGGAACGAATAATCTCTGCTCTGTATCTCGTTCTTCTTGCTACATTGCCGACGATGAGAGGAGGCGGTTTACCGCAGTGATATAGCAGCACGGTATAATACAAGACTCTCTGTATCTAGCAGCTGACCGCGGAATTCACCCGAAGTGTCCTATATATATATATATATATGTATACAACATACGCGTGTACAGCGCAGGTAAAGAGAATTATTGCTCGAACTTGGTAAATAACGATTGAAATTGTCACTAATTCACGGACATATGATTATACGAACAAGTGTACGAGGGAATAAATTCCCCGAAACAAAAAACGGCTGATCGTTTGGTGACGGAGACGGGAAATCAGAACAACAGAAATTTTCCCGCCGCTCGAAACAAAAGAACTTTGAACATGTAACGAATCCGTCGAAGTACTGGCAAATTCACACGAGTCCTCGAAATACAGTCGTACGATCGTGCGTAACTTGTATTTGAAAGTTGGGAGTTTCGACCGCGCGCGCCTGACAGTTTTTATTTTTATAGAGTTGCAGCTGGGCTTAGATTAATCGGGGTAAAATACTGGATATATTTTTACTTGAAAAATAGCGTCAACGGGAATAGTAATATGAAGAACAACACGCACGGTACATTTTTATCATGCGGCGACAGGCCAGAATATTCGTGGTATCCTCATCGCGTGCATTCTGGACGACGCGCCACGGATAACTGGTAACCTGCTGCTGCCTTTCTATCGGCTTCTCACTCCCGACGCGTCGCTGTGTCTCCGGTTGTGGCCCCCAGGCGTAAAACCAGCCCCGAGTTTCTTCGCGATCTACCTGCAGCTGTAATTCACACGCGTTCCTTTTTGTCTTTATTATCATTATTATTTACTCGTCGCTCCTTATGTCGGGAGAAACGAAAATTCTTCGCTGAATCTCGAATTTGCTTAACCGAAATAAAAACACGACCGCGCTCTGGAAGCAAGTCGTATTTCGTAATAAACATCAATTTTGGCATCATGTTTTCGTCCGAATCGATCCGACGCGATTATTTAGCAGCCTGAGAGCCTGCGCGAGGCTTTACATGTCTCGATAGGCGAACAAAGAGCCGAAAACGATGAAAAAATAATCAGCTGACAGCTCTCTCCGGCGCCATATTGGTACTCACTCAGCCTCGCCCAGATTTTGGGCTTGCTCGTTGATCTAGCGGAGACAAAAGTCTTCGAACAAGGGTCGCGTTTCAGTAATTGCATGAAAAGTAACGCGTACTGCAAGGTACGGTATTAACGGTAAAACGTACCGCGGATAGCCTAGTTGGCCGGCAACTTCGCGGGAGGAAATCTGGGTTGGCAGAGCAGAGACAAGCAACGCGCGCCTTTGACTTCACTTGTGGTTTTTCAACAATAGGCTTATCGAGGCCTTTTCCCAGTACTACGTATATCATTACCGCAGCCCGGCTTCCCCCGTGATACATACTTTACGTAAGAGGTCGAGGAAAATTATACTTGCATTTGTCGGATTCTTCGTGCGAGGTGGGAATCAGTTTCAAGACCCAAGACACGCGACCCATTCATTCAAGTCCGGTGGTAATTTCCGCAGATTGTACTCGCCGCACTGGGTCAAGAATCATCCTGGCTGTCCTAGAAATCATTACTCGTTACGACGTGGCGAGGTAAATACAGATTCATTGGACTAAAAAATCTTACATTATATCTGGAAAATTACATACCGCTGTTATTAGATTACTCATAAACGCTTCCTTCCGTCATTCGCGGGCAGAGCGAATCTTTAATCGTCCAACTGGTAGATCAAAGAGTCAATTATCCAGAGTCTTCGAGTCGGTACAGAGAGATACCTTTAATCATGAGAAAATGAAAGACACACATACATACACACACGCACACAAGCGTCAAGAGTTTGGTACGCACATAATCCATGGGCAAGAATGACTTTCGTGAAAGCGAATTTTTTACCCCGCAATCTCACCGAGAAGAGAAAGACATGCTGGAAGGCATCTTTGCTGCAGAATAAGCAGTGGCAGCATCGAGAAAACCAAGCCAAAGTTATAAGGTGGAATTATTTTATCATTCCACGAGTATCTGGCTACGGATATAAAGAGGCCATGTGCTCTCGGGGCGCAAACTCAGTTTGAATCGAAATTACGCGAACTTTTGATACGATTGATGTTGTATTCCGTGTGTGTCGGCCGTCTTTCGTGAATTATAAAGATGAAAGAACAGTACTCGGATGATTTTTTTTCCATCATCCTTTTCTTTCTCCCTCTCTCTCTCTCTCTCTTTTATCACGTGTCGAAGACAAAGTCAAATATTATTCCAACTAAAAATTGCATTTCTCACAAGCGGAAGTAATTAACAACACGTACAGTGAAACTCTGTATTATGACAGGGCGGCTTAAAAATTGAAAAAATCATTTTATACGTCGTGTTCGGCCGTAACCGGGATGAGATGAGTGTGAAACAGGTGGTAACGGTAAAAGCATTCGGTAAACGTTCGTGTGCCGTGAGTATAGGTCCTACATATAGGTATAAGGTACACGCAAGTACGTTACACGTATAGACTCAGGTTCAAGGCGTCTCTTTCTCTCTTTCCCTTTCTTCTCTCTCTTTCTCTCGTGCTGAATTACGTGTAATATACATATAGTACCGCGTTATACATAAAACGTGTTCTTTAAACATGGTGTAAAAAGAATGAATATACAAATTAAAATAATTAACAAAATAACGCGACTGCAGTTGAATTAAAAATCAATATAATAACAGCGCATCATCTCACTATTATTGTTATAAATATAGATTGAGGATGGTTAAGTTTCCCTTACGTTTAAATCTGCAACCTGTTATATGCAACACACACACACACACACACCATATATCACGTATATGCATATAAAACCGCAAGAAAGGGAAAGGCATTTGCGCGTAGTTCGCTGATACATGGTAGGTACAGAATTTCACTAGATTAAAACACGTCACCTTGTCCCAGTGCACTTTTAAGCGTTCACGAAGTCCGTATAGTGCGATGACGTCGAGGGCCGATTCGATACCCTACACCGGATACCCTGCAGAACTCGAACAACAATTCCAATAATTACCCGGATGGAATTTTCTACCCCCCCCCCCGGATATTGCCTTTACTCTACATACATATAAAGTAATACATGGTTTACGATATTCTGTAGGTGCGTATAAAATTCGAGGTCACGGAGATAGCTTTCTTTTCAATTCTCATTTTTGCAGGCTGCACGAGTAGCGGTTATTATTATTATTATTGTTGTTATTTGTCTTCTTTGTGTTTTTTTTTTATTTTTATGTCATAAAGAACCGGTAATATTTACTATTATAATCCGTCCCAATTGTTTCCAGTTTTCGAAACTCTCGAGAGAAAAACGATATTACGATTTAGACAGAAATTGTGTCGGCAACATCGAATTTCATACAAGAAAAGCTTGGAATCTGGAACAACGTTGAGATAAATTTCTATAGAAGATTGTGAATCGAAGAATTGTAAGTGATTGTGAAGAAATACAAAAAAAAAAAAAACTCGTGCGCACAAGTATAAATATCCTGTAATAAGAATAGCAAATTAAAATACGTAATTTACACACATTATAATTGGATTAAATATATTTTCAATATCTTTCATTTTGTAGCTTGTTAAAAATTATTTTATTGTAAGTTACGTTAAAGGATTGCAGCAATTATACTATATTTGTGATTTCATTCTTTCACGAAAGACACATGAAACACCGATAAACACCTTATTTTTTTCCCAACCTTTTCCTACGTCGATTTTCTTTACAAGTTGTGTACAACAACAATTTCAGCGAATCACATATCGTAATCATTATCCGCTGTGCGTAAGTACTATAAATATATATATATGAATTGATGAATATTCCAGAATTGACGGAGAAATTTTCGATGATCGGTTATCAGAATTATCATTATTGTTATTATTATTATTATCATTACAACAATATAATTATGATTATTATTATTATTATATATAGATAAAGAAATAGAGTTACGGCAAAACGTGCTTCGCATATAATAACTGACCGAATCTAAACTATTATGTATATCATATGCTTAAAGTATGTACGTATGTAGAGAAAATAATATGCTGCTCAGATTTATCAACACATCGTCAAGATCCGGCCAGTACCGGAATTATTTTCGTTTTTCCTAAACTTTTCTTACGACCCTTTTTTTTTTTTTTTTTTTTTTTTTTTATCACTACAATTTTTTCCCTCCGCAATCGCGTACCTGTGATGTATAATCAATCAGGGAAAGAAAGAAAAGCTCTATTGAAATACATTGTAAGGTTCGAATTCGCATTGAAATTTTAAATTCACATTTCACCGGTTCATTTCCTGCGTCACACGGCAAAACATTTTGGCACTTGCCGAATCGTCAATTATTTATCTATAACCGTCTCTCCCTCGCCTTTTTCATCGAAGTGAAATCGCCTTCTTCACAAAAATCCTCTCGATAATGATCGATAAGTTAACGACGACTATCACCTACGTATATAACAACATAACAGCGCATGGAGATTTATTGTTCGAATGAATCATTCAATCTCCCATATTAGGTACGTAATAATAACTACCATGAAGTATTATAAGCCGGTAGTTTCTTGTCAAATTTTTTAAAATTATTTTTAAAAAACATTTCATCCCCAGGATCATCGTCAAGATCAATCAATAAGTTTCAGGTTTTTTTTTTTTGGAACGGTAAATTCCGCCCGACTTTTCTTCCGTAATTATTTTTTTTGCATTTTAATATTTCATTGTTTTTTTTCAATTTATTATTTATAACGACGCAGAGATATCGGGAAGAGAATAAGTAAACACGCCACGATTCGCAATTCGATCGTACACGTTTCTATAATACGTATACACGCGTTTAACATATCTTGCTGCAAAAGTTTATCGCCGTGTTAATAATTAAGGGGCCATTCAAGAATTATCTAACGATAAAACAGGGATAGAGCATTCAGAGAAACTTTATCAAATTTTTTTATTATCAATTACACTATTAGGCATTCCAGGCAAGCGTTGGCTAACATGTGAAATTCTAAAAGCTTGAGAATAATAATAAAAAAAAAAAAAATTTCTTTAAAAGGCGATGTTAATAATTCACGCATTTAAAAAATACACAATGAATAATGAATTCACGTTTTAATAATTAATAAATTCCAGGTAATGAATCGATTTGCCAATAAAGTTTTCCAAAAAGCGTTTGCCTAACGTTAAAAAACAGAAGTAGGGAAAAACGAGCAAACTTTACCGATCGTTGTCGCTAGGGATTGGATGCAAAAATTTGCAAAAAAAAATGCGTTAGCTAATATACTCGAATGACCCGTTAAATAAAGGAGGAGAGAGAGAGCAGCGACGGTACTTAGATTAATTTCCTGTTTCTCGCATATTTATACCTACCTAATATAATAATAATTACACTTACAATTAATAGCCACGTAGTTGCTTATAACGTGTTGTGCACAACGGTATATTATATTAGGATTATACCTACTCGGCGATACTTGATCGTCCGTGGTTAAATCTTGGAAACACTCTCATCTAATCGTTACAGCAGTGTTAACAATCCGCAAATATTGCAATCACGGGAATACTGTTTTCTCTTCGCCTTATCAAAATTCTCAATTACCTACTCGACCATTTTTCCCCTACAACGTGTGAATCTAAAGCTGAAACTTAGTAACAATTCTCTTGGCTAATATTACACTTTTTTATTATTATGAAGCATTCTCATTTATCGAGATAATTAAAATATATAAGAAACATTGAGAGTGAAAGAAAAAAAACAACTTATATTCATTTCTTTGTGCTTCTGAAATGATTGGTAATCGTTTCCAAACACAATTATTCAACTAAGAAATTACTCGCACATTTCACAACGTAAATTTATCATTAAAATACTACAAATACGATAAAACAACGAAAGCAAATTATCGGTTAAAGTTAAATGAATATGAATCAACCAATTACTGTATTGTTTGTACGGATGTGCGAACAATGTACCATTTCCCGTAGAATTTGACTAACGAAAATTTATATTTCATTTTCATTCATCGCTTTTCTAACTTTGCTAACCCGATTGAAGAAGACTTAGAAACTTGACGATATTTCGCTCCGCGTTTCTTTTTTTCCTTCTCTTTCGTAAACTACATCGTTTAAGCTTCGCTAGAGAAATATAATGTATATATTATACATATACGTACGTTTAATGATAAGATACGGATATTATTGTATATTTGTAGAAATAAATTTTTACAAAATAAACCTCCAAGCTATTAGCAAATTTGCCGCTTTTTCTTTCTTTTCCTTTTGCTTTCGCACTATATTCTGTAACAATTATTCTCTTACGCCTAAATATAAGTATATAGATGTATATTAATGTAATGTAATGTAAAAATTAATGTATGTAATATATAGATGTATCATTATTTATTTCTTTTTCTGTCTCCTGTTTTTTTTTTTTTTTCTTTTTTTTAATCATATTTTTTTAACCCAAAAATATAAGAATACCTACTTATAACAATTACACGCTATATTGCTCCGCCTCAATCCCCCCCCCCCCATTTTTTAGTTGCAGGTATATATAAGAAAAAAAAAAAAAAAAAAAAACGTCGCAAAAGAAACAGAGAAATATTGGGAGAAAGAAAACGATCATCTTAAGAGATCCATAATTGCTATCAAGAAAGTCTCGCATTGCCTATGATTATTACACCTTTCCGTTAAAAAAACTTCCGTTTTTTTTTATATTTCATTTTTTTTATTGTTTTTCCTTCCTTTTTCTACAGTTCTTCGATCTCAATTGCACTACGAACTCGGATTTAACGCCGATCAATCGCAAAATATATTTAAACATACTTTTGTTGTAGCAGTGTTTCCGCATCATATAACAAACCATCAGTCTTTTGGACTCGTTGCCAAATTAAGATCTCTCGACGATCCTCGTAAGACTACAATAATCGTATTAGTATTTTTCTCTTTTCTCTTTTTTTCGTCATGTATTTTTTTTAGTCATATACACAATATACGTAGATACGCGAAGATATTTTTATAATTATTATAATATAACCCGTTGCGATCAATCAATCCCTGTCCCAAGCATGTTAAACCTAAAACTATGTCCTTACTTTATTTCACCGCAACTATTGCAACTAATTCTATAGAAGAAAAAAAAAAAAGGAAGAAGAAGAAGAAGAAGAAATTAAACGGAAACGACTTTGCTGCAGGAATAAAAATTCCTGCACAATTCCGTGTGTCATCAGATTAATTTCATTATATCGTTAACCGTACGAGACGTTCTTTACGACGTTTGTCGCTAATTGTTTATCACAACCTATAATAAAGTCGAGAATACAATTCGTTAATTAGCTAATCCCACCAGATGGTCAATAATGTTATAAAAATTCTAACGTGACGAACGAAAAAACAAAAATATACATATATATATATATATATACACGTATGCAATAAGCGTACATTGTTCCGCAAAGATTAAACGCAATCGCGATTTTTCTTTTTCAAATTCTTTTTTACACCAGGTAAGAAAAAGAGGATGAAAAATCTTACCGCGTTCGTATGTAAACATATTATAATAAATAGCATTAGAATGTAAAATACGACCTCTCGATGCCCCTATATTCTTTATTGTTGTACCGTTGAAAATCAGTCGTCTTAAGCAGAAGTAGTAGTTGTAGTAGTTGTTGTTGTTGTTGTGGTAGTCGCTGCGTATCTTGGTGTGAAGTACCAAAAGAGAGATCTTCGAGTTGTTGAATCGCACGTCGGTATCTTCAGTGATGATTACGAGGTGAAGAAGATGAATGAATTCGAACGTTTATCGAGACAAACGAGAGCAACGACAAAATAGCGGACGAGAAATAATTACGTGAATGAAAAATTTGACCAACAAAAAGAAAAGATTAGTCATTTCGGTTCTCGAATATCACCGCATTACAAATAAACATATATCGTGAAATAGGAAACATTACCCGGTATTCCATTACTTGTTCCGTATAATAACTAATTGTAAGACCTGAGAGAAAAAAAAAGGCGAGTGTAACAGCAGTAATAGAAGTAGTAGAAGTAGTTGTAGTAGCAGCAACAGCGGCAACAGCATCGGCAGCAAAAATATATATATATATATTATAAATAATATATATTGTAAATAAATAACTTGAATATTACGCGTATATTAAGTGAAAATGATCAATGATTATCAGCGAATGAAAAAGAATTATTTATCTTTATATCCGACGTATAACGCTTATCGAAAAAAAAACGTCCTTTAAGCACTTGAATTAAAACAGAAATGAAGAAATGAGTCGATTTATTAATTATATATTAACGATTGTTTAAAATCAAAAAAAAAAAAACACACGGAATCAACGCGAAAATAAAAACCCTCAAAAATACTGTGTTTACATTGTAAGTTATCGTCGTTGGTTGGATAAAATATAAGATTTATAGCACGTACATATCGTTGTATTATGTATATTCATCGGTCACTTGCATTATATATCTTATTTTAACGTCAAACAAGAGAGGAATAATTAGGTACATACGCACCGAGCGATATGTCGGTACATCAAATATTATACGTACATGCATATGTACAGTTAAAAGTGTAAAATTGAAAAGAAAATTAATTCCCGACACTTGAATTCCCAAGAATCGTATCATCTTCTTTTTTTTTCTTCTTATTCTTTTCAATCAAGAGAGCTAGACAATTAATTTTAATACACCAATTTGCTCAAATTGTAGTTAGCTATTTTTATTATTATTATTTTTGTTGTTGTTGGTTGTTGTTGTTATTATTATTATTATTATTATTATTATTATTATTATTTATAATCAAATACGACTATGGATTGTTCACCCACAAAAGGTTTCATATTTACACCAAATGTATTATAATTTTAACCTTTGAAGATTCTATTAATTATTATCATCATTATTATAATAATTCTCATCGTTATTATTACGATCGTTATTGTTTTTTATTATTCCTGTCGGTATCCGAGAGCGAAGAAGCGTCGATCGAGGGATTGTTGACTTCCTGTGGATTGCTGAAATATATCTTCGAAATGTTGCGCGAAAAACAAAATATACACCCCCACCCATAATCTCTACGTCGATTACCGCGTGGGTATGGATGTACATACGCATACGCGTACGCCCAGAGTTACTTCAGGGATGAATTGTTGCTTCAAGGATGAATATTATTATCTTCCGGGATGAACGATTTCGCATAATTATTATAATAAGCGTGCCTGTGTTTGTTTGTTTCTTTGACTTTATGTGTGTAACACCGTGTAGATAAAATTATATTATTGTACATAAATCACGATAATAATGATAATAATAATAATAATAATAATAAAAATAACAAGAAAAACAAGAAAAACAAACAATCAGAATTGTATTGGAGTAATACCTATAGATATTCGTATATTGTATATTTTCAGTCTGCCAGCGTGTTTTCGTGTCTTGACTACGTTTTTTTTTTTTCCTGTCTTGTTTGTCTTGCTTTTACTTATTTGTTTATTTTATTTTATTTTTTTTTTTCCTCATGATTTCCTTTCTCCTAAACGCACAAAGCGATCAGGGTATGTCACAACGAAACTAATCCAGGTATACTTCGTACCCGTACAACATTATTAAAAATGCAACGAGTATGGAGAAGATCACCTGAATTTCGTTTCGACTTGCGTTGAATTTTTTTTTTTTTTTTTTGCAGCTCTTTCATTTTTTCATGCATTTGTCGGCTCTGTACAGCACGGCGAAAAATGTGTTTCAACAATCGCGGAAGTTGAAGCGCGCGTCACGTCTCTGAGTATACGAAAAAGATCGTGACCGTCAGTTTCATATCCTTCCCTCGCGCACCGCAAGACGTATCAACGATCTAAT